>NC_080173.1:98853535-99153535 GCF_950295315.1 Erinaceus europaeus
CTGAAGACGCATCAGAGCCTGGGCTGGCAGGCACCTCACAGGCATTGATTCCTTTGGGAAGTGAGTCAGGCTTGAGTCAGCCTTCTGGTTCTGGACTCGGAGGAGCAGCTGTAGCCACAGATGTGGAGGCCAGTCGTGAGGACAAGGAAGGAAAGTGGCCTTGGGGGGGTAGTGAAGCAGCCTCCTGGATTTCTGAAAAGCCTAAAAAGCGAGGCAGTGAAAGCAAAGCCAAAAAAATAAAAAATGAATATTCTACACAGCCTGCTAGACCGGAGGGCAAGGGAGAAAACCTCAACTTACCTTCTGTAGGGGAAGATGGGAGTGCTGGTATTTCTACCCACGAGAAGAAGGAATCAGGACTCACTTTCCCCACAAATCATGACCCTTTGTTCTCACATGTATCAGTATATACGGCCACAATGGGAATCGTTGCACAAAAGAGTAAAAATATTGAGGCTAATTCTTTAGAGTTTGAGGCCCTTGACAGAAACAAAACAAACATAGTCAAGGATTCTGCTGTTACTGAACCAGCTACCAAGGTGACAGATGTGAGCTGCCAAGAACAAATCCAGTGGGCAGGATTTCTTCCTTTAGCTCTGCCTGAGGAGAATAAGACAGATGCAGCCAAGGGACACACTGCTCTGACTGACAAACCAAATAAAAGAAGCAGTGACGGCAAAAGTAAAAAGGTTAAAGATAGTTTTTCCCAGAACTACATTGTGGAGAATAAGATAGACGCAGCAAAAATACATGTTCCCATGGAAGCCACAAAGGACCACAGGATAGTAGGAATGGGTTATATGGATGAAAATAGAAACATTGCATTTCCCTGCCCCAGAACACCGCCAGGCTTGATGCAGAAGACGGTCTCTGTAGAGACTCTGGAGTCAGCGGCCTGTGAAAAACTGTCCACTCCTATTCCTCAAGTAATAAAGGAAAGTGAGTCCCTTCCAGACACCTTGGCAGAAGGTAGGCAAGAGACTGCTCTGACCCACATTTCTAAAGGGTCAGTGATAGATCATTTCAGCAAAGATGGAGTCCCAGAGCAAGAAAAAGCCAAGACACACTCTGCTGTCATGCCCTCTAGAAACACTGGAGGAGTTGCTTTAACTTTCACGGCAGATACAGAAAAAGGTAACACCCTTGGAGATAACTACCTTAAAAGTGAAGGTAAGCTTGCTGAACCCATGAAAATAGAAGCCGGGGTAGATGGAGGGCATGTGAGAGGAGAATCTGAGTCAGCACCCAGTGGTGCGTGTAAACATTCAGTAGAGATAGTTACAGAGGGGCTAGCAGACGGGCACCTTCTCTCAGGAGCAACATCACAAGACCAAAGCCAACCAGGTGAGGGCAGAGCACATGCAGCATGTCCTGTAAATAAAAAGAAAGAGTCTGAGAAAGGATCTGTTCCGTTTCATGCTTCTGATGTTCTGGGAGACAAAGTACAGAAGTCCAATTTCTGTGAGGACCAAAATACTAAAGAGAAAGATTCAGAGGACCCAGATGGCTTGAATAAGAAGGTATATGTGACTCCTTTGCCTCCAGAAAATGAAGAGGCTAGGTTGGAAAAAAATAGTGCAATCTCAGAAACATCGAAATTCCCATCAAATTTCTTAGATGACAAAGTTGAAGCTACTTCTTTAAGGGTAGTAGATAAGGAAATAATGGCTATTTCAGAAGGTCTCCAACTCCCAGAACCCAAAGATAAGACCTTGAAGGCACCCGAGAAAACGACTAAGAAATCTGAGCCAAAGGCACTGGGAGAAGAAAAAAGCAAAAATAGAAACAGAGTGGCGGAACCCATGAAAGGCTACATGAGGCCTACGAAGTCCCGAGGACTTACTCCACTTTTGCCCAAGTCTTCAAGCCAGGAACAAGAGAGCACCAAGCCACTGAAGCCCCGCGGTATGAGCCTGTGTGTGCTTGTGGCTTCGGTGCCAGCATCAAAACTTACGCTTTGGTTCTTTCCAGACTTCTAATCCCCCATGTTAATCACTAGCCTTTCGGCATGAAAGCTCTAACTTAACTGTAATGTATTTTTCTGCAGCCAAGGCATGCTTGTGTCCAGCTTGAGCTGGTGACTTGGTTGCACGTCTTTATACAGCACTAAACTTCATTTCAGACACTAAGTTGCTGAACAGAAGGCCTCTCGCCATCATCTACTCTTACAATTATTTTAAGTGTGCTTCCTATGTAGAGTTTGCCCTCAAACTAATCTTTGTAAAAACTGTTTTTATTTAATGAGAGATGCCAGAACACTGCTGCAGCATATGAGGTGCCGGGGGTCAAAGCCAGGCTTCCTACGTGCAAGTCCTGAGCTGTGCCCGCCGAGCTAGCCTCCAGCCACTCGTTATTTTGTATGAGGATTCACAGGAGGAAAGAATACACTTTGCATCAAGCTGTGTGTGGGTTTTGTTGTTGTTTTTCAGTGCATGTATGTACCTTGTGCTGGTGGGACTAAATATCCCAATTACTCTGCAATTCAATGGAAATGGTCTGTCCTTAGGAGAAATGGAGGCCTCTGAGCAGGTTCTGTGTTGTTAGTAGTGGGGAGTAGTCTCTCAGCTCAGTCACGTCTCTTACCGACATGTTCCTTACAGTCACTGACCCACAGCTACACATGGGGTAGAGTTTTCAACATAGTCTAGATCCATGAAAATAGCTGATACATTTGGACCAATCCATAACACTTGTCCATGCAAGATTCCTCATAATTTTACTCTTTTCATTAGTCAAGTAATTGAAATGAGATTATGAAAATAATTTCCTTGGAATTTAGAAAAGTAATCTTTTTATTTTTTTCCCTAAACAGTATGCATCTAGTCATAACTTCCCTGAATCTTACCTTCAGATTTTCACAGACTACAAATGATGTTATTTCCTTTTTATCAAAGCGCTGCTCAGCTCTGGCTCGTGGTAGTAGTGGGGATTGAACCTGGGGCCTCCAAACCTGAGGCATGAAAGTTTGTTTTGTGATTCACTGTGCTATTTCTCTGGCCCATTGTTATTTTTTAATCACTGTTTCTCAGTTTGCCTGATACACCTACTAACTGCAGGAATTTTAACACCATTTGGTCTCAGTCAGATTTTTGGAGAGGCTTAGCCATGGAATGACTTGTTTTGGATAGTGTGTGCCTCGCATGAGTTTGTGCCCTATGACAAATGTGTGTTATGCATGTAGAGAATGCTAAAGGCTGTTATTTGCATAAGGTCATCTCATCTTTTCTGCTTTTATCTTCAATTAGCTACCTCGGTGCCAAAACAGAAAATGAAGCTACATAGAGGGTTTCCAGCTTGTCTTAAGGGTTCTGTCTCCTCGCCAGTTTCAGTTTCTACACTGTTTCTTTAGTGTCATCAGTGATGCAGAGGGGTAACATGTAAATTTTCTGAAAGCTAGTCGTTTCTGGTGTGTCTTATTTTGTTTTGTTATTTTTCCTAAATAACTCCAGAGAAATGTAAAAAGTAGATTTCTCCTTTTTTATTTTTTAAAAATTTTTTCCCAGGAAAGCTCACAGCTCAGAAAACACCTATCAGTCACAGTGATTAAACTGGGGCAGTAGTGAATTCATCATTAGTTTGAAATCATTGGTCAGTCTAGATTTTCTTCTTTGTGCATATGGGCGCAGTGATAAGATGTGAGATAGGATTACTTAGTTATCTATCCCACTGTTGTTTGTTTGATCTGTCTTGCACTAACACATTCTTTTGTGGATGTGGTCTACTTCTAGACTTTGTTTTCTGACCGTTCCATTCAGGCTTCAGTCATGTAATATGTCTTAGTAGTATATTTTCATATTTAATATGGCTAGTCCTATACTTCACCTGAATATTTTTGAGAGGTTTCCTAACTTTTGTTTCTTTTATAGTTACATATAAATTGGAGAATCAGTGTGTATAGTTTCACTTAAAAAATAAGGAAAACTTCAGTCTTTTTCTTGGAATCACAGTAAAAAAAATTACAGGGGGGGGGGGCGTCGGGCAGTAGGGCAGCGGGTTAAGCGCACGTGACACAAAGCGCAAGGACTGGCTTAAGGATCCCAGTTCCAGCCCCCGCCTCCCCACCTGCAGAGGGGTCACTTCACAGGCCAGGTCTACAGGTGTCTTATCTTTCTCTCCCCCTCTGTCTTCCCGTCCTCTCTCCATTTCTCTCTGTCTTATCCAGCAATGACAAAATCAGTAATAATAACTACAACAACAATAAAACAATAAGGGCAACACAAAGGAAAAATAAATTAAAATTTTTTTTAATTCGCTTAACCCGGTGCCTACGCCTGACTCTCTTTGTTACTCTTATGGTTTTTGTTTTGTTTTGTTTTTGCTTCCAGGGTTAGTTATCCCTGGGGCTCAGTGGCTGCACTAGGAATCCACTGCTCCTGTGGCCATTTTTTCAATTTTTTTTTTCGATAGGACAGAGAGAAATTGAGAGGAGAGAGAAAGCTAGACACCTGCAGCCCTGCTTCACCACTCAAGAATCTTTCCCCCTACAGGTGGAGAATGGGTGCTTGAAACGAGTTCTTTCACATTGAAACATGTGCTCATGCGACACCGGAAAACCCCCACGCCACCCTCAGTTTAGGGGAACTTGAGCAGAAAGTCTCTACATTTTGCATGACATTGTTCAGAGTAGCAGGGATCGAAATACTTCAGGAAATCTGAGCTCAACTCCTCCGCAAAGTACGTTTTGTAGGGCTGTGCATTTTGTCAGAGTAAACAAGTTTTAAAAAACAGTCTTTACTGAACGCTAGTACATGGTATTCTTCCAAATTACCGTGCACACCCCCCACAGAAGCTCAGCAGAGCCGTGATGGTGCATGTGGTATGTTGTTCCATAAGTGGGACGGTTAGTATGGACCCTTTGAGGTGGTGAAAGCTTGGTCTTCTTCTTCTAGCGTTTGCCCTTCTTCCGTAGCCAGTCAACAGCGTCAGGTTGAGCCTGATGTCAAGTTTCGAGACCTCCTTTGAATCTGGAGAGGTGGCAGTCGTTGACTATGTGGGTCATAGTCTGTCTGGAGCCGCAGGGGCAGTTCGGGTCGTCTCTGGCTCCCCAGCGATGGAACATAGCGGCGCACCGGCCATGGCCTGTTCGATAGCGATTGAGGAGGGCCCGATCATAACGTGCTAGGTCAAAGCCGGGTTGACGCTCGCAGGGGTCTGTGATGAGGTGTTTGTTCTTTACCTCAGCTGACTGCCAGCTCTGTTTCCAAGAGTCTGGAACAGAGAAGTTCAGTGTAGGCGTAGGAGACCAGATTGGATGACGAGACGTCAAGCGTTGGACAGGGTGGGCGAAGATATCCGCGTATATTGGCAGGTCCGGTCGAGCGTAGACGTGGGAAATGAACTTAGATGATGCCGCATCCCGACGAATATCTGGCGGGGCGATGTTGCTGAGAACTGGCAGCCATGGAACTGGGGTGGAACGGATGGTTCCAGAAATGATCCTCATGGAGGAATATAATTTGGAATCGACCAAGTGGACATGGGGGCTACGGAACCATACTGGGGCACAGTATTCTGCAGTGGAATAGCATAATGCCAGAGAGGACGATCGTAGTGTGGAAGCGCTCGCGCCCCATGAGGAGCTGGCCAGTCTTGCAATGATGTTATTCCTCGCGCCCACCTTTGCTGCAGTTTTTATGAGATGTTCGTGAAATGACAGGGTGCGATCGAGAGTAACGCCAAGATAGACTGGCTGGGCTTCATGCCGGATTCTCGTATCGCCAAGCTGCACATTAAGCTCACGCGAGGCCGAGGCATGGTGTAGATGGAAAACAGATGATACCGTTTTTGCAGTGCTAGGGATTAGTCGCCATTTTTTGCAGTCATCAGATATCAGAGACATGTCTTTCGTGAGTGTTTCCTCGAGGATGGTCTCCTTTTTATGTGATTTCATTTCTTTTCTTTTAGTCTGCGGAAGCCCATCTCCTATCTCTCAACAGTTGGGAATATCAGCTTATAGTGAAAAAAATCTCTTGGTGTGAAGCAAGTAACTTATAAACCCAAATTCTAACAGTTTCAAGGCCTTTCTATGTAAATAAAATATGTTCATCTGATTAAAAAGAAAATCTTGGAACTTGCCACAATTTTTACAACTGGAGAAGAGCCTAGAATGTCTTTTCTTTTTGTTTCTTTCTCTCTTCTTTTTCCTTCCTGTTATGAACATCAGTGTCCTTTCAGTGCCTCTGTCTAGGCTGTTGAAAGGGAAGAAGTGGACTAAGTGGGAAAGCTCCCCCAGGCAGCACACTCCTGTTGTTTCAGACTTTGGTCCAATAGAAGGTACCGTGGACAGCTTTCCATGGGCCTGTGTGGTGGCAGGTCAGTGCTGCCACAGTCCCACCACTGACTTGGTGGGGTGGGGGCCCTCAGACAGATAAGAAATTCACATTTGGTCTCCATCTAAGAGTCCATTGTTTCGAAAGCTGTCCTTAAACAATGGTCTGAGAAGTTGGGCCTTTTACGCCATTCAGAGTGCGGCTCACAAGTGCCGTGTCATCCGGTCAGGAGGCGTTGCTGGACCTCTAGAGGCTTACTGTCAAGCTGCATCTGTGATCATCCCACATACTCGCGCCTTTGCGCACTGGAAAGACTGGGTGTTGTTTGTTTTGCAAATGGAAGTTGAATTAACCAGGTCTCAGTCTCGAAGGTTTCCATTTTATTCCGAAGCACTGTCACAGGCATCCTCCTCTTTCTACCTCTTCGTCTTCTGAGTATATGGCTTCTTAGTTTTGTTGGTTGATACTGATTTTTAGGAAAGCCACACGAATGTAAGCACTACTTTAAAAAGGAAGCTTGAATTTCTGTGTTGTGGGGCAAGGCAATGGTGCACCTGTTAAGTGCCACACATCACAGTGCGCGAGGACCCACGTTCAAGCCCCTGTTCCCCACCTGCAGGGGGCAAGCCTCACGAGTGGTAATGCAGGACGGCAGTTGTCTCTCTATCTCTTTCCCTAGCTCCCCCTTCCCTCTCAACTTCTCTGTCTCTACCAATAATAGTTAAATAGAAGTTTTGTTTTTTTAAAAAAGAATTTCTACATTGTGTTGTACTTGTGAGAAAATTTCCCTATATAAGCCAATTAATGCTTGATGGTAACATAGGTTACTAGCTTTGATTCTTCTGTCCATTCTTTGCTTCCTGCCTTTTGAACGTGCATTGGAGAAGATTATGATTTTCCTTTTCTTTTTCTTTCTTTTAAGATATTACATATGTTCACAGAGAGAAAAGCCCAATCACTGCTCTGCTCAATTCTAGTATGAAGCAGTGCCTGAAAAAGTATGGTATTTTGCCTTTGCAAATCACCCCAGGTTTTTGTTGGTTTTGTTTTGTTAAACATTACCAGGAAATGCTTCTAAAATACAGAGAATATGGTTTTAAAGTGTTTATACAAGCATGCATGTATATATAAACTTGGGCGTTTCATTTGCTTGCAAGTAGGAAACTAGACACCAGCTTCATAACCTATAGCTTTGTTAGTAAGGAATACCGTCAGTCACTGTGATAAGCAGGATTCCTGATTTTATTGTAAGGGTAACTTATTGGATTCGTTTCCTAGAGACAATAACAGGGAACATTTGGTCCCTGTGGAACACAGCTTTGTTACCATGGCAACTGGAAAGAAGTAAAGTAGAGGGGCCAGGACGTGGTGCATCTGCTTAAGCGCACACACTACAGCGTGCAAGGACCCTGATTCAAGCCCCTGGTCCCCATCAGCAGGGAGAAAGTTTCACAAGTCGTGAAGCAGGGCTGCCGGTGGCTCTGTTTCTTCCCCTCCCCATCTCCCCCTCCTCCTCTCAATTTCCCTGTCTCTGCCCAATAGTAAGTAGTAGAAATTAGGCAGATAAAAGAGCATAACAAGCTTTGGTCTGGTATGTGGAACAGTAGAGTCTGAAGCCTGAGGTCTGGAGTTTGATCCCTGGCATTAGATGTGCCTTAGTGATGCTCTGGTGATGCCTCTCTCTCTTTAATATTAATTTTTCTTTTTTTACAGAGAGAAATTCAGAGAGGAAGGAAAGACAGAGAGAGGAAGAAAGACAGACACCTGCAGACCTGCTTCATTGCTTGTGAAGCGACTCCCCTCCCGTCCTTGTGCTTTGTGCCATGTGCGCTTAACCCGCCATGCCTGATCCCACTAATATTGATTTTTTTTTTAAGATTTTTTAATTTATTTATGAGAAAGATAGGAGGAGAGAGAAAGAACCAGACATCACTCTGGCACATGTGCTGCCAGGGATCAAACTCAGGACCTCATGCTTGAGAGTCCAAAGCTTTAGCACTATACCACTTCCCGGACCACTCTGATATTAAGTTTTTTATATGTATGTATTTATTTATTCCCTTTTTTCCCCCTTGTTGTATTTTATTGTTGTAGTTATTATTGCTGTCGTCATGGCTGGATAGGACAGTGAGAAATGGAGAGAGGAGGGGAAGACAGAGAGGGGGAGAGAAAGACAGACACCTGCAGACCTGCTTCACTGCTTGTGAAGCGACTCCCAGAGTGATGTCTGGTTCCTTCTCTCTCCCCTCCTATCTTTCTCATTAATAAATAAAATAAAAAATCTTTTTAAAAAAATCCACCTTGATTAGGATGAAAGATTAACACAACACATACACTTGTGAACATTGTATATTAATTTGGAGGTTGTGTATTTACATATGTTGGGGCCCTTGCTTCACTGCTCTAGACTGATGTTTTTAGGTAGAAAAAGAAGAGTGAGGCATGACACTGAACCTTCCCCCTGTGGTATGGGACTATAGCCTGGCCATGCACCTGACAAGGGACACACCTGACCAGAGGAGCTGTGTCAACAGCCCCAGATTTGGGAATGTTTAACTGTTCACATAAATTTCAATTATAAATTAACCTAGAAGTTCTTGAAAAAGAGAGAAGAAGAAGCAGTTCTACAGATGTCTATCTCTCTTCCTCTACCTCCTCTCCCCTCTCAGTTTCTCTCTGTCCTATGCTATAAAAATGAGGGGGAAATGGCGCCAGGAGCAGTGTATTTGTAGTGACTGCATGTAGCCCCAGCGATCATTCTGGAGGGAAAGAAAAAGAAAGAGAAGAAATGGCCACTGGAAGCAGCAGATCTGTAGTGCTGGCGCTGAGCCCCAGTGAGAACCCTGATGGCAGCAAAAATAGTAATAGCGATAGCAAACTTTAAAAAGAAAGTCTTGTCGTATGGCCGTTATGCTGTCGACCTCGCTCCATAGAGTCTTTGCACCAGCTGATCTGTGAATGTTTTTCATTTCGCCTCACACCCGCAGGGAGGGGGCATTCTGTGCGAATCCTCCTATCGTATCGTGAGACTTCCGGTTTTCTCCTCCTCCTCCTCTTTATCTCAAAAAGTAACATTCACTTAAAGAAAAAGAAAAAAGACAAGATGTTTGTCCTTTGACTCCCTGTACTCCCCTCTCCAGCCCCTGAGCCAGTATGAAAGGGCTTGACTGGGCCCCTCTCTGAGGTCACAGGACTTGTCATTCTAGTTATTGCCTTAGCTCTTTATAGCTCTTCTTAAATTTTCTTTATTTTCGTGAGTGGCATGGTCTTACTCTAAAACCGTGTCTTTTGTGTGTGCGCCTGTGTTCTCTCCTAGCCCTTCTCGCTGTAAGAGCCAACTCAGAGCACCGCTTTATTCAGGCAGCGTTTACATGTGGGAAGGGATGCTTACTGAACATAACAGTCACTGGAGTGCAAGTTAAAAATCATACTCCTGGGGCCAGGTGGTGGCGCACCTGGTTAAGCACACACATTACAGTGCACAAGGACCTGGGTTCGAGCCCCCAGTCCCCACCTGCAGGGGGACTGGTGAAGCAGGGCTGCAGGTGTTTCTCTGTCTCTCTCCCTCTCTATAGCCCCCTTCCCTCTTGATTTCTGGCTTTCTCTATCCAATAAATAAAGATAAAAAAAAAAAAATTTAAAGATCATAATCCTAGTGGGACATTTGCCACACCTTCAATGTGTTTGAAGCTGGGTTTTTTGTTTGTTTGTTTGTTTGTTTTTTTGACCAGAGGTTTGATTCAGTTCTGATTTACAGTGGCGCTAGGGATTGAACCAGGGACCTTTGGTGCCTCATGCCTGAAAATCTTTTTGCATAACAATTATGCTCTCTCTCCACCCCTGTTTTAACCTTTTCCTTTATTTTATTTATTTTGAGAAACACCAGAACACTGTTAAGCTCTGGCTTGTGTTGGGGGTGGGGGTTTAAACCTGTGACTTTGGAGCGTCAGGCATGAGAGTCTCTCTGCATAACCATTACCTCCCCCCACCCCACCCCTGTTTTAACCTTTTAACAGCAATGTGAGGAGTTAAACATGGGAAAGTAGAGGACCTTAAAGATTCCTCTTAGAGTGGTCAAGCAGCTAGCTCACTTGTACAGCAGGCAAGGAAACTGAGTCCCTCCGGGGCCTTGGGACTCCACTCAGGTGAGCTTGACAGTTGTTGTGACAGCAAGCCCACTATTCTCTGAGAAACGCATGCCTACACTTTTGATACTGCATTCAGATTTTTTAAAGTGAGATTTCAGGCAATTTTCTGTAAGAGTTATAATCTGGGGATTGGCAAATGAGTACTGCTTATTTTTAAAACAGTCTTTTGAGTGGGTGCATGTAGAAGTGTGGGCGCAGTGTCAGATAAGTGACTGTGTGGGTTTACGTGTATCTGCATCAGTGAGAGGCAGCGTAATCACTATCCTGGGTACCCAGATTGGCACCACGCTGTTTGAAATTGCCGATCTAAGCAGAGTGCTGGTTAACAGGAAATTACATTTTCTGTTTAATAGTGACATTTGACTGTGCAGCAAATAACAGCTTTCTATTTTCTCTCACTCATTCTTTTCTTTCACATTAGTACATAGATTTAGCACCTAACAGCCTGAAAAGAGAAGGAGCATTGGGGAAAAAATAGGTTTTGTAATGAATACTGGGGCCTTGGTGTGATGTCACTGCAAGCTCTGTGTGAACGTAGGTGGTGATGGAGCTCCGGGAGGTAGCGAGGGGGTGGGGGGGACCAGTGGAAGAGGCGATGTCTCTCTCAGACAAGCAGCCAGCCTCTCACACTGCCGCTTACAGCCAGTTCTGTAAGGGTGAACCTACAGAGGGCCGAATGGATTCTCCAAAAGAAATCAACCAAGCTGGATTTGAGTGGCAAAAGACAGAGGGCAGACTGAATGAAATCGGACTGAATATCAGCATGGATGGGCAGCTGAAAGACGGACTTGTGAAGAATGCCAGCTTCCTGGAGCAGAATAAGCTCTGCTGCTTTGAGGGAAAGCTAGGCAAAGAGCTCAGCATTGAAGTACAGAAGGACTGTCAAGCACCCTCCGGTCACCTTGAGAACAGGTATGTGATTTCAGAAAGCTGCCCTCCCTTGGAGGGGAGCTCAGTACACCAGAAAGCAGCTGAGTTCCATCTGGGACCTGTAGAGGGGCCAGACAAAAACAAAGCCACTACAGTCCAGGGGAAGAATGGGCCAGAGACCAAGCAACAGCCAGATCTGAATTTCTCTGGGGCTGCCGACATCCCCACCCAGTATGTTAAGGAACAAGAAACCAGTGTTTGGAACCCCAACTTTGGCCCAGTGGCTCAGCACCCCTGGGGCTCAAGGCAAGCAAGTCCGGGGAAGGAGAACGGCCTCACTCGAGACTCCGGAGTGACTGGGGTGATGGATGGTAACTCTGGGCAGATAGAACGTGAGTCTTCCCTGCCAGAGACTGTAGCCAACCCTGCCCCTGTTACTGCGCATTCCCCTACTGCCATTCCACCCATCACTACGGTGGACTTCACTCAGGAGTGTTGGGATGCCAGCTCTTATGTCAGAGACCATGGGAAGGAGCTGGAGAAACTGAGTTCTGCCGAGGAGGGGGCTTTACTTGACCAAGGTGCCCAACAGAAAAGGGCCATGCGTCGGGCCCTGTCTGAATGTTCCCACCTCTCAGTTCCCCCAGCTGCTAACCTTGCAGACAAGTATCCTGAACTCCCTCTCACAGAAGAGCTTTCTTCTGGCCTGCTAGCTCTCACCAGTAATCCAGGGCCAAGCCCAGCACCCAGGAAACTGGGGGTTTCTGCCATAAGGCGCTCCATGACAGTGGCTGAGGAACAGACTGCTAGCTATCCGGTAAACCCCCTGGAGCCCTCCATGCTGTCTACGGAAGGGACACCTCCTTTCGTTAGCGAGGAACCACTGACCAAGAAGGAAGAATCGACACACTTAGGCGGCAGCAGTAGCAGCTCTGGAAGAAAGGAACTAGGCACTGCTGGGCTATGTCTTCATGGCAAACTGGAGCAGATTCCTGAAACAGTCAGCAAGGAAATAGGACAAGAAGATAAAAGTGAAAGAAAAGCGAATTCATGCTCCCAGTTCTGCCAGGGAGGTGACAAACAGCCAGGACAGGCGACTCTGGCAGTGGAGAAAGAAAAAGAGGTCATTGCAGCCCAGAGCACTCCATCATTCCTTGGTGTGGAGGCCCCACGTGACGGTAGGTTTCTAAATTTTGCCTCCATGGGGATCGAGCAGACAGCAAGGAAGGGACCAGAGTGACAGGTTACCGGCAGGAGTATTAGGCTGCTGCATCTGACTGCTTGGGGAAGGCTCAGTTGAAAGGTCGTGAGGAGTGAGGCAAGAAAGTGAACAAAGTGAACCTAGCTGGGGCAGCCTGAACTATCTGCTGGCATGACGGGCAGGGCTGGCAGGTTTGGAGATCGGCAGAGTCAGGGCAGCCGGCATGAAGAAATACAGCCCCTTACTTGCCCTTAGGTCTGCCTACCCACCCTCTGCTTTCTGTTGGTTTGAACCAAATGACTCAGCCCTAAATCACCCAGTCCCTGTGGATTGATGCCTTGCTGGAAAATCTGTGGCTGTGTACAGGCACAGTGGGTTTATCTGCACTAGCCTCCTCATTAAACAGCACGGCCTGGGTGCAAGCTCCATTTCCATTTTGCTTTTGAGAACGTTTTACTTTTGTTCAAGCTGAAAGAGCCTTTCAAAGCTGGTTATTTAATATGCTTTTCCTGTTGTTCATGTTTGACCCAATCTTGCTTCTAGTTTTCTGTCTCTGTATGCGTGTTGGAGGCGTTTGTGAGAAGGGGAAGAGAGGGAAAGAGGAGAGAGAGAATACTTGCGCTTGATAAACAGCTAAATGCTGTGGTCTTTGTAACTGCCTGTGTCTGTGTCTGCCTTCCTCGCCCTTTCTTCTCCCCCACCCCCCACAGGTCTTACTGGTGGTGGTATAAAAGAAAGCTTATTTTTTCTGAGTTCAGTGTGAACACAAAGGGCTCAGATTCACAGGCTTGTTAATGGGGATTTAAAATGTGTTTTGTTTGTCTTTAAAAAAAAAAGGCACTTTTACAAAAAAAATCTGTTTTATCTAATGTTTATTCCTCTCAATACATCTTAGTAAAATATCATACTGGCTTTTCCTTCAAATGATTAGTGTTTTCTAAAGGAGGGGTAAGAGAAGTGGAACAGATGCTTGAAACTTGGGTTTTTTGGTTGTTTTTTTTTTTAATGGAGTTGCCAAGGAAGCCTCATCTCCTCTATGGCTTCTTAGAGCTCCAAGATGACAAGCACTCAGCTACTCTGTGCCCCTGTAGCTGTGGCAGCACCGTGAGCTCCTTATGGGTGGGACTGTGCTGTCTTACTGAGCTCTAGGTATCCAGTTCGATGGAAAACATTCTGGGGGTAGTAACAGAATTTTTATTTATTTCAGAACAAGTTCTTCGATCACACTAACTAAAAGTTAATGCCAGTGAGAAATTTCAGCAGTTCAGAAGGTTCTTGGGAAGCTGATGAGCCAGACTGCAGGAAGAGGTCCCGAGTTCAGTCCCCAGCACAGCCAGAGTGAGAGTCTATTTCGCTCTCATTCCCAGTAGATGGGAATGATTCATCTACTCAGACTCCTATGTGTTCCAGTCACTACCTGGACACTGATGTTATCCTTGTCCTTAAGCAGTCTGGGACTCCAGTTGGGATGTGAACTATGGAACTAACAGCACAGAGGGAAAAGGCTGTAGGCAATGGGACCCAGGAAAACAAAGGCATGGAGACAACTCAGATCAGGTAGAAGAACAGTAATGCGTGTTCATGGCGTGTCCTCCAGGATAATCTGCTTAACAGCACATGAAGCCTCTCAGAGAAGCAGATTGATAAAAAGCTGCAGGGCTGCTCAGATACTTGCCTGGGGCGGCACCAGCCTTGCCGTGCATTTGGCCCGGGTTTCAGTCCCTGGAAGCTTTGTGTTAGGTTGTCTCTCATTCTGTCAGTGTCTCTGTGTGTCTGAAAAGGTTGGCTCCGAGCAATGAAGCCTCATGACAAACAAGAAAAAAAAGGGGGTGGTGGTGTCTTACTGGGGCTGGGAGATAACTCATCTAGGAGAGCACACAGTTCATCATCACAAGAACCTGGGTTCAAGTCCCAGCACCACTTGGAGGTACCATGAATGGTGGTTTAGTGTGAAGTGAGTCCCTTGCAGGTGGGGAGCCGGCGGCTTGAACTAGGACCCTTACGCAGGTCCTTGCGCTTAACCTCCTGCACTACCGCCTGACTCCCCCACTGGCATTTTTCTTGTTTGCTTTCTTTTAGAGAAAGAGCAGGCTCGCTTTGATCTAGTCAGCTCTGTCTATATGAGGGACTGCTTCCCTCATCGTAGCCATTTAGACCAACCCACTTCATTCATCTGGAAGTTACTTTGGAAAATGGAATGGATTAAACAGACATTTCACAGCCACCTGTTCATATGTGACAGGAAATAATAGGAGGAAAATCTACAAAGCTATTTAGAATTCCAGTTTCAGATGTCCCCTGAGCTAGCTAAACATTACTCCCGGGTGTAAGGATCCCGGTTCGAGCCCCCTGCTCCCCACCTCCAGGGGCGTCGCTTCACGGGCGGTGAAGCAGGTCTGCAGGTGTCTGTCTTTCTCTCCCCCACTGTCTTCCCCTCCTCTCTCCATTTCTCTCTGTCCTATCCAACAACAATGACATCAATAATAACTACAACAATAAAACAACAAGAGCAACAAAAGGGAATAAATAAATATTAAAAAAAACAAAAAACATTCCCTTGTTCAAACACACACACACAACTCTGGTCACTTCCTATAGCAATAAATGAAACCTGCTTTGAGAAGACTCAGTCTTGATAGATAATATGACCTAGAAAACAGGATTGCAGGCTAAAGAGGGAAAAATAAAACACAGCCGTTTGATTCAGGTAGTGACATGACATTCCATTCAGGAAATACAGCTATAGATGAAATCAGTTGGACTTTATGTTTATTTATTTATTTATTTATTATGGATAGAGACAGAAATTGGGTAGAAGAGCTAGAAAGGGGAGAAACAAAGAGGCGCCTATGCCCCCGCTCCAGTGCTTTCGAAGTTTCCCCCTGCAGGTGGGGGCCAGAGGCTCGAACCCAGGTCCTTGCAATTTATAATGCTTACACTTAACCACGTGCACCACCACCTGACCCCTGGACGTGAAAATTTTTTGTGGGCAACCCAGAAGGCAGCTTAGTGGATAAAGCACTGGACTTCCAAGCATGAGGTCTCAAAATCAGTCCCCGCCATTGCATATGCCAGAGAGATGCTCTGGTTCTTTCTTTTCTCTCGTCAACAAATAAATAAATCTTTAAATTTTTTTTTTTTTTTTTTAGTTGTGGATCCAGGCAGTAATGCACCTGCTTGAGTGCACATGTCACTCAAGGACCAGGTGCACCACCATCTGGCCACTTCAAAGATTTGTTTTTGTTGATTTATAAAAAGGAAACACTGAAAAAAAAACATAGGATAAGAGGGCTACAACTCCACACAGTTCCCACCACAAGAACTCTGTATCCCACACATTACAGAGCACAAGGACATGGGTTCAGGTCCTCAGTCCCCACCTGAAGGGGGGAAGCTTCACAAGTGCTGTCTCTGTCTCTTGCCCTATCTCCCTCCCCCCTCTCAATTTCTGTCTTTATCCAATAATAAGTAAATAAAATAAAAAGATTTAAAAAAAATAATGGGCTCATTTCTAGTGTTCTGAGAAATGTCCAGACATGGTGTTGGACTACTGTGTGTATTCCCACCATCTGCGAACTGTTCTGTGAAGTGTAAAATGGTGGTGCATTGTTGTCTTTATTTGCATTTCTTTGGTAATCAGTGACTTAGAATACTTTCTCAGATGTCTGACCCTCTGGATCTCTTCTTTGGTGAAGATTCTGTCCATGTCCTCCCCTCATTTTTTAATAGAGTTCTTTTTTTGTTGCTGAGTTTAGTGAATTCTTTATATATTTTGGCTATTAGCCATTTATCTGATATGTGTCATATAAAGATCTTCTCCTGGGGGTCAGGCAGAAGCGCAGCGGGTTAAGTGCACATGGCACGAAGCACAAGGACCGGCATAAGAATCCTGGTTTGAGCCCCCGGGTCCCTACCTGCAGGGGTGTCACTTCACAAGTGAAGCAGGTCTGCAGGTGTCTGTCTTTCTCTCCCCCTCTCTGTCTTCCCCTCCTCTCTCCATTTCTCTCTGTCCTAACCAACAATGACGACGTTAATAACAATAATAATAACTACAACAGCGACAAGAGGGGGCAGCAAAAGGAAAAGATAGCCTCCAGGAGCAGTGGATTCATGGTGTAGGCACCTAGTCCCAGCAATAACCATTTATTTATTCATGAGAAAGATAGGAGAGAGAGAAAGAACCAGACATCACTCTGGTACATGTGCTGCTGGGGGTGGAACTCAGGACCTCATGCTTGAGAATCCAATGTTTTATCCACTGCGCTACCTCCCGGACCACAGATCATGAAGTATTCTGCCAATGTTTTCTTCTTTGGGTTAATAATGATAGTTTCTGGTCTAATACCCTTATCTTTGATCCATTCGGAGTTAACTTTATGCATGATAATATGTGGTGGTCCAGTTTCATTTATCTGCACATTTCAGCAATTCAGCCCAATTTCCCCAATACTATTCATTGAAGAGATTTTCCTTTCTCCTCTTAATGTTGTGATTCTTTTTATCAAAGATTGTTATAATGCCTGTACGGTTATATTTGCAACAGATAATGTATCTTCCCCTCATCCATTTTTATGATGGGAGAACATAGATGTGTTATACTGTTTTTTCACTTGGGCTTTTTCTTGTAATAGAGATCATACCATGTAAGTCGTAAAATATTGTTTCTTTGTTATCTTTATTTATTGGATAGAGACAGCGAGAAATTGAGAGGGAAGGAGGAGATAGAGAGGGAGAGAAACAGAGACACCTGCAGCCCTGCTTCACCACTCATGAAGCTTTCCCCTGCAGGTGGGGACAGTCCTTGCTCACTGTAGCATGTGCGCTCAGCCAGGTCCGCCGCCAACACCTGGCCCCTTAACAGGCTTGGATGTTTCAATACCTTGCTTTTAGAAGCAATGCTTTGTTAAAGATTATGCATTTTTATTTTGCAGATTTGTGAATAGTTCTCTAAAATAAACTGGTTTGCTGGAATAGAATTTATGTGGATATGTCATTTTTTTTAAATATATTTATTTATTTATTTTCCCTTTTGTTGCCCTTGTTGTTGTTATTTAGATAGGACAGAGAGAAATGGAGAGAGGAGAGGAAGACAGAGGAGGGAGAGAAAGACAGACATCTGCAGACCTGCTTCACCGCCTGTGAAGCGACTCCCCTGCAGGTGGGGAGCCAGGGGCTTGAACTGCGATCCTTATGCCGGTCCTTGGGCTTTGCGCCACGTGCGCTTAACCCGCTGCGCTACCACCCGACTCCCGTGGATATGTCATTTTAACAGTGACTGCCAGACTGCCTTGAATATGGATTAATACTGCTTTTTTTTTAATGCCTGTCACTGCGCTTTCTGCCTGTGCGCTTAACCCGCTGCGCTACCGCCCAGCCCCCAAGTCACAGGTTTTACAGTCAATTTTTATTTTTTATTTTTACCAGAGTCGTGCTCAGCTCTGGCTTATGGTGGTGCTGAGGCATGAAAATCTCTTTGCATAACCACTATGCTCTCTGCCCAGACCCAATCGTATCACTTCACACATTTGTTTACCAGCCTGTATTTCCTCATTATCCCTGGCAGATACTTCATCTTTTGGATCTTTTGACACAGTCTGAACTAAAAATGGCATCTTGATGGAATATTAATTTTTTAAAGAATTATTTATTAATGAAAGGGAAGAGAGGGCCAGTGATTTATTCTGGCACTTACTTCAGGAATTGAACTCAGGCCCTCAGAATTCAACATTTTGTCCACCACACCAGTGTGAGCTACCCAGTGTACTTTTAATTGTAATCTGTCTTACTTTGGTGCAATGCACCAGCTCCAGTCCAAAGTTCTGCTGAGTGTTTTCCCTTCTGATCTTTTTTTCAACTTCTGCCTGTGAGTCAGGTCACCCTTCTCTTTCTGACTTATTTCACTTCACATGATTCTTTCAAGCTCCATCCAAGATGGGGTAAAGAAGGTGAGTTCACCATTTTTTAATATTGGTGAGTTCACCATTTTTTAATATTGGTGAGTTCACCATTTTTTAATATTTATTCCCTTTTGTTGCCCTTCTTTTATTGTTGTAGTTATTATTTTTTTTTAATATTTTATTTATTTATGAGAAAGATAGGAGAGAGAAAGAACCAGATATCACTCTGGCACATGTGCTGCGGGGGATCAAACTCTGGACCTCATGCTTGAGAGTCCAAAGCTTTACCACTGCACCACCTCCCGGACCACTATTGTTGTAGTTATTATTGATATCAATGTTGTGAGATAGGACAGAGAGAAATGGAGAGAGGAGGGGAAGACAAGGGGGGAGAGAAAGATAGACACCTGCAGACCTGCTTCACCACTTGTGAAGCAACTTCCCTGCAGGTGGGGAGCTGGGGGCTCAAACTGGGATCCTTATGCTGGTTTTAATAGTTGAGTAGTATTCCATTGTGTATATATACCACACCTTTCTCAGCCACTCATCTTTTATTGGACACCTTAGTTGCTTCCAGAATTTGTTGCTGCTACCTTTTCTGATGTATGACGTTCTCACAGGAGTGAAGTGGTATCTCACTGTTGTCTTTATTTGCATTTCTCTGACAATCAAAGACTTGGAGCATTTTTTCATGTGTTTCTTAGCCTTTTGGATCTCTTCTGTGGAGAATATTCTGTCCATGACCTCTCCCCATTTTTGGATGGGGTCATTTGTTTTCTTGTGGTTGAATTTGGCAAGCTCTTTATATATGTTGGTTATTAAACTCTTGTCTGATGTATGGCATGTAAAGATCTCCTGTTCTGTGAGAGGTCTCTTTGTTTGGATATTGGTTTCTTTTGCTGTGCAGAAGCTTTTTAATTTGATGTAGTCCCATAGGTTTATACTTGCCTTAGTCTTCTTTGTAATTGGATTCATTTCATTAAAGATGTCTTTAAAATTTATACAAAAAAGAGTTCTGCCAGTATGTTCCTCTAAGTATCTGATAGTTTCTTGTCTAACATCCAGGTCCTGATCCACTTGGAATTTACTTTTGTGTTTGGTGAAACACAGTGGTTTAGTCTCATTCTTATGCATGTTTCAACCCATTGTTTCCAACCCCATTTGTTGAAAAGACACCCCCCCCCCCATTTAATACTCTGGGCCCCTTTGTCAAACATTAGATGTCCATGTGGGGGCTTACTTCTGGGCTCTCAATTCTATTCCACTGGTCAGTGTGTCTATTCATGTTCCAGTACCAAGCAGTTTTGATCACAATGGCCCTATAATACAATTTGAGATCTGGGAGTATGAAGCCTCCAGTTCTGTTCTTTCTTCTCAAGATAGTTTTGGCAATTCTAGGTATTTTCTAGTTCCAGATAAACATTGTAGCTTTTGTTGTATTCTCCCTAAAAGAATTGCTTGGCCCCACCTGCAGGGGGAAATCTTCACAAGTGGTAAAGCAGGGCTGCAGTTGTCTCTCTGTCTCTCTCCCTCTCAATTTCTCTCTGTCTCTGTCCAATAATAAATAAATAAAAATACTTTTTTTTTAAAAAAAAAAAGAGAATTGGTTGGGATCTTGATGGGGATTGAATTGAATTTGTAGATGGCTCTGGGTAGTATATTCATTTTAATGATGCTAATTCTTCCAACCCATGAACATGGACTATCTTTATACTTCTTTGTGTCTTTTTCGTTTTCCTTGAATAGTAACTCATAATTTTCAGTATATAAGTCTTTCACTTTTTTTGTTAGGTTTATTCGTAGATTTTTTTTGTTGCTATAGTAAAGGGTTGATTTCTAGATTTCTTCTTTTAACTTAGTGTTTGCATATTAATCTGTCATTATCCGTAGGATTGGATAGCTTTTTATGTTTTCTTTTTTAAAAAAAAGATTTTATTTATTTATGAGAATGATAGGAGGAGAGAGAAAGAACCAGACATCACTCTGGTACATGTGCTGCCGGGGATCGAACTCAGGACCTCATGCTTGAGAGTCCAAAGCTTTACCACTGCGCCACCTCCCGGACCACCTTTTTATGTTTTCAAAAATAATTTACATTTTCTTTTTCTGTAAGCTGTTTGTATTCTTATTAATATTCTTATTTTATTATTTTTTAAAATATTTATTCCCCTTTTCGTTGCCCTTGTTGTTTTATTATTGTTGTCGTTGTTGGCTAGGGCAGAGGCAAATGGAGAGAGGAGGGAAAAATAGAGAAGAGGAGAGAAAGACAGACACCTGCTGATCTGCTTCACCGCCTTTGAAGCGACTCCCCTGCAGGTGGGGTGCTGGGGGCTCGAACCGGGATCCTTAACACAGTCCTTGCGTTTTGCACCACCTGCGCTTAACCCAGTTTGCTACCGCCTGACTCCCTATTATGTTTATTTTTATTGATCATAGCTAGGAATGTTCCAGGCTGCATTCATTTCAGGACCCATCTTCCTCGAGTGGCAGAGTATGTTGACCCAGACTCCCTTCGGAGAGTGGGGCCGTCCCTACCATTGTTGTTCCACATTGAGGACAAGGTCCTAGAGAGGCAAGGAAGGTATCTAGGTCTAAGTAGAAAAAATGTGATTAAGTACTTTATGTTGTCTTTTTAAAAATATTTATTTATTCCCTTTTGTTGCCCTTATTGTTTTATTGTTGTAGTTATTATTGTTGTTGTTACTGATGTCGTCTTTATTGAATAGAAAAATGGAGAGAGGAGGGGAAGACGGGGAAAGAAAGATGAATACCTACAGACCTGCTTCACTGCTTGTGAAGCGACTCCCCTGCAGGTGGGGAGCTGGGGGCTCAAACTGGGATCCGTATGCCTGTCCTTGCGCTTTGCGCCACCTGTGCTTAACCCACTACGCTACCACCCGACTCCCTATGTTGTCTCTTTTAGGTCTTTCTACTTGCTTGCTACACAATTGTGTTCTAATGTGTCAGTAGGCTTTGGAGGAGCTGCTGATTTTAGTAATAAGTTATATAATAAGGTCTGTCTTCAATTTAGATTTTTTTTGCCTTTATATCTTATTATTTGTGTGTGTGTGTGTAGTTTTATTTTTTTCCATCTTTTAGGAATATAATTTTTTTTTAGACAAACTAAAATTTTATAGCTTCTGAATTTTGTGCCAGTTATGAAGATCTCTCCCAGAGCAGGTTATAAAGATCAGGCTATTTTAATTCTTTTAGGTATAAACCTATTGAAATCTGGGGTTACCACCCCATAGTGGTGCTACTGGGCTTAGTCTTCGGTGCAGTAGACTTTATTTCTGGCCCTGGGTCTGATTTCATGGATCTCTTCAGCCTTGTTGGATATCTGGGTCACTGCTAGAACTGGATCAAATTAACCTCACATCCTCCATAAAGTAGTGTTTACATGGGAAGGAAGTAAGGAGAGGACACTGGATGATCTTCTGGCTCTTGTCCCATCTCTCAGTAGCCTTTATTCCAAAAGATCAGCTAAGAGAGGAGATTGTTGTCCCTCGTGTACTCTGGGCATTAGTAGCTGGTTGACAGAACCCCTTTGCTGGTCCCCAAGGGAAAGGAAGCCAAACTTGAAGGGCCATTTCCTTCCATGGATCGTCTGTACAAATCCCACTTAGGTTGCTTCTCCACAGGGACTGCCTGCCTGAGTCACCGGAGTCTAAAACCGTGAGGGGAGCTGCAAGTCTCGTCACGTCTCGCCACACAGCCCTGCGGGGTGTTCGAAAATGAAGCGCTAGCTCCGGGTCTGTCTCTACTAACACTTGCATTTTCAAAATGGTTGAAAAAATATTTGCTTAGCAGATCCTTCTCTCCCCTTCCTTTTTGGAATAGTCAAGCCAGAAGAAGGACAGCCCGTTGTGAGTGTGGCCAGAAATGACATCACCACCCCTCCAAACAAGGAGCTGCCACCAAGCCCAGAAAAGAAAGCGCAGGTAGGTACCAGGGGGCTGGGCAGTCTTCTTTCTACCACTCTAGCTGGGTTGTTTTTTTTTTTTTTTTTTTTTTTCTCAGTATCTTCTATTATTGCTGGAATCATGAATGAAATTTTTTTCTTCTGAGCTATTACAAGTTTTTCTTCAAATTTGGACATGTTTAGAAAATACTTTATATATTCCATTTAATCTTAGAGGCCTGACTCATTCTTTGAGAGCTCACCCTTTGATCCTATTTATCTTATATTTTTGAGAAATAATCTGTGGAGTTTCTGCTGTTTGTTTGTTTTACCAGAACTCTGCTCAGCTTTGCTTATGGTGATGTGGGGGATTGAACCTGGGACTTTGGAGCCTCAGGCATGAGAGTCTCTTTGCAGAACCATTTTGTTATCTACCCCCGCCCCCCCCCCCCACTCTCTGCTTTTCTTAACAACAAAAGGAATTATAGTATTCTCCTAAATTGGGTTCTGAGACCTGCACTCATGAAAGGGCAACACAAATCTTAAAGGGGAATCACGGATTCAGATGTGTATTAGTACTCACTGCAAAGTTGTTCAAAATGCGGCATTTCAATCTGCTCAAAACAGAATGCAACTATTGCTTTATGAGCGCACAGGCAGTAGCATGATTTACTGATGTCTGTGCTCATAAAGTTATTGTAACCACTTACATTTAATTAAGATTTATTGATTCCCTTTTGTTGCCCTTGTTTTATTGTTGTAGTTATTATTGTTGTCGTCATGGCTGGATAGGACAGTGAGAAATGGAGAGAGGAGGGGAAGACAGAGAGGGGGAGAGAAAGACAGACACCTGCAGACCTGCTTCACTGCTTGTGAAGTGACCCCCCTCTAGGTGGGGAGCCGGGGGCTCGAACCGGGATCCTTATGCCGCTCCTTGCGCTTTGTACCATGTACGCTTAACCTGCTGCGCTACCGCCCAACTCCCGTTTAAGCTATTTTTAAAAGAAATAATTTATTTTAACAAGCATGGGGGCAGGAATACAGAAAGAAAGAGAAAAAAGACCCAGAACCCTGCTCAGCAATAGCTTATGGTGGTGCTGGGATTGAACCTGAGACCTAGAAGCCACAGGCATGAAAGCCATTTGCATTACCATTATGCTACCTCCCTAGCCCGTAACTGTTTAAATTATAAATGAGCTTAAATCTTCAGGTATCAACTAGATGAAATTTGTGATGCAGTTCTTAAGAAGCAGGTCTCTGTTTTCCATGTCCAATCTGATGTCTTTCCATTCAGTATCTGTTGAGCTCAGAAGAAAGGAATGTTAATTTTTAGTGGCAGCTATCCTCATTGCTTATAATTTTACTTTGAATTTTGTGATTTATTTCTTTGTTTTTATTCTTGTCTGTTTAATGTTGACCGTTAAAAAAAAAAAAATCAACTTAAAGCCTCTGGCCACCATTCAGCCTGCAAAGACTTCAGCATCGAAAGCCAAAACACAGCCCACTTCTCTCCCTAAGCCACCAGTGCCCATCACCTCTGGTGGGTTGAATAAAAAACCCATGAGCCTTCCTTCAGGCTTAGTACCAGCTACCCCACCCAAACGCCTTGCTGCCACCACTACCAAGCCTTCTACCTTACCTTCAAAAGATGTGAAGCCCAAGGTGAGTAGTCCCCTGAGCACTGGGCAAGGGAGTTTTGCCTTCTGAGTGTCAGGTAGACAGGCTGTTGGCACTGCCAGGCAGTGAGATTAGGCTGGTGTGATAGGGGAGTGATTGGAGGATGGGTAGGAAGGGGAGCAGCCACCTGTATTTCACACTCGCACTGCCATCTGGGTTCAAGCCCACCCCTACCACACTTCAGTGGTGTGATGTCTTTCTGCCTCACTCTGTCTTTCTGTCTGAAAAAAATTGATTCTTGAATTTTCTCCTTATTCCTCTTTTGGTAGACAAATGTTTAAAAGCAAGCAAGGAGGGAAAACCCATTCAGAAGAAGTAAGTAGATCTGCGATTCAGACGGAAGAGAAACTTTTAGTTGTCTAGACAGTGAAGTAATTACCGTAGTGAGAGAAGTGGCCCGGGTGCAAGCCCAGCTCCCAGCACATTGGACGAAGCTTCAGTGCTGTGGTCCCTCATGCTTGCTCTCTGCCTCTGTCAGAGATGTCAGTCCCCTGCTCCCGTCCTAGAATTCTCTAGCATCCTCAGGACCTTTGCGCACACAGCACTCATTACCCTGCCCTCAGAATCAGATGTCCTTTAAGCAAATGCCCACCCTTAATGACTGGCTCTTCTTGGAGTGAGAGTTGGGTCTGGAGGCCAAGAATAGTTTACTAGGTAAGGTGTGTGCTTGCTATGCACACAGCCCAGGCTTGGACCCTGACAGCATGTGGGAGTCCATCACTAGAGAAAGCTGCAGTGCTGTGGTATCTCTCTCGGAATTAAAAACCAGCCCAGGAGTGGTGAGATTTTTGCAAATGCAACACACCCTTCCCAGCTCCACAAGAAAAGAGCTAGGTGGCTTACGCTCTCGCTCTCGTATGACAATAGTACATTTGCTGATCAAATTAGTACAGCTGCAGCCCAGGAGGTGGTACAGTGAATAAAGTGTGGAAATCTCTAGCATGGGGTCCCAAGTTCGGTCCCCAACGTTGCAGGTATAAGATTGACATTCCAGAGGTTCTGTCTCTTTCTCGTATTTCTCCCTTTCTCGTTAGTAACACTTTTTTTTAAATAGTATGCTCATCCCCTGTCCCTCTAGAGACTAAGCTAAATCCCCTTTTCTCAGTACATGAAGCCCAGCCTTGATGGAAAAGGAACTAGAGTGTGGTCCAGGAGGCAGCACAGTGGATAAGGCCTTGGACTCTCAGGCATGAGGTCCCGAGTTCAATACCTGGTAGCACATGTACTAGAGTGATACCTGGTTCTTTCTCTCTCTCCTCCTATCTTTCTCATTAATAAATAAAATCAAGAAAGAAAAGGAAGTAGAGGGACTCAGAGTGTGCATCTGTCTCCTCTTGCCCCTTTTCAGCTCAGTCGTGGCAGTGAAGTCTGTTTCTCATCCCCTCCAGCGGTCGAACCTTTCTTTAGCATTGTCTCTATGTTCTCAGCTACTTTCATCTTTTATTATTTATTCACTTTCTCTGACCCTTAGAAATTCTGTTTCAACCTCCTTTAACCATATGAGAAAGTAAAGATCAGGAAGATTCACTGATTTGTCCAAAAACAGACTGTGGTGGCCCTGGAGTTCAGCTCTGACCTCGCTGACTCACCTGCAGTCCATATCCTAGTCAGTTACAGTGGGTACATCTTAGCCAAAAAAAAAAAAAAGGACTCTTTTTTTTTTTTTTTTTTTCTTTTTACTTGATAGAAAAAAGAGAAATAGAGAGGAGAGGGTGAAGTAGAGGTTGAGGAAGAAAAAGAGACGCTTGCAGCACTGCTTAACTGTTTGTAATGGTGGGAGCCAGGGGCGGGAGGCAGGGGCTTGAACCTGGGTCCTTGAGCATGGTAATGTGCACCACCCAGCCCCATGAATGACTGACGTTTACAAACAAATTAATGTTTTGTGTATGTGCTTATGTATTCAGTCTCTGGTCGAGTCAATACATTAGTGTCTAGTGCTGTGGATCCTGAGTGGCACCATTAGTGCTGTCCTGTACTTTCTCAGGACCGCTCACTCTTTCTCTCCCAGGTTGCACTGAGGTAGTTTTTCTCCCTAAGCCACACGACACTTGACTAGTTTCTCACATTTCTGAAGGGCTTTGATCTTAGAGCAGCTATGTATTTACTGTCACTGTCTGCTTCAGCCCACCTGTCTATCCATGCTTTCTGGAAGTATGTTTCCATTGAACCATCCTTTGGGGGGGAGTCGGGCGGTAGTGCAGCAGGTTAAGCACATGTGGCGCAAAGCGCAAGGACTAGCGTAAGGATCCCAGTTCGAGCCCCCGGCTCCCCACCTGCAGGGGAGTTGCTTCACAAGCGGTGAAGCAGGTCTGCGGGTGTCTATCTTTCTCTCCCCACCTCTGCCTTCCCCTCCTCTCTCTATTTCTGTCTGTCCTATCCAACAACAATGACATCAATAACAACAATAACTACAATAAAACAAGGGCAACAAAAGGGAATAAATAAATATTTTTTTAAATATAATAATAAAAAAAAGAACCATCCTTTGACTATAGCTCACCTGCAGATCTCACTCTAGTTTTTCCTCTTGCCAGCCTACTACAGAGGCAAAAACTTCTGAGAAGCGGGTATCACCCTCCAAACCAGCCTCTGCCCCGACCACTCGACCTGGCTCCAAGAGCATCCAAACTGTCCCAAAAGCCACAGCAGCTACCAATCTTGCCTCGACTGGGCCAAGCAGCCGGAGCCCCACGACAACAGTGACTAAGAGGCCCTCTGGTGTGTATTACACCCCACCCTCAGTGGGAAATCAGTGGGAGTAGAATGGGACCTTGATTCACCTCACATGTCACTCCTCCAACGCACAGAATTGCTGTCGGTACACCAGTGCTTAACTGGCTACATTGAAAAGTGACAAGGAGGTGGGGTAGTAGATAGCATAGTGGTCATACAGAAACACGCATGCCTGTGGTTCCAAAGTCCAAGGTTCAATTCCCCATCATAAACCAGAGCTGAATAATGTTCTGGGGGGGGGGGGGAATATATATATATATATATATCTTGAAAAAGTGGCAATTTTTATCTCCATATAAGGTTAGAAGGTATGAATATTCAGAGAAATATATTTGTTTATTTTTGATTTCCTATAAAGAGAGGACTAGAGCATCAGTCTGGTGAATATGATGTTGCAAATTGAACTTGGGACCTTATGTTTTGAGAGTCCAAGGACCGGCATAAGGATCCCAGTTCGAGCTCCCAGCTCCCCACCTGCAGGGGAGTCACTTCACAAGTTGTGAAGCAGGTCTGCAGGTGTCTGTCTTTCTCTCTCCCTCTCTGTCTTCCCCTCCTCTCTCCATTTCTCTCTGTCCTATCCAACAGCAATGACATCAATAATAACTACAACAATAAAACAAGGGAAACAAAAGGGAATAAATAAATATTTACAAATACATATCATCCCTGGGACCGGGTGATGGCACACCTGCTTGAGTGCACACATTACAGTGCAAGGAGCCATGTTTAAGCTCCCTGGTCCCCACCTGCAAGAGCGTATCTTCACAAGCAGTGAAGCCGGACTACAAGTATTTCTCTCTTTCCCTCCCTATCTACTCTCCTCTCTCACTTTCTCTCTGTCTCTATCCAATAATAAGTAAGTAAAAATTTTTGGGGAGTCGGACGGTAGCGCAGCGGGTTAAGCACATGTGGTGCAAAGCACAAGGACCGGCATAATGATCCCGGTTTCAGCCCCCGGCTCCCCACCTGCAGGGAAGTTGCTTCACAAGCAGTGAAGCAGGTCTGCAGGTGTCTTTCTTCCCTCCCCCTACCCCCATCTTCCCCTCCTCTCTCCATTTCTCTCTGTCCTGTCCAACAACGACGACATCAGTAACAACAACAATACTACAACAACAACAAAAAACAACAAGGGCAACAAAAGGGAAAATAAATATTTAAAAAAAATTTTTTTTTTCTTTTTGTTCTTTTTCTCCAGAGCACTGCTCAGCTCTGCTTTACAGAGGTGCAGGGGATAGAACCTGGGACTCTGGAGCCTCAGGCATGAGGGTCTCTTTGCATAACCATTATACTATCTACCCCCACCCTATAAAAATATTTTTAAAGGAGAATATATTACTCCTTTCCTAGTGATAACACAGCAAATAGCATATTGTGTCACATGCATAGCTGATAAGGCATAAGTCATTCAGTCCCATGCACATGTATTGATAACCATTCTGAAAGTCATTCCAAAACTGTAAGAAAAAATCAAATGCTGGAACGGGGGAGGTAGCTTATATGTGTGAGACCCTAGGTTTGTTCCCCAGCACTGCATAAGATGATGCTCTTGTCTCCTGTCTGCGTTTCCCTGTATTTTTCATATACATTGGGGGGAGGGCTGAAATGCAGTGCTTGCCCTGGACTGGCTGCTCTTGTCAGGCCATGTCATGTGTTTACATGGCTGCCTACTTTGCGTCACTGTTCCCAGGATTGGTGCCATCCCTGACTCACAGGGACATTCAGTAATTGTGGGGTGGGTTAATGACTGAGGCGCGATTGGATCAGCACTGTTAAGAAGTGTCTGTGTCTGTGCAGCCGTCAAGACTGAGGGGAAGCCTGCAGACATCAGGAAGATGGCTACAAAGTCTACGCCAGGTGATGCCCCATCCTGCACCTTGTGGAGCCCTAATTCAAGCCTCCACTTCTTCCTTGGCTCCAAAGTTCCCTCTGCTCTCCCTAAACTCTTGTGCTGTCTTCTACAATTGCAGCTGACTTGAGTCGCGCAAAGAACACATCCGCCAGTTCTGTGAAGAAAAGCACTACTGTCCCGGGGGCCACTGTCCCAGCAGGAGTTGCTCCCAGCCGACCCAAACCCACACCGATGCCTCCCCGGTCATCCTCTGTGACTCCTTCCGTAGAAAAGAAGCCCATTTCAGCCAAGTCCAGTTCCTCTGCCCCTAGGCCAAGCCGCCCAAGTACCAATACTTCTGCCCCTGATCTGAAGAACGTCCGCTCAAAGGTTGGCTCTACAGAAAACATCAAACATCAGCCCGGAGGAGGCCGGGTAGGTCATGGATCTTGGGTTTTCTGCATGCTTGCCTCCTGCTTCCCCCGCTGCCACATCTAGCCACTGCCACAGGTATACCCGGGCACTCACACCAATCAAAGGACCCAAAAACGGGGGGCGGGAAGGGGGGACAATCAGGAATTCAGATTTGATGTCAATGAATTTCAGCCTGTGCTCTGATTCTAGCAGTGCTGAAAAAGAGCAAGGCGTCCTCTTGTGGCCAGCATGGCTTGCTGCTGTAAGCCGCTGACTTTCCTAAACACTGCAGTAGCTACTACATGCAGGTCGCTGTGCTTGACTCGAAAGGGTTTCCTGTTGCATCCGTCCAGAATGAGCTGCTAGAAACCTTGGGGACTTGATGTGTGGAAAAGGTGTGGACAGTGGCGCAGTGGATAAAGCACTAAACTCTCAAGCATGAGGTCCTGAATTCGATCTCTGGTAGCACAAATACCAGAGTGATGTCTGGTTCTTTCTCTCTCCTCCTATCTTTCTCATTAATAAATAAATAAATAAAATCTTCAAAAAATATTAAGAGAAAGAAAGAAAAGGTGTGGACAGAGGCCATCTGAAAGAAAGTGTTCAGGTCTCTGAAGAATTGAGCTATTGCATCTCCTTCAGTGGCATCGAGGCCTTAACCAGCCAGCACCAGTCCACTTATGGGGGGCTACTTCTTCAGCCCGGATATTAGACGACTGAAGGAAGAGGCTCTACAGCGGGGACTGTTGGAAGACAAGCTGGGCTTAGTCAGCAGTGAGGACCTTCCTGAGGAGAGCATGTGTAGCTCTGGCTTAACCAGCCAGTCTCTGCAGCTGCCACACTAACGCCCATCTCCACCTTTCTGTGCTCCTCATGGGCTCTGAGCTGTAAAGCGTGCAGAAAATTGAATGGCCCTATCTGGTGGTGAAATTACTGTCTGTTCCTTCCTGGTGACGGCTGTGACGCTTCCAGTCCTCAGCAGTGGCTCCCTCGACCCAGGCTGCTTGCTTGGGGGTGTGTCAGAACATTTGAGTAGTAGACATTCACCCCAACATGCCCTCAGAAGAGAATCCCTGGTTTGGTTTTCTTAGCCCTCTTTCCTATCTTTTCTTGTGAATGATTTCTTGATCTCTTCCTATGTCTCAAGGTTTGGGCTTGCAACTCCTCTCCTCTGCTTGGTCAACCTGAGAAATTGGTGCTTGTTCCTAGGAGCAAGGTTACCTGCTTCTGCCTGGTGGCCTCACCAGGATTCATGTCCCCTTGGCCTTCCCTTGATGGAACCGGGGCTCTTCTTTTCCTTGTTTGAATTTTGCCCTCCCTTTATCTCCATCCAGGCCAAGGTAGAGAAAAAAACAGAGGCAGCTGCCACAACTCGAAAGCCTGAACCTAATGCAGCCCCTAAAACAGCCGGCCTAAACTCCAGCGCGCAGAAATCACCTGCTGGGAAAGTGAGTTCTGTTCAGACCTTTGCCTCCTGAAGGTAAAGGATGGTCAAGCATTTCTTCTAGTCTGAGTCAGTTTCCTCCTACTTGTTCCTATTCTTCACTAGTTTCCGCTTCTCCCTACCATTTTCTCTCCTTTGTGTTGGATGACTGGGCCCTCAGAAGCTTTTTTAGACTCGCCCTGAAGATCAATGGAGCTGGAAGCCCTTTTGCCCTTCAGGGAATATTTATTTAGCTGCATAACGTAGGTCAAAATCTTCCGGTCTCTTCCTTCATACGTCCTTATTCTGAAGCCTTTGTAACACACACACAGTGCCAGGCTTGGTAGGAGTTATCTTCTGGAATTCCAAATTGTCTGCGCTTAGGTTGAGCTCAAAAAGTTCCTCTTGAGCTGGAGGTATGAAGATAACTCCATTTTTCCTTGTTCCCAAGTACTGCTTAGCTAAAAGTTAGATTGCTGATTTCTAACTGGAAGACAAAGAGAAGCTGAAATTCTAGATACCTTCCTTTGCCTCCATGTTCTATAACTAGGCCCATCCTGTTTGGAGAAGTAACCTTCTTACCTTCTCTGTCACAGGAAGGTGGCCTCTGGCTGGCAGGCTACCAGAGAAGCAGGGTCAACCAAAGAAATTTATCTGGAGGGGGTCGGGCGGTGGCGCAGTGGGTTAAGCGCATGTGGCGCAAAGCGCAGGGACCGGCGTAAGGATCCCGGTTCGAGCCCCCGGCTCCCCACCTGCAGGGGAGTCGCTTCACAAGCGGTGAAGCAGGTCTGCAGGTGTCTATCTTTCTCTCCCCTTCTCTGTCTTCCCCTCCTCTCTCCATTTCTCTCTGTCCTATCCAACAGTGAATTGCGTCAACAAGGGCAATAATAATAGCCACAACGAAGCTACAAGGGCAACAAAAGGGGGGGGGGGGGAATGGCCTCCAGGAGCGGTGGATTCATGGTGCAGGCACCGAGCCCAGCAATAACCCTGGAGGAGGAAAAAAAAAAAAAAAAGAAAGAAATTTATCTGGTGGGAGTCAGATAGTAGCACAGCGGGTTAAACGCAGGTGGCACAAAGCGCAAGGACCGGCATAAGGATCCCGGTTCAAGCCCCCGGCTTCCCACCTGCAGGGGAGTCGTTTCACAAGCGGTGAAGCAGGTCTGCAGGTGTCTGTCTTTCTCTTCCCGTCTTCCCCATCTCTCTCCATTTCTCTCTGTCCTATCCAACAACGACGACGTCAAGAACAACAACAATAAAACAACAAGGGCACCAAAAGGGAATAAACAAATTTTTTTAATTTTAAAAAAAAGAAAGAAATTTATCTGGTGAAGACTGCACTGTGACTTCAGGTTGATTCCTAGAAGTCTTTACAGTCTCTGATTCATACCAGGGTTGACTGTTCATCACTGAAATTGTAAAGAAGGCAAAAATGGTGAGGTATGTGAGTTGGAGTTTGTCAGGGTAGGTTTCTTTGTGGAGAATTCTTCATTTTGGGATACTTCATTGTGAAACACAGGACACAAAGACCGAACACAGCTGGTAACTATTCTTTCTTGAAAAAGTCTAAAAAATTCCTTGTTCCGGATTTCAGTGTCTGCACTTCCGTATGACTCCGTTCTCTTTTGGGAGGGCCATTTTACACAGTCCAAAGGTGCTGATGGCCCCCAAATTGGGCATCATTTCCACCCTGCATAAAACCTGTAGTCTTTGCGTAGAGAGCAGGACATGTATCTGGGCATCTGAAAGACTGAAGAAGAGCTTTTATCCTGGACCTAATCCTTGCCGATACTGTGGGGTGCCCTGAGGTCAGTGTTCTACCTGTGAAAGACGGAAGCCACTGAAACCGTGGGCTGTGCTCCCCCTGGTGTCCAAGACTCTGCATGGCAGATGCGGCAGCCTCTGATCAATTTGCTTTTTTATTCCTCACTGTCCTTTCCTTCCTGTTCGTGTCAGAACTACCCTGTGGGCCAGCTGCTCGGTGCCTTGGTGAACAGTCTTTGCTTCCCAGGGTGCGTCTGGCTGCAGTAATTAGAGGACCCACATCTGAGGGAAGTGCCCCTAGTGAGGTCTGGTCAAGCTAAGCAGGGCGCCTGCAGTGGAAAGAGCCACAGGACATTGCGCCCCAGGTCTTGGGGGGAGGTCAGGGTCCAGGTTCAGGCCGCTGGGTGGTCATCCAAGCCACGAGACAGCCCCCAAGGCGCAGTGACGACGACCATGTAGCTCTTCTGCGCCATCTGTTTCTGTCCAGTGTTGTTTATGTCTTCATCCCTCTCCTGTCCCTTCAAGTCCCTCCCCTGGACTTTTCCGCAGCTGTTCTGCCGAAGGTGGGGGCCAAGATTTGACAGTATTCTGTTAGTCATTGTGGTCATGTGTGGACTCACTGTTCACCCTGTGTCAGCTCTAACCAGCCCTCTCCCTTTGTGTTTGTTTGTTTGTTTATTTTGTTTTGTTTTTTTTTTCCTGTTCTTTAACACTCCAGGTCCAGATAGTCTCCAAAAAAGTGAGCTACAGCCATATTCAGTCCAAGTGTGGTTCCAAGGACAATATTAAGCATGTCCCTGGAGGTGGTAATGTAAGTATACACCATGGACAGCTGACGTCTGAGACAGCCCGCTGTGGGGCACAGTGGGGAAGGGCCACCTGTCCATGGAGACAGCATGGCAGCCTGGCCCAGGGTTTCTCATGAAACAGTGTAATGGCATGAGGTGAGACTCGATGCTCAGTTACACCTAGACCAGGTGTTTGTGGGGAAGCCCTAAAACAACCAGGGCTTCTCATTTGGCATCTTTTTCCCTCTGTGGGTGGGAGTCCTGGGCTCTCTCCCACTTGTGAATGGGCGAGGGTGCGGTCAGAGCAGTCTTGCTGCTTGTCAGCAGACACCTCGGCCACAGGCCGCTGTCTGTACTCAGTGCCGCAGTCAGCCCAGTCCTGAAACTTTGCTTATTATGGGACCAGGAAGATTGCCATCCCCTCCTTCATTCTCTGCTTTTCTTTTTGACAAAGAGAAGTTGAGAGGGAGGGGCAAGTAGAGAGGGAGAGAGAGAGAGAGAGATACCTACAGCATTGCTTCATGGCTCCTCCTACAGGTGGGGCCAGGAGTGGGAACCCTGGTCCTTGAGGCTCGCTGCCTGTGCACTCAGCCAGGTGCACCTCCCCCTGGCCCCCTTTCCTTTTTTCTTTGTCATTCATTTTCTTTCTGATCCTCTCTGCTGTTCTTTTTTCTCTCTCCCACCCTCCCCACACTCTTTCCTCTCTGCTTTCCTCCACCTTTTTAAAATTTTTTTTCTAGTTCCTTTTCCTTTTAGGCCCATCTCCTTCTCGCCCTGCACCCTTCCCTCTCCCATCCAGACAGCTCTTTTCCTCAGCCTGCTGTTTTTGCCATCCCTGGAGTTTATCATGTGCAGTGACCTGTGGGTAAGAGGAGATCCGTGTGCTCCGGGGACTGTATAGAGCCATTCCCCTATAGCCTCTGCCCTGCCTTCTCGATTTTCCCCCCCAGAGCACTGCTCAGCTTTGGTTTATGGTGGGGCTGAGGATTGAACCTGGGGCCTCGGCGCTTCAGGCATGAAAGTATAACCTGCATAACCATATGCTGTCTCCCTAGTCCTCTTCCTGCACCCTCACCTGCTATCTTTCAGGTTCATTCACATTGCTTTCACCTGACTCTGAACTAGACTATAAACTCCACTGATCCTGCCACCACCGCCCCCCCCCGCCCCCCCCCCCGGTCCTGCTGTGAGGACTGCAGCCCCAGCGCCCACATGGCTCCTCACTTCACCTCTTTCTAGTCACCCCTTCACTAGTGGCCTTTCCTAGCACGGGCAGAAACTACATCGTTTGCACTCAGATGGCCACTTTTGGTAGCCAGCCTGGTCTGGAGTCAGCTATAGGGTGATTCTCTCAGCAGTGGTATCTGACAAGGTGACAAGCATCCAGCCTGTGAGGGAACCAGGGAGGCAATGATGCTAGCTTTTCCTCTTGGGTTGTTTGCCTGAGTGTAAACAGGTGGCACTTTCCACCTTGATTTAAAGGTAGGTTTTATTTTGGATATAAATAGAAGGTGAACAGAATCTGAGGTCATACATGTCATATGTGTGAGTGACAAAGCTGTCTATATATGTTGTGCAGTGTAGAAAAGCTCCGATTATAACCATTGACCCACCACTCAGTGCGGTCTTCCTAAAGCTACATGTGACTTCAGGCAAGAATTATTAGGCAGGTGGTCAGTGGTCTGTCTTACTAAGCACACACATTACCACGTGCAAAGACCCAGGTTCAAGCTCCCACCTGCACTTGTGGAGGGAATTTTTTTTTTTTTTTTTGCCTCCAGGGTTATCACTGGGGCTTGGTGCCTGCACTTCAAATCCACTGCTCCTGGAGGCTATTTTTTCCCTCTTGTTGCCCTTGTTGGTTGTTGTTGCTGTTGCTGTTGGATAGGACAGAGAGAATTACGCAAAGTGACTTTCATGTCTGAGGTTCCAAGGTTCCAGGTCCAATCCCTGGCACCGCCATACGCCAGAGTTGAGCAGTGCCCTGGTAAAAACAAAAGAAGGCAAAAATTAATGCCGTACTACTTAACGAAGGCTATTAAAGAAAACCCTGAAGCCAGCCCTCTACGTAGTAATTCTCAAACGGGAAGTTTGCAAAGGACCCAGAGCATGCCGCGTTCACACACAGTCAGGAGAATGACAAGAAGGACCTAGAGCATGCCGCGTTCACACACAGTCAGAATGACAAGAAGGACCCAGAGCATGCCGCGTTCACACACAGTCAGGAGAATGACAAGAAAGACCCAGAGCATGCCGCGTTCACACACAGTCAGAATGACAAGAAGGACCCAGAGCATGCCGCGTTCACACACAGTCAGAATGACAAGAAGGACCCAGAGCATGCCGCGTTCACACACAGTCAGGAGAATAACAAAAAGGAACGCAGTGGCTACTTTCACAGTCGGCCCTACTTTAGAGTTTTGCACCAACTTTTAGTTCCACCTCACCTAGTGAGGGGAGCTGGGCCAGTTGTCAGTGTTGTTGGCAGCTGCAATAGATGCAAAGGGTGGCACTGGCCAGCGGGACCCTACTTAGCCGCGCCACAGAGAACGCTGAGGAGCATGGCTTCTGCTGACTGGGGGCTTCACCAGTTTTTGAAGGATGAGAGTCTTACCTTCAAGGCTAGAGACCAAGTGCCTAGCTCTCACAGGCCAGGCACTGAGTGCCGGCCAGTGACCAGGAGGGACCAAAGGCAAGGTAGTTGCAGGTCAGTGCTCTCCATGCCAGGATCTTTTAGCCAGCGGACCCTGGCAAGTGAGGGGCACAGTTAAGCTCCTTAAAGTTTGTTTTTGCCTCTAAGTGTGAGCCGGAGCAGAGCTGTTATTGGGTGGTGTGCACAGGCCTGGGGCTGATGCATACGCAAAGCAGCAGCTCTTAACACCAGGCCACCTCCCTAGCTACTCAACAAATGGTTATTTATGTACTGTTATGCTTATTTACCAGAGTAGTGCTCAGCTCTGGTTTATGTTGCTATGGGGGATTGAACCTGGAACTTAAAGAGCCTCAGGTATGAGAGAGTCTCTTTGCATAACCATTAAACTATCTACCCCGGCTCAACCCGGTGTGCCACCACCAGCCTCCCTATCTTTCTTTTTAAAATATTTTTTTCTATTTATTATTGGATAGGAACAGAGAGAAATGAGAGGGGAGAGGGAGATAAAGAGGTAAAGGGAGAGAGAGAGAGACCCCTGCAGCCCTGCTTCATCACTCATGAAGCTTTCCCCCTGCAGGTGGGGACCGGGGGCTTGAATCTGGGGCCTTGCGCACTGTAATGTGTGCGCTCAACCAGGTGCGCCACCGCCCGGCCTCTTTTTTTTTTTCCTTTTTGTTGCCCTTTTTTATTGTTGTTGTTACTGATGTCAGTGTTAGATAGGACAGAGAGCAATGGAGAGAGGAGGGGGAGAGAAAGACAGACACCTGCAGACCTGCTTCACCGCCTGGGAAGCGACCCCCCTGCAGGTGGGAGCCGGGGGATCCTTACGCCGGTTTGCGCTTTGCGCCACGTGCGCTCAACCTACTGCGCTACCGCGCAACTGCCCCTTCCTTCCTTCCTTTTCTGGTGTTGTGTAGGGTTAAATCTGAGACCTCAGAGCCTCAGGCATGAGAGTCTCTGCATGATCATTATACTGTCTTCCCTTCCTTTCCTTTTCCTTCTTCTCTCTCTAGCGTCTTCATTATACAGAGAGAGAGAGACTCACAAGAGAGTGGCTCTCCAGCCCGTGTGTGTGTGTGTGTGTGTGTGTGTGTGTGTGTGTCTGTCTGTGTGTCTGTGTGTCTGTGTGTGTGTCTAGAGCACTGCTCAGCTCTGGCTTATGTTGGTGCTAGACATTGAGCTTATGACCTTGAAGTTTCAAGCATGAAGTTTTTTGCATGACTAGAGAGTTGGCTTGACTGGTAGAGCAGTACTTGAGCTTTTTAGTTGGACCCTCAGTACTGCATGTACCAGAATGCGGCTCTAGTCCCTCTCCCTCTCTCCTCCCTCTCTCGCTCGTCCCTCTCCTCCCATGTAAGACTCCTACTGTGTATGCTTTAACCCAGTGTGCCACCGCCCCATTATGTAAGACTCTTATGTCATATGTAATAAAACTTTTTTTTTAAGATTTTATTTACTTATTAATGAGAAAGATAGGAGGAGAAAGAACCAGTCATCACTCTGGTACATGTGCTGCCAGGGATTGAACTCAGGACCTCATGCTTGAGAGTCCGATGCTTTATCCACTGCGCCACCTCCCGGATCACAGTAATCAAACTTTTTTAAGATGTTTTCCATAACCACTATTCAATCTCAGTGTCCATGTGTATTGCACCAAAGTAAAAGAGTTCAGGTCCTGGAACATGAGGGCAGAGGGCCTAGTGGGATTTTACTGTTATGTGGAAAACTGGGTAATGTTATGCATGTACAAACTGTTGTATTTACTATCAGCTGTAAAACATTAATCTCCCAATAAAGAAATAAAAAAGGGGGAGTCAGGCGTAACGCAGCGGGTTAAGCGCATGTGGCGCAAGGACCAGCGTAAGGATCACGGTTTGAGCCCCCAGCTCCCCACCTGCAGGGGAGTCACTTCACAGGCGGTGAAGCAGGTCTGCAGGTGTCTGTCTTTCTCTCCCCCTCTCTGTCTTACCCTGCTGTCTCCATTTCTCTCTGTCCTATCCAACAACAACATCAATAACAATAACAATACTAACAACAATAAACAAGGGCAACAAAAGGAAATAAATAAATATTTTAAAAAGGGGAGCCAGGCGGTAGTGCATCAGGTTAAGCACACATGTGCAAGACTGGCTTAAGATCCCAGTTTGGGGGAGTCGGGCTGTAGTGCAGCGGGTTAAGCGCAGGTGGCGCAAAGCACGAGGACCGGCATAAGAATCCCGGTTCGAACCCCGGCTCCCCACCTGCAGGGGAGTCGCTTCACAGGCGGTGAGGCAGGTCTGCAGGTGTCTATCTTTCTCTCCTCCTCTCTGTCTTCCCCTCCTCTCTCCATTTCTCTCTGTCCTATCCAACAACGACGACAACAACAATAATAACTACAACAATAAGACAACAAGGGCAACAAAAGGGAATAAATAAATAAAATAATAATTTAAAAATCACACTGTAACCTCTGCCTTTAAATAAAAAAAAGATTCCAGTTCGGGGGCCGCATGGTGGCACACCTGGTTGAGCATACATTACAGTGCTCAAGGACCCTAGTTTGAGCCCCCGGTCCCCACCTATAGAGGGAAGGCTTTGCAAGTGGTGAAGCAGTGCTGCAGGTATCTATTTCTCTCTATCTCGTCAACCCTCTTGATTTCTGGCTATCTCTATCCAATAAATAAAGATAATTTAAAAAAATTTTTAAAGGATCCTGATTAGATTAAAGATCCCGGTTCGAGCCCCCGGCTCCCCACCTGCAGGGGAGTCGCTTCACAGGCGGTGAAGCAGGTCTGCAGGCGTCTGTCTTTCTCTCCCCCCCTCTATCTCCCATCCTCTTTCAGTTTCTCTCTGTCCTATCCAACAACGAGGACGATAATAACAGCTAGGATGAACAACAAGGGCAATAAATGGGGGGAAGTGGCCCCCAGGAGCAGTGGATTCGTAGTGCAGGCACTGAGCCCCAGCAACAACCCTGGAGACTAATTAATTAATTAAAAACAATGTCCTTGTACCAGGAGGTGGTGCACCTAGTTAAGCTCCCGTGTCACCATGTGCAGGGACCCAGGTTCGAGCTCACTCCCTCTCTGTCTCCCATCTGCTCTCGATTTCTCTCTCAAATAGAAAGGAGAAAGAAAAGAAGAAATGGCCCCTAGGAGTAGTGGATGTGTAGCCCAGCACTGAGCCCCAGCAGCAGCCCTGGTGGCGGTCTATGAAAAGAAGAGAGGAGGAGGGGGTCGGGCGGTGGCGCAGTGGGTTAAGCGCATGTGGCGCAAAGCGCAGGGACCGGCGTAAGGATCCCGGTTCGAGCCCCCGGCTCCCCACCTGCAGGGGAGTCGCTTCATGGGCGGTGAAGCAGGTCTGCAGGTGTCTGTCTTTCTCTCCCCCTCTCTGTCTTCCCCTCCTCTCTCTATTTCTCTCTGTCCTATCCAACAACGAATTGCGTCAACAAGGGCAATAATAATAACCACAACGAAGCTACAACAAGGGCAACAAAAGGGGGAAAAAAATGGCCTCCAGGAGCGAGGGATTCATGGTGCAGGCACCGAGCCCAGCAATAACCCTGGAGGAGGAAAAAAAAAAAAGAAGAGAGGAGGAGGAGGAGAGAGAGAGAGAGAGACGCACGGTCCAGGTGGTGGGGGAGTCAGTGTCACGTTTCTGAAAATGTCGGGCATCACATCGGAGTCTCTTAGCACTTGTAACAGGGCAGTTGAGGTCCTGGGCATCTGGCACAGGTGTCATCAGAGGGGGTAACCCCACGTGTTCAGTGTCAGGAACATGGCTAGATTTAGGCCATACCTTAAGCATCATTACCCATGTGAGCCTTTCTTTGCATTTCCTAACTTTGGTGGGAAAAGGCTTATAACATGAGTTGAATAAAGTGTATAATCATGTACGTATATCTGTGCTGTCAGCCGTGAGGGAAGTGCATGTCAGAACATTGTTCCTGGTCAGATCATCTCTGGGCAGGGTTCAAGGACTGCCTGAGTACAGACAGGATTAGAAGCTACGAGCAGGCCCAGGAACATTAAGAGCTTTTTAAATTTAGTTAGTTGTTTGTAATTTTATCAAGTTATTTGTTGGATGGAGACAGAGATCGAGAGGGAAGGGCGAGAGAGAGCTGTAACACTGCTTTACCACTGGGAAAGCATTCCGTCTGCAGGTGTGGACTGGGGCCTTGAAAACCTGGGCTGTTCATTGTAACGTGCTCTCAGCTCAGCCCTCTTTGTCAGGTTTTTAAACTAGAGCACAGCTCATTCTGACTTCTAGTAGGGGCAGTGGTTGAACCTTTGAGCCTCAGGCATGACAGTCTTGTGTAAAGCACTCTACTGTCTTCTTATCCCAAGGGCTCTTTTTAGCACTTTGCTGAGTGACCCAGAGATAAGGACTTGCATAAATAAACAATCTTGAACATGATAAAAAAAGACTCATAAAAAAGCATAGGTTTGGGAGTTGGGCGGTCAGTGAGTTAAGCACAAGTGGCTCAAGGCACAGTGCAGCTCACAACACTTCTTTCAAAAGCTAAGGCTGTGGGGGGGGGGGGCCCAGCATAATGGTTATGCAAAGACACTCTCATGCCTAAGGCTCCAAAGTCCCAGGTTCAACCTGCCCACCCCACCACACCCCCACAATAAGCCAGAGCTGGAGCAGTGCTCTATGAAAAAAAATTTTTAAATATTTATTTATTTTCCCTTTTGTTGCCCTTGTTGTTTTATTGTTGTAGTTATTATTGTTGTTATTGTTGTCATTGTTGCTGGATAGGACAGAGAGAAATGGAGAGAGGAGGGGAAGACAGAGAGGGGGAGAGAAAGACAGACACCTGCAGACCTGCTTCACCACCTGTGAAGCGACTCCCCTGCAGGTGGGGAGCCGGGGAGGGGGGCGTCGAACCAGGATCCTTACACTGGTCCTTGCAATTTGCGCCGCCTGTGCTTAACCCGCTGTGCTACCGCCTGACTCCCGAAAAATTTTTAACAGTTAAGGCTAGGCCAGGGAGATAGCTCAGCTGGTAGAGTGTGGGACGCAAATGCCTGAGTTTCTAGTTTGAGCTCTGGGGTTGCATGTACCTGAGTGGTGCGCGCATGTGTGCGTGCGTGTGTGTGCGTGTGTTTGTGTGTGTGTGTGTGTGTGTGTGTCCGTCCGTCCGTCCTCCCCCAACCCATATGTGAAATTATGTCTAATGTGAAATAAATTAACCCTGATAGCAGGGGGTCAGGCGGTAGCGCAGCGGGTTAAGTGCACGTGGCGCAAAGCACAAGGACCGGCACAAGGATCCCAGTTCGAGCCCCCGGCTCCCCACCTGCAGGGGAGTCGCTTCACAGTGGTGAAGCAGGTCTGCAGGTGTCTGTCTTTCTCTCCACCTCTGTCTTCCCCATCTCTTTCCATTTCTCTCTGTCCTATCCAACAATGACAACAATAATAACCACAACAATAAAACAACAAGGGCAACAAAAGGGAATAAATATTAAAAAAAAAGAAGAAAAAAGCGTAGGTTTGACCCTGACACACACCCTCTCTGAGGCTATGTTACTTTCGTGCTTTCTCCTCAGGTTCAGATTCAGAACAAAAAAGTGGACATCTCTAAGGTCTCCTCCAAGTGTGGGTCTAAGGCCAACATCAAGCACAAGCCTGGTGAGTAGAGCCTGTTTCCTCCCTCCCTGGACGCCTGCCACGCCCACGTTGGAGTTCACCCTTTGTGTCTTTGCCATTCCATGAAGTTGCCTGGAGCCACCACAGCCCTCAGTCGTTGTCCAGTAGGGACATCGGGACCCCAGCACTCCTGGAATAGACAGTTTGTAGAGGCGGCCGTGTGGGCCTGCTGGGCCTTCGGTGCTGTCGATTGAGGCCTTCAGGCTGAGACCTTGGCTCGGCCTTCCAGGTGGTCTCCGGGGAGATGAGCGAGCTGGGGCTGGCCTGTCGGAGTCCAGAGCGAAGGGGGTCTGCAGTTGTGACGCACCAGCCGCCAGTTCTAGCAGAAGATGCAAAAGGCCTCGGTGTGGGTCTGGGGCCATGGTGACTCAGTCTGTTTCCATGGGCAGCATTGGCCCCGTGTCCCCACAGAGCAGAGGCCTCTGAACAGCTGCGATGCTGCCCACACCTGCGCCGCTGCTTCGTGTCCGCTGCAGCCGGTGTCCTGGTTCCAAGTGCATGTGTTTGAGTGGGCGAGCGCTGCAGCGGCAGGCAGCCTGCAGAGGGCGGCGGACATGGACAGTTGGGATGAGGGCACAGAAAACCCCCTTGCCCCTCAGCAAAAAGGGCTATCTGTTTTTCCCCAAAGATTTACTTACGATACTTTACTTTACTTTAATTTCTTTAATATTTTATTTGAATGAGAGGTGCACTGCTCAGCCCTGGCTTATGGTGGTAGAGCCTCAGGCACGGAGGTCTTCTGCATAGTCATTCCACAGCCTCCCACCTGTGACTGTTACTTACTAGCGATAGAGATTGAACCACACTGCCCTCACGCCTGCACACCCTGAACTCAGAGCGTCACTATTCTAGACACAACATTTTGCCAGGTGGTGGCGCACCTGGTTAAGCACACACTTTACAACATTTTGGTCCTTGATGAGCCCTCGTGAGAAACCCCTCCTAATAGCAATAGCAACTGTACCTTGAGTTTTTGCTCAGGGCACCTGCAGAGTTTGACAAGAAGCTGGATACTTTTTCCTTTTTTTAAAAAATTTATTTTCCCTTTTGTTGCCCTTGTTGTCTTTTTATTGTTGCTATAGTTATTGTTGTTTTTATTGATGTTGTCGTTGTTGGATAGGACAGAGCGAAATGGCGAGAGGAGGGGAAGACAGAGGGGGAAAGAAACAACTCCCCTGCAGGTGGGAGCTGGGGGGCTCGAACCAGGATCCTTATGCAGGTCCTTGCGCTTTGCACCATGTGCGCTTAACCCACTGCGCTACCACCCGACTCCCAAGAAGCTGGATTTTGAGGTTCTCGGGATGAGCGAAAGAGTGAGGGAAGCCCGGCTGCTGGCCTTGTCAGCAAGCCCACACTGGCTGTGGGCTCTGAGCCTTGCCCTCCGTGCAGGCCTTCTCCCATCCCTCCAGCCACCCAGGAGGGTTCTGTTCTGATCCTGAGTCCACTCCTATCTTAGACCTGAACTCATTTCACTGCAGTGTCGTTTGGGGAACGGAGTCGGTCCCTCTTTACCCTACCGCTGTCAGTGTCTAGCCTGCTAGTGATGCATAGGGCAAGTCACTTCTCTTTCAGCAGCAGTGCCAGAAACACAGAAGCAAGGACCTGACTCTTGCAAGATGCCTGTGAAGATGCCTGTGAAGCTCCGGGGAGGTGGGGCCACCCAGTCAGAGGGACTGCTCACATTTCTGAGAGGCCAGAGCAAAATGCATCTTGTTACCCCCAAACTAGAGGCTCTGAGCCTGGGGCCGTAGCCCCTCTGGTGTATGTGATGCCAGTGATCAACTTCAGGACTTCATGCTTGAAAGGACAATGCCTTACTCACTTTGGCTTTTTTTTTTTATATTTTGTTTTGTTCTGGTTTTTGTTTTTTGCCACCAGGGTTATTGCTGAGGCTTGGTGCCAGCACTGTGAATCTGCTGCTCCTGGCTGCCATTTTCTCTCTTTTCCTTCCTTCCTTCCTTCCTTCCTTCCTTCCGTCCTTTTCCTACTTTATATGACAGGACAGAGAGAAATGGAGAGGGAAGGGGAGACTATTTGACACCTGCAGACCTGCTTCAGTACTCATAAAGCAGAGCCCGTGTGGGTGGGCAGTGGGCCTGAACCCAGATCCTTGCGCGTGGCGATAATGTGCACTTAACCAAGGGCACCACTGTCTGGCCCCTGCGTGATTCACTCTGTAGCCTCGCAGACTGCAGCTCTGCCCCTCAGTAGAGACACTCCCACTGATGAGAGAGAGACGGCCAGCTAGGTCTGAGCAGAGCAGTCCTGTTTTGGCAAGCGAGCCCCTTGTAGCTCCTCTTCTGTCTGAACCACCAAGAGCAGGCCACAGATTGCCAGTTTCTTCTTTCTCCCCAGAGCCCAGAGCCTGTTACGGTTTGTGGTGGTGCTGGAGACTGAACCTGGGGCCTCAGAGCCTCAGACATGCAAGTCTTTCTGCATAGCCATTATGCTGTCTCCCCAGCCCCAGCCCCCAGTTTCTATAGTAGTGCCAGCTACTGGTCAAATTAGGGTTGCCGCTCCAGGTTCTTGGCTGCGGGGATAATTCTCTACCATCCTTAGAGACCATTTCCTCTGGTTCCAGGTGGCGGAGATGTCAAGATTGAAAGTCAGAAGTTGAACTTCAAGGAGAAGGCCCAGGCGAAGGTGGGATCCCTCGATAATGTGGGCCACCTGCCTGCGGGAGGTGCTGTGAAGGTAGTGAGTGGTCGTGTCACCCAAGGGGCTCCGCTGGGAGGGTGGGGGTGACAGGAGTCCGGGTCCCAGCAGGCCAGGCGGGTACTTGTCACCGGCCCTCCGTCTCTTTCACCACATCATTGCTGTTCCCATGGTTCATCAGCCCTGAGCCAGGCAGCAGTGAAGGGGCCTCAGCTGCCGCCGTCAGCAGCCGGAGCAGACTCTCTCCTGGCCTTCACTGCTTCCTGAGTCCATGTCAGTACTCTCCGGGGGGCCTCGGCCTGGGGCATAGAGCCCCTCAAGGCAGATCTCTCCTCACCCCACCTTACCCCCCTCTACCTCATGAAAGAGAGGAGTGGACATGCGGAATGTCAGAGGAACATTTCCAGCTGCCAGCGGAGAGGCTGCGTGGTGTAGCCCGGCTCAGGAGCGGCAGCTTCCCATCCTCAGGACCGGCTGTGCCCTCTCTGCCCTCTGCCCTCTGCCTCTCCTCCTCTCCATCCTTCCTCCACAGTACTGTCAGACCTTTTGTGTGCCAAGGTGCTGTCTCCCTTTTGTTCCGTGTTGTCTCTGGAAGTGGGACCTTAGGGAGACTTACTTGTTTTGGACACGGAGAGAAATTAAGCAGTCAGGGGTAGGGGCAGAGAGACCTGCAGCAATAGGGGGAAAGACTGAGAGAAACACCAGAGCACTGCTCAGCTCTAGCTTGTGGTGGTGTGAGGGATTGAACCCGGGACTTTTGGAGCCTCTGGCATGAGAGTCTGTTTGCATAACCATTATGCTGTCTCCCCCTAACCTTTCTCTCCCCCCACCGCTCTTACTTCCTCCTCCCCTCTCAATTTCTGTCTTTCTTCAATAATAAATAGTGACTAAAAACATCGAGAAAAAACGGAAAAGAACCCTGCAGCACTGTTTCTCACGCATGAAACCTGGCCCCCGCAGGTGAATACAGACAGGTCCTTGTGCCCCGCAGCCCGAGTACAAGGGTGGCTGGGGTCCCTCGGGGGAGGGGGAGGGGACGTCAGCTGCCAGGGCTCTGCCATCATACACGCAGCTCGTTCATCCTTCCCCATTGTTCTGATTGTCGTCTTAGCATCTGGGCATGTGGGAGTCCTAGCTAGGTCTTAGTTTCTTTCCTTCTTTCGTAGATTTATTTATTTCAGTCTAGGTTGTTTCACATGACAGAGAAGATGGGCACATCTGGTCCAGGAGGTGGAGAAAGCATGAGGTCCTGAGTTCAGTCCCCGGCAGCACACGTACCAGAGTTTTCTCTCTCTCTGTCTCTCTCCCCCTCCTATCCCTTTCATTCTTAAACAAGTAAAATTAAAAATGACTAATTAATAAAAGAAGCTAGAGGAGCATCTGCTCAGGGTGGCCCTGGGGCTTAGGCGAGTGAGGCTGTGCTGCCCTTTTCTGCGGTCACATCGTCTCCCCTGGAGTCAGGCTTCTTCCGTTTTTGTATTTGTTTCTTTACTGGAGAGAGACAGTCAGAAATCAAGGGGGATGGGTTGATAGAGAGGGAGAGAGACAGCTGCAGCTCTGCTTCACCACTCAAACCCGGGTCCTTGGGCACTGTGTGTGCTCAACCAGGTGCGCCAGCGCCCGGCATCGTGACTCTCAGGGCACAGACATTGTGGCTTCCCAGAAGCCTCTCTGGTCTCCCTCCTCTCCTGTATTCACACTGTCTCCTGTAAGACCTGCCAGGCCCCACAAGTCTCCCTAGCTCACCCCTGTGGAAAGAAACCTCCCTCCTCCCCTCGCTCTCCTGAGAGAACAGGCCCCTGGGCCTGACCAGCAGGCAGGCTCCCAGAGAGGTGCTGAGAGAACTGTCTGCACCCAGCCCTGTGCTGCAGAGGACACAGAGCCACTGGCAGGTGGCCTCACCGGGGAGGGGCACGCGCTAACCGGCTGTCACACCCGCTGTCAGAGCTGTTCTCCTTGGGAACCTTGTTGGGTGGTATCAGAGCAGCCCCTGACAGTGTGTCACCAGCAGGCTGCAGCCTCCTGTTCTAGAACCCGAGTTCTCGTCCGAACAGGCCAGGAGCCAGGAGCTCGTTTAGGAGGAGCGTGAGAGTGGGACAGCAGGGCGGGGCCTGTGTGTGAACCCACCACCATCACCCCATCCCACCCCTCCCCAGCTGACCCTGCACTGTCTCCCCCATGTTTCATTGTAGACTGAGGGCGGTGGCAACGAGGCCCCTCCGTGTCCGGGCCCCCCCGCTGGGGAGGAGCTGGCCGTCCCTGAGGCAGTGCTCGAAGCTGGCGCCCCCGCTTCAGCCAGTGGCCTCAGTGGCTACACCACCCTGTCAGGGGGTGGTGACCAAAGGGAGGCCCAGGCCTTGGACACCCAGATCCAGGAGACAAGTAAGTGGCTGGGCTCGGCCTAAGGGCCAGCCGGGGACCCTGCCACTGGCCGCCACCTTGGAACGCCTTTGCTTTTTGACTGGTGTGGCTACATTTTAACGCAACCACCTTTTATTTTCCAGGCATCTAACGATGACATTCTGGTCTCGTCTTCCATCCCGTGTCTCCCTCTTGTCTCCTTCGTTGCCCCTCCCTCCCCTCCTCCTGTGTCACTGCAGATTGAGACCTACAGGCTGACGTTCCGGGCAAACGCCAGGGCCCGCACCGACCACGGGGCCGACATTGTCTCCCGGCCTCCCCACTTCCCTGGCGGCCTGGGCTCAGGCACCCGGGTCCTTGGCTCCCTCCCCCGGGGCCGCCCACTAGACCCTTGACCGCTTGGGTGCTAGGCGGCCCTCTCCCTCTAGGCCTTCCTTCCCTGCTGCCTCACCTGTCCCGGGCAGTAGCAGCCCGCCTCCCCTCCCCCAGCCTCCCCTGGGCCCACCTCCTTGCTTTGCTGCTGTCACCGCCGCTGCTCCCCAGGGATGGTCGGGTGGGGAAGAGGAGAGGGTAGGCTCACTGGACTCTGTGGCTCAAGGAGAGGGAGCTGGATTCCAACCTCCGTTCTCTGGACCAAACCCAAGAGAAACTGCTGTAGCCTGCCTCTGCATTGGCTCCTTCTGAAGAGCGAAGTGGATGTCCTGTGATGACGGCTGCTGACTGCATCCCTGGGGCCCACCGGGCCTCTGCCTCTCCCCCAGCCCCTATTGGCCGCCACCAGGTGGGGGAGGCACACTTGCTGCCCTGCCCCATGCTGGTCAGGGTCAGTGCTGAGTAGCTACTGCTCACTGGTTTTCTTTCTTTCTTTGAATAACTTCAGAATTGGTGGACTAGTCTTGCATGTTGAAGCCATGTCTAAATGAAGGTTCTCAGTAGGTGTTAAAGGCAGCAGGGAGGAGAGACCCTGGAGCCTCCACCCAGGAGGTTGTTGAAGTGGGGTAGGCACGAGTGGCTGGGCAGCACGGTCTGCTTACTGAGCAGAGGCCCTCTAGGGGCTGGCAGACGCGGATGGTGGTTTTGGATTTGGTGTGCACTGCTTTTCTAACCAAGAGGCTGCTCGCATCACATTCCTGGGATCTGGCGGGAGATACGAGACCAAGGCCAAACACCAGGGGGGTCAAAATTTTGCCGGCCTGCAGGTCTAGGACACCGATCCCTTGTTCACCACAGAGCCAGAACTTGTTGATTGTGGGTAATCAGGTCTGGAAATTTGAGGGGGAAAGGTGAAACTGAGGGAGGTGAGTGGCCTCCCAGCAAGGCCTTGGAGTGGCTATGATGAGCGATCCTGGGAATTTTATTGACAAAAGAAATGTATTGCACTTGTATTTTTTTGTATTAAAGTTTGCATGGTTTCTAATAAAGAATTCAAACATTAACGGTCTGTAGTGAAACGGCCTCAGAGCTGCCAGGGCTTCTCCTCGGCAGAGCACTTTGTGCAGTGCAGACTTGCCCCGGGAGGCTGCCCATCTTGGTGCCTCGGGCCTTTCCCTTTGCAAGCTGCAAGACTGACTCCTGGTTGGCTCCAGGTCTGGTCTGTTGGCTCCATTTCTAGACTCCAGGCACACAAACTGCCGGGGCCTTGTGGAAAAATGCCCCCAGAGCCAGAGATGGTCTGCAGAGTATCAGCAACACTATTTTGCCAGTGAGAGCGAGCTGGGAAATGACGTGGGTGTGGGGCAGACTCAGTGGGGCCATGCCAGTCGCCCTACTCATCTGGGCACAGGGGTGCTGAGCTTAACTGGCTCTGGGCTTCCAGGGTCCTGAGCAGAGCTGCAGCTGGACACAGCAGACTATTCTAGAGGTGGTCTGGTCACCCACGTGCCCGATGCCCAGGCTGCCCTGACCAGCGGGGACCAGAGGCTACGGTGCCATTCAGGGGCGGGACATTCTGTACTCCCCGTGCTTGTGGCTCAGCCAGCACCCTGTCAACCTGCGACCCTGTTGTGACTCAATAAAGCTCGGAATGTCCCACCACACCGGCTGCTCGTGATGCTTCGTTCCCACCTGCGCTGCCCCCATCCCCCACTCCGTAGCTGTCTCCTTAAAGCTAGGACCCAGCTCTCCTGCAGCTTTCTCAGCAGAACCCAGGCAGTCGCCACTGACCTGCCACCTGAAGCCCCAGGGCTGAGGTCCAGGGGGTCTTCTTGCCCTGGCCCCCCCAACGTGCCTGACTAGGATGTGAGCTCCACCGAGCTGACCCGAGCCAGTACACACCAGTCAACAGCACCTGTCCCTTTTTCCCAGCGGGTGAAAGTGGCTCTGAGCCCCTCCTGCCTGGAAGACTGCCCAGTCTTTGCCACTGTCACCCATCCCACCACCTCCAGTGCTGAGGGCCTGAACCAGGACCCTCAGCGGGTAGCAATGCTCACAAGGGATAAATAGAACTTTATTTTAAATAAACATCTGCGCTCTGTACACAGCCCCAGCAGATGGGGGCTCAGTCATCAGCTGTCTTCCGCACGTCAAAGCTGCCGCAGGGTCCACGCAGCAGTTCTGCCAGCAGGGCCAACAGCTGCCCGTGCTCCTGCTGCACCCCGGGCGGCAGTGCGGCCAGTTCGCTGCGCAGGCTCCGCTCCACCATGCGGCTCAGAGCCCGGCGCAGCTCCCTCAACAGCCGCACTGTCCGCGAGTCACCCTCCAGCTTCAGCAGATCGCTGTCACTCAGCGATATGGTGGCCCGGCGCCCATCATCTGTGGGAGGGTCAAGATGGGGAGACAGGCTCATTCATGCCCTTGGTTCCCAGTCCCAAGTTCAATCCCCCACTCCACCAAACTCTAGAGCTGAGCAGGGCCCTGGTGTTAAAAAAAAAAAAAAAAAAAAAGACGGGGAGTGGAGGTGAGCCCAAGGTCCCGAGGAGAGGACAGCGGTGTCCGCAGATACCCACCCCGGATGTGGACATCGCCGTCCGTGAGCAGTAGCACAGCCAGAGGATGCACCTGGGATGAGTCCCGGACGAAGACGCTGCCATTGGACTTGACAGCCATGAAGTAAGTCAGCCACCGGCTCCGGAGCCGTGTGGCCTCCCTAGGGAACAGGGGTGGGTGAAGCCCCCGGTCTGGCCCGCCCAGCCCCCGCCCGGCGCTGCCCACCCCACCTGTTGATGGTCGACTTGTGCAGCAAGACGTTGCCTGATTTGGTCCTGTAAGTGACACTGTTGGGCTTGAACTTGCCCTGCCGGGTCACCTTGCCTTGCCTCACCTGCAGGGGAAGGGAAGATAAACTAAGGAAGGGGTGGGAGGTGGGCAAGGGGGCCGGGTGGTTTGCTCCCGTCCCAGAAGCATCACCTGGATGAGGTTGGGGTAAAGACCGGCCATCAGCACACCCTTCACCAGCTCCTCCTCCTCACTGTACTCGTTGCACTGGGCGGAGGCCAGGGTGCAGTCCGAAGGCTTCCCCACCAGGAAGGCCTCGTAGATGTTCTCTGAGAACTGCTTGATGAGCCCTTGGGAGGCAAAGCCGGGTGAGCCGCACTGCCACTGAGAGGCAGCAGCGGGATGCGGGCGGGCGGGCGGGCAGGGCGGCTGACCGTGGATGAAGCGCAGGCTGGGCGCGTACAGCAGGTTCTCCTCCAGGTAGTTCTCCCGCGAGCTGCGGTCCTGCCAGCGCAGCACCTCCTCCCAGCCTGCCACAGCCCGCACGAAGGCCAGGTGGTCGCTGCCGCTGTCCTGGCTCAGCAGCGCCTTCACCTGGGAGGGGACAGCCGGGGACCGAGGTCACGCGGCGGAGGCGAGAGGCCACCCGGGACGGCGGCGGTCGAGGGCCGGAGGGGGAGCCGAGGGCCGCGGGGCCAGGCCGGGTCTGACCTTGTCCACCTCTGCCCGGTTCTGCAGGCTGCTGCTGAAGGGGTCCCGGGTGAGACAGGAAACGACCACGAGCAGCGGGTGCAGGCAGCGGAAGATGGCGGCCAGCACGATGGCCTTGGCCAGCCGGGGGTCCGTGGAGATGTGCGCCAGCCGCTGCCCCAGGGCGGTCAGGTACTCCCGCTGGTCCAGCACTCCTACAACGGCTCGGGGTCAGGCCTGGCCGCCAGCCACTCCGCCACCTGGCCGGGCCCCGCCTACTCACCGATCTCCTGCAACAAGATGACGGCCTCGTCCACGGCCTTGATGTTCGGACTGTCCACAGCCTTGGAGAGGAATTCCACTGCCTGTGTGGAGAAGCCGGCCCACCGACAGCCTGTAGCCCACCGAGAGGCGACAGGTGTTCCCGACACACCCGGGCCGGCCCCGCCCCGCCCCACCCCGCCTACCGTCTTCTCAGGCATGTGGATTTTGGCTTGCAGCACCAGGTTCTCGAGGGGCGTGCGCAGGATCTCCGGCACTTGGAAAGGGACCATCTTCTCCAGCCGGCTCCGGGGGAACAGGTGGTAGGCAAAGCCCGACTGGCAGCGGCCTGCCCTGCCTCGGCGCTGGATCACGTTGGCTCGCGACACCCATACCGTCTCCAGGCACGACACCTGCGGAAGGGGGCGGGTGAGCAGCAAGGGGCCACAGTGTTCCTCTGTACACACACACACCCCACCAGCCTAACCTGAGCCTCAGGTCACCCCCCAACAGCTCCCCAGACACTGAGCCTCCTGTGCGGCTCCTGCAGACACAGCAGGACCTTGCAGCTCTGACTCGGGCTCTTCCCCGGGAGCCGGGAGGCGAGCGCCACCTTGGTTTTGAGGTCATAGCGTTCCTCCTTGTGCAGACCGCTGTCCACCACGTGCACGATGTCGTTCACGGTGATGGAGGTCTCTGCGATGTTGGTGGCCAGGACAATCTTGCGCACCCCAAGTGGAGGCTGCTGGAATATGGCCTTCTGGTCCATCATGGGGATGTTAGAGTGCACTGCGGGCAGCAAAGATGGTTAGACCAGCACTGCTCTTACTCCAGCCTCCCAGATCTTCACTCCATTTTTCTTTTTAAATATTTATTTATGAGAAAGATAGGAGGAGGAGAGAGAGAAAGAACCTGACATCACTCTGGTGCATGTACTTCCAGGGATCAAACTCAGGACCTCATGTTTGAGAGTCCAATGCTTTATCCACTGCACCACCTCCCGGACCACTTCACTCCATCTTAACGCAAAAGCAGCGCGGCCAGCCCCCAGGTCAGAGCAAGACTCACCTGGTAGGATGAGATACTGGCTCTCGTGCATGCCCAGAGCCTCCTGGAGGCGCTGCTGGACGCCTTTGATCTCCTGCCAGCCAGGCAGAAAGCAGAGGATCCCACCTGTGAAGGGAGCTGTGAAGGGAGCTGCCCACCCAGCAGCAGGTCAGGGTGGGCACGGGGCAGAGGACAGGGTACCCACCTGGTTCCCCACGAGCATCAATGTGCAGAACCAGGTCAGTCACAAGGTCCAAATCAAGTACACACTCGTCATCAGACTGGGGGACGAGGAGAGAACCAGTCACGGCCGCTGCCCCAGGCAGGCTGAGGCCCTCGACAGACCAGCACCCCCCCCCCCGCACGCACATGCCCCGCGAGGGCCATCCATAGCTCCCCCAGTGCCACGGCACTCCCGCAGGCACACACGGCAGCCACACACGGCCAGGCACGTGTCCTTGCTCCGGGCCACCAACCCTGAGGGCGAAGAGGGGCCCATACCTCGTGGTGCCGGTGCCGATGCGGGTACTGGTGCTTGCCCAGCTTGGCCAGGATGTCCTCCAGGTAGTGCTCCTTGACAGGGTACATGAAACCAGGAACCTTGATGACAGGGCAGCCGCCGAAGTAGCGGGAGAAGCGCTCGTTGTCGCCAGTGGCGCTCATGAGCACCAGCCGCAGGGCCGGGTTGAGCCGCTGCAGGCCCTTGAGCAGGATGAGCAGGAAGTCTGTGTTCACGTCCCGCTCGTGCACCTCGTCCACGATGACGTGGCTGACGCCCTCCAGGCTGGGGTTGCTCTGCAGCTTGCGGAGCAGGATGCCCACGGTGCAGAAGAGCAGGGCCCCGCCGCGGGCCGGGGGCTTGCTTTCCAGCCGCACCTGGAAGCCCACGTTCCGGCGCAGTGAAGGACCGAGCTCGTGGCTGACACGCTGAGCCACAGACACGGCGGAGATGCGGCGCGGCTGAGTGATAATCACGTTACAGCGGGCACCGCGGCCCTCAGTCACGTAGCGCTCCAGCAGCAGCTGGGGTATGCGTGTGGTCTTCCCACAGCCCGTGTCCCCAGAGATGACCACCACCGGGTGCTGCTCGATGGCACTGAGGATGGTGTCCCGATGCGGGTCCACGGGGAGCTGGGGGACCTCCTGCCACACCGGCCCTCGCCGCCGCCATGTCTCCAGCAGGCTCTGGCTCAGACGCATCTCCTCTGCTTCCAACAGGGGCACGTAGGGCTTGCCTGTGATGGGGTCACTCAGGGGCCCGGAGTCCTTGCCCAGGGGCAAAATGTCATCACTCTGCAGCCGGGGCTCTGGGGAGATCCATGAGCTGTCCACAGGGTACTGGGGGGTGGAGAGTCAAGCAAGATGATGAAATAAATGCCTTCTTCCACGCTCACAGAAAGCTCCCTCTACAGTCCTGTGACTGCCCTCGGACCCTTGTGGGCCCAGACTGGGCTGCTCAGTGTACTCTGGCCCTGTCCTCAGATGGGTGGGGCGAGTACTGCCTGCTCCAAGGGGGGCTGGCAAAGGGGAGTGGGGAACTATGGGCACACGGGGAGGTTAGCTTACATGGTTCAGGAAGGTCTCTATCTTGCGGAGGATGGGCTCGGGCACCTGGATAGTACAAGGCCGGCGCTGGGTCTCACCCAGTTCACGCAAGGAGGCCAGGTTGTACATGGCGTGGGTGAGCGGCTCGTTGTTCCGGTCCACCAGGCCCAGACTCTGCAGGGGGGACAGGACGGCTCAGCCTCTCCAGACCCAGTCCAGAAAGGCTCGGAAGCTCCAGAGAGAAGCAGCAGGACAATCTCAGATTTTTGGTTTTCAGCATAGGTGGTACAGAAAAAAAAGTAAATTCCCAAAAGGCAAGACTTGGTGTGTCTGCTTGGCCCCACACCTGCTCCGCTCTGGAGGGTGCCCTCGAGAACCTCTCCTCAAGCATTTGGCGTCCCTGTTAGCACTTCTATCTGACCCTTTCAAATCCCGCCGTGGGCTTCAAGGACAGCTGGTCTACGCTTACCAGCACCACAAACACCACAGGCCCCTCTGCCTTACTGAAGGCTATGCCACTCCTGCAACCTGACAGGCCAGCTGCCATGCCACAGCCTGTCTCTTCATGGCCCCAGTCCCATCTGTGACCCTGCCACACAATGCAATCTGCTGCCTGCAGCCTGTTGAAACAAGCTGCGGGGGCCAGCAAGACAGAGCAGCAGAGCGCCAGGCGTGTATGTCCGAGTTGCCGAGGTCCCAGGTTCAACCTCTGGCACAACACAGACTAGAGCTGAGTAGTGCTCTGGGGTGGGTGTGTGGTGAAAACAGGTTAAGTGTGACAGGGCGGAGGTCAGGCGGTAGCACAGCAGGTTAAGCGCACATGGCGCACATAAGATCCCGGTTCGAGCCCTCGGCTCCCCACCTGCGGGGGGGGGGGGGGGAGGGTCACTTCACAGGTGGTGAAGCAGGTCTGCAGGTGTCTCTCTCTCTCTCTCTCTCTCTCTCTCTCCCTCCCTCCCTTTGTCTTCCCCTCCTCTCTCATATAACTCTCTGTCCTATCCAACAACAGCAATGACAACGATAACTACAACAAGGACAACAAAATGGGAAAAATGGCCTCTGGGAGCAGTGAATTTGTAGTGTAGGCACTGAGCCCCAGCAATAACCCTGGAAACAAAAAAACAATCAATAAATGTAACAGGGCAAGCAGCTTAACTGGCAAAGCCTCAGGTTGGCATGCCTGCAGTTCCCAGTTTGACCTCTTCACCAAAGTACTATTCTCAGCTGTCTGTCTCTGCTTCATAAGAAATTCTCTCGTGTAGTAAATAAAACCTCAACAGAGAAAGCACGGAATCCCAACACCTCAGTAAGTGTATAAAATCAGTCATTCTCCCCTAGCACTATGTTCCTGTAATGTCTGGGTTCTCATCAAACACTTCCTTCAAGGAACTACCCTGGCAGGCCTCTAGGACAAGGATCTATGGGATCCTTGGATTATGCGAGATGCCAATCTGCTGAAAGCAGAGTGCACCCCCCCCCCCGAAATTGGATAGGACAAAGAAATTGAGAGGGAAGGGGAAAGCAAAAAGGGACAGAGACAGCAGAGGACCTACTTCACCATTTGTGAAACGTCCTCCCTGGAGGTGGGAACCAGAAGCCCAAACCCAGGTCTTTTTTTTTTTTTTAATTTTTTAAATATTTATTTTCCCTTTTGTTGCCCGTTTTTTTTATTGTTGTAGTTATTATTGTTATTAATGCCGTTGTTGTTGGATAGGACTGAGAGAAATGGAGAGAGGAGGGGAAGACAGAGAGGGGGAGAGAAAGACAGACACCTGCAGACCTGCTTCACCACCTGTGAAGCGACTCCCCTGCAGGTGGGGAGCTGGGGGCTCGAACCGAGACCCTTACACCAGTCCTCGCGCTTCACGCCACCTGCGCTTAACCCACTGCGCTACCGCCCGACTCCCAAACCCAGGTCTTTTAAACACTGTAATGAGCATCTTACCAGGTCCGTGACTACCACCAGGTCCCCAGAGGCACCGTGTCCAAGTTGACAAGTTTACCTAGTCTGATGCGACTAACCAGCTCTGCTGCACACAGCTGCTAATGGTCCCCTCCCAGGACTGGCATGTCAGCTGACTGCCAAGTCTCTTCGTGGAAGGCCACCCTTCCCCTTCACCCTGGCCACCTCCTCTTAGGCTTTGTCCCAGGTAAGTGCCGTACGACCAAACCGGCCTAGTCTAGGCTGAGCTCTCCCCAGACACAGTGTCACCCTCCAGCTTCGTCACTCAGAATGGTGAGTTTGCCTCCTTCGGCTTCAGGTCAACAGTCCTGAGGATCAGCCACAAGCCAGGTACAAAGCCAGATCAGGTGGATTACGATTTCTGGGGAAATGTACCAACTCACCAAAGCAGCCCAGAGCCTAAGGCATCTCTCGCGCACCCAGGCCAGGCCCCTGGCTCACCTTCAGTTTCTTGCAGGCCAAGGCTGCCGCCTTATTCTCAGCCTCTGCCTTGCGGCGTCCTTTGGCGACAAAGGTCATGGGGCAGGGCCAGAGCAAGGTGAGAGTGGCCAGCTTGGTCTTGGTGCCCGCGGTGTGGAACTGCATGAGGTTCTACATAGGGGGAGAGACTGTTAGGAAAAGGCAGAGGATAGAGACAACTGTGTCACACCCAAAATGCCCAGAAACCAGATGGCATGACTGCCACCTCAACAGGTGTCACCCAGAAGTGCTGGGCAGAGCAGCAGGTGCCCACAGCCCGCAGCTCGATCCTGGACGGCTTCTCTCTCGAGCGCATCACAGAAACACCAGGTGGGCGTCTGGGCAATGCCTCCAGCTGCCTTCCAAGCCCACTGCCTCTCCCAGCACTTTGAAAGTAAATGGGTTTGCAGACGGCTATGGAATGAAGCCGTCAGCACGGCCTAAAACACTAAGCGGGGGGGAGGGGGAGTGGCGGCAAAAAGGCTTGGGAGCTGGAAAACAGCTCTTTTCACCCAGACCCGCTGCGCTGCAGCAGAGGTCAGATTTACGCCGTAGCAAGCCAGCGGCCCACACGGGACCGGCTTCTCCTAAGAGCCCAGCCCAGTTCTTGGCCCCAGCCGCGTTTCACTTCAGTCTGTGCCTGCCGTTCACCAGACACCCTTGGCCCTGCCACACAGCTACGGTTCCCTCCGGCCTCGCCTTGCCCTGGGAACGACTATAAAACCGAGTCACCTCCCCACCCACGCACACTTGAAAATGACCCAACTCACTTTTGCCGTGGAGGACGACGTTGCGATCTGAATCACCTTGGCCAGAAGGTTCTTGGGGAGTGGGAACTGGGTCAGAGCCCTGACAGCACTGTCGTCATCTGTCATTTCAAAGGAGCCTCCCCTGGGAGTGCAGAAAGTCAACATGAGAAAGCTTCACCTCTTCCTGAGTTAACGTCACCTCAGGCTGAGAACTAGCGGGCCAGAAACTGCACTACTGCAGCCAGCAGCCAGGAAGCGTGAGAAAGATGACAAGCTGGTCATCTCTGCTTGACCTGTGAGCCTGGCAGACATTACGGCTGCTGCTCCCTCCGTTCCCCCAAACACAGAACAGAGCAGAGGGTGGGAGACAGGCAGAGTAGCCTCTGGCAAAATCCCAAGCACACAGCGCAAGACCACACCTGGCTCTCTGAAAACTGAGCAGCCACGCCAGCAGGAACGGGACAGGCTGCTGAGACCCATTTCAAGGGAGGCTCCCTGGAAATACATTCCAATCCCCACATACATCAAGGAGCAACCAACTTCCTTGTACTCCCAACCTCTAGCTGTACCTTGAGTCCCTGAGTGGGGTGTGAGAGTCCTGCTGGGTCATGGACAGGAAGTCAGTGACATCAATGGTCCCCTCTTCGAGCTCTTCCTCCTCATCTTCCTCTTCCTCTCGGCCCAAGGAGCGGGACAGGCCCCCAGGTGCCCCGGGGCGGATGCTCTCAGGATTCAGCTGCCGCCAGGAAGTGGGTGGCATGTTGGGTTCTGGACGCCACCAGCTGTCAGCCGGAGAGCCAAAGCGATCGGCTAGCACACGGTATTTAGCCGCATCGAACAGCTCATTCCGGGGGCCCAGAAGACCCCAGCCCTGGTGGGGAAAGCGTGATGGAGGGTTCATACCATCCTAATGCCTCAGTTTGCCAACAAGCCTATCTATACCAGAAGTCCTTCATGTGCAGGAGTCATGCTTTCTGACCTAACACCTCAGCCCCTTGTCTAGAACTGAACATAGAAGACACTTAAAATGTCTAGCTCTGCAGCCTGGGAGGTGGCACAATGGATACTGCACTGAACTCTTAAGCAAGAGGTCCCAAGTTCAATTCCTGGCATTGTAGGTGCCAGAGTGATGCTCTCATGAGTAAGTAAATCATATATATGGTGGAAGGGAGGTAAATTTAAAATGTTTAGCTTTTGGGGCCGGGCAGTAGCGCAGCGGGTTAGGCGCACATGGCGCAAAGCGCAAGGACCAGCGTAAGGATTCTGTTCGAACCCCCAGCTCCCAACCCGCAGGGGAGTCGCTTCACAGGCAGTGAAGCAGGTCTGCAGGTGTCTGTCTTTCTCTCCCCGTCTTCCCCTCCTCTCTCTGTTTCTTTGTCCTATCCAACGACAACATCAGTAACAACAGTAATTACAACAACAATAAAACAAGGGCAACAAAAGGGGGAAAAAAAAGCAAATAAAATAGCTTTAAAGATGACTGTATCAAGGCGAATTCTTACAGCTATTGGGGGAGGAAAGGAAAAAAACCCACAGGATGGTGAAGAATTACATACACTCACAAAGTGATCCAGGGTGGTTGGGCAGGGGAACGCTCGGTAGAGCACACGTCACTGTGCATAAGGACGTGGGTTCAAGCCCTCAAGTCTCGCAGGGAAAAAACTTCACAAGTGGTGAAGCAATACTACAGGTGTTTCTCTTCCTCTCCATCTTCTCCTCTCCTCTCAATTCTGTCTCTACCCAATAAAATAAAGAGAAGTCAGTCTGCTGACTTCTAAAAATAGATAAGTAGGGGAGTCAGGCAGTAGCGCAGCGGGTTAAACACAGGTGGCGCGAAGCGCCAAGGACCGGCATAAGGATCCTGGTTCAAGCCCCCGGCTCCCCACCTGCAGGGGAGTCGCTTCACAGGCAGTGAAGCAGGTCTGCAGGTGTCTGTCTTTCTCTCCCCCTCTTTGTCTTCCCCTCCTCTCTCCATTTCTCTCTGTCCTATCCAATAATGACAACATCAATAACCACAACAATAAAACAACAAGGGCAACAAAAGGGAATAAATAAATACAAAAAAATAGACAAGTAAAACAAAGTGATCCAGGGAGCTTAAATGAACACAGCAATTAGGAAATATTTAGCATATATGTATGCATGAAAACATAACCCCAAAGTCTGGAGGGTCTCGTGAGGCATGTATGGGCCAGATATATGGGTTCACAACAAGGGGAGAGGAGGTCTGGGGGAAGCCCATCCAGGCCCCAGGCTTCTCATCACGGCTCGGTGAGGAGCTTGTATGTGTTCCTACCGAAGACGAGCACCGCACCCCTTCCTTTGGGTCCCCCAGGCGGCAGGTCTTACAGCCTTCATCCCAACTAGCCCCTCACGTCCTGCTGGGTAATTGCCGAAAGCCTCTCCTCGCTGCTGCTATTCTCTCCATAAAGTCCGTCCACCCCAGTGCCCCTAAGCAAATCCCTCACGGGCTCATGCTTCTTTATCAACTCTCCCTTCCTTCCTTCTCCTCCAACTGGTCAGCCTTTCCAATATCCCCTGGAGAAAAGTGGTAACTGACAGATGAGCAAGAGCAGGCTTCCCTCCCAGAGTAGACGCCAGCAGTGGGGACGGACGAAGGCAGACACGCTGACTCAGGGGAGAAGGCGGCAGCAGCAGGGAAGGAGGGTTTTCTTCTAACACATGGCACAGCACAGATGCGTCCTGAGAACATGCTAAGCAGGCAGTGCTGCCATGACTTCATGTATGTGAGTACTTAGGGGTTGGGGAGAGAGCTTAGTGCTTACGCAAAAGGACTTCGAGGCTGTGGCTCTGAGGTCCCAGAGTCAAGCCCCTGCGCCACCAGAAGCCAGACCTCAGCAATGCTCGGGCCTGTCTCTGTAGCTCTCGTCATTTAAAACACACACACACACACACACACACACACACACACACACATCCAAATCATAAAAACACAAGGGAGAACGGAGGCTGCTGGGGCTGGGGGAGGTGACTGAGGATCTCTCTTAAACAGCCCCAAGCACTTTCACCTCAATTCTCATTCCTCCGAGAAAGAGGAGACAGGCAGGCAGGTGGTGGAGGCACCACAGCACGGTTCCACCATCCACGGAACCCACTCGAGACCAGGACTCAACCCAGGGCAGCATCAAGTGTGTTCTACCTGGAGCCTTTGCCCTGCCTGGCTATCATCACCGGGACAGAGCTCCTGTTCTCTAAGAAGAAAAGTTCTGGAGACCAGTGGCACGGCATGACTGGATCTCACCAAGCTACACTTTAAAATGTTGAGAATCATGTTTGTATTCTGTGCGTTCTGGCACAAATATATAAAGCATTTTAACTAGCAGCCAGGGAAACAGCTCAAGCTGGTAGAGAACAGGACTTGAGTATCTTTGGTTCTTGAATCAATCTCTAGTAATATTCTTTTTCTCGTTGTTACATCAAACTATCTTGTGAAATTTTTTAAAATTTATTTATTTATGAGGGGGAGAGTGAGACCTTGAGCGCCACTCTAGTACATCCAATACCGGGAATCAAACTCGAGACCTTATGCTTGAGATGTCAACACTAGAGAGCAACCTCATGTGAAATTAAAAAGAAAAGCTCTGGTGGCATAAGGATACGGGTTCAAGCCCCCGGCTCCCCACCTGCAGGGGAGAGTCACTTCACAAGTGGTGAAGCAGGTCTGCAGGTGTCTGTCTTTCTCTCCCCCTCTGTCTTCCCCTCCTCTCTCCATTTCTCTCACCAACATCAAAACGACATCATCAACAACAATAATAATTACAACAGTAAAACAAGGGCAACAAAAAGGAATAAATAAATATTAAAAAAAAAAAAAGAAAGACGAGCTCAGGAGTCGGGTGGTAGCGCAGCGGGTTAAGTGCAGGTGGCGCCAAGTGCAAGAACCAGCGTAAGGATCCCAGTTCAAGCCCCCTGTCCCCCATCTGCAAGGGAGTCGCTTCACAGGTGGGGAAGCAGGTCTGCAGGTGTCTGTCTTTCTCTCCCCTTGTCTTCCCCTCCTCTCTCCATTTCTCTCTGTCCTATCCAACAACTAAGACAACAATAATAACTACAACAATAAAACAAGGGCAACAAAAGGGAATAAATATTTCTTTTTTTTTTTTCTCCTCCAGGGTTATTGCCGGGCTCGGTGCCTGCACCATGAATCCACCGCTCCTGGAGGCCATTTTTCCCCCTTTTTGTTGCCCGGTTGTTGCAGCCTCGTTGCGGTTATTATTGCCATTGTTGACGTTGCTTTGTTGTTGGATAGGACAGAGAGAAATGGAGAGAGGAGGGGAAGACAGAGAGGGGGAGAGAAAGACAGACACCTGCAGACCTGCTTCACCGCCCGTGAAGCGACTCCCCTGCAGGTGGGGAGCCGGGGGCTCGAACCGGGATCCTTACGCCGGTCCCTGCGCTTTGCGCCACATGCGCTTAACCCACTGCGCCACCGCCCGACTCCCTAAATATTTCTTTAAAAAGGTCTAACTATAGACAGGTAACAGAGGGGATAGGAGGAAGGTGGGGACTTGCTACAAACTCAACAGGTTTAAAGAAAAAAAACTGGGGAGTCAAACGGTAGCACAGCGGGTTAAGCACACAAGGCACAAAGCATAAAGATCCTGGTTCGAGCCCCTGGCTCCCCACCTGCAGGGGAGTCACTTCACAGGCAGTGAAGCAGGTCAGCAGGTGTCTGTCTTTCTCTCCCCCTGTCTTCCCCTCCTCTCTCCATTTTCTCTCTGTCCTATCTAACGACAACGACATCAATAACAATAACTACAACAATTTTTTTAAAAAAGGCAACAAAAAGGAAAATTAAAAAAAAAAAAACTTTTATCAAAGCATTCACTGTGTAGCTATCAAACCTGGGACCGTGCAAGTTCTCTGTGCTGGACAAGTGGTATCTCCGTGGCCTTCCACATAAGCTATGTTTAAATTGCCTTCAAACACCCAGGGAGAGAAAGTCCTCCCCCATGATACAACACCTTGAGCCAGGTAGTTCTCTGCTGTGGGGGGCTGTTCTGTGTGTACTAGGATTTAGAAGAGCCCGTGTGTTCCCCCAGATCTGAGGACAACAGTCTCCAACCATTGCCAACTGTCCCGTAGCGTGTAAACTCAGCCCCGAGGTAGACACTAATTACTCCTGAGACACTAATTACACTGGGACCCTGGAACTGACTCACTTTGCCACATGCACAATCCAGACTGAAGCCCAGCCCCCACGGCACTGAAGGAAGCTTTGGTGTTTCTCTCTCTCTCTCTTTAAATAAAAAATAAAATAAAAAGAGGTGGTGGCTGGACCTAGGAGACATCAAATTTTCCAATGGAGAAGCAGAGAAAAGGTACTTAAAGCATGTGATCCGAGGAGGAGAATCAAGCGCAACAGAAAAGCTGAAGCGAGGACGGGTAGTGCCAAAGCCACCGTATACTCAAGCACAGCACCGACTGAGAAGCCCGGGAAGCCGAGCACTGCTCCGGTTCAGTCCTTCCACTACTGCGCGGCAGTGAAAGCCAGGAGGCAAATGGCTGAAATACGGGACTGGAATGGAGAGAATGCCAGGCAGAGCACAGACAGCTTCTACAGCGGGAGGAGGGCCAAGGGGAGGCTCTGACACTGCTGTCTGAGCGGTTACACGCTCGGCTCACACCGGAGTTTGTCGCTGCTACCCAGCCTTTGCAATTTTGACAGTCCACTGCTCCCAGACTTTTATTTCCCTAACCTCATTTCCGATGACTGAAACATGGGAGGACAAGTCCCAGATTCAATCTCCTGTGCCGGCATAAGCCAGAGCTGAGCAGTATTCGGGAAAGCTAGAAAGGAGGCGAAAGGAGAGGGTCAACAGAAACAGGCGGGAGGCGGGAGGCGGGTGGGTAGACAGCGTACTGGTTACACAGACTCTCCTGCCTGAGGCCCCTCGGTCCCAGGTCCAGCCCCTGCAGCGGCTGTGCCAGAGGCACAAAGCCGGGTGGGTTCCTGCGCGGAGGCAAGTGCGCGTCCTACCAGTGAGCCACCCCGCGCGCGCGCGCTGGCGCTGCTGAGTTTCTGAAACCCACAGCAAGCACCGGAGGGGGAGGGCTGGAGGGTCACCTTGAACAGCTGGCAGGCGGCAGCCGCAGCCTGTCGCTCGGCGTCGATCTTCTTGCTGCCATAGCCTTCCACCTCCACGCTCTTGGGCCACTTTATGTGAAGGGTCACTTTCTGGGGAAGAGAGCAGAGTCGGGCCCCTTGCCGCCCATGGCGAGCCTCAGGCAGAGCTGAAAGCGCAAGCCTGCTCGCTCTCCCGCCCTCCAGCCGTTGGTCCCTCTTGGGTGGTTCTGCTTCCCCCCAGTGAAGAAACACCCCAACGTCTTACCTCCTGTCCTCACCCCACCGGGACTGGCTGGGGGCTTCAGAGTCTGGGGCTGCGCAGAGCAGCGATCCCCTCAGACCGCCTCCCCACAGGGGCTTCTGCACAGCCTCCCCATCAGCCTGAGCCTGCACAGGCGCCAGGGCGGCCGGTCTCGGGCGGCCGAGCGCCCTCCTTCCCGGAGCCAAGCTCGCCTTCCAGTGGCGCCGGCTGCGGGCTTTTCCGTTCACCGGCCCTTGACGAAGGAGTCGGGAGACAGGGCAGCCGGCGCCCAGTTACCTTTTTCTTGGGGCCATTCGTGTGCACGTAGACCAGCTTGTCCTTCGCGTGCGAGATGCCGAGGGCTCTTCCAATCACGCTGTTGAGGAGGTTTTTGGGCTGTGGGAATTCTTTCAATAGGTCCCTAGAAGCTAGGGGGACAAGAGCGCGAGTTACGGGGCCACAGGCGCCCCCACAGGCCCAGGCTGCGCACCCAAGGCCCCGGAGTCGCGTGCACACCCCCCCACACGCCGCACACACCCCCACACGCCTCCCCCGCACACACACGCCCCGCACACCCCCCCCGCACACACACCCCGCACACACACACGCACCCCCCGCACACACACACACACACACCCCGCGCGCACACACGCCCCCCGCACACACACACTCCGCGCACACACGCACCCCGCACACACACGCACCCCGCACACACACGCACCCCGCACACACACGCACACCGCACACACACACGCACCCCGCACACACACACACACATCCCGCACACACACACGCACCCCGCACACAAACACAGACCCCGCACACACACACCCCGCGCGCGCACAGGCACCCCGCGCACACACAGGCACCCCGCGCACGCACACGCACCCCGCACACACACACACGCCACACACACACACGCCCCCCGCACACACACCCCCCGCACACACACACGCACCCCCCCACACACGCACCCCCCACACACACGCACCCCGCGCACACACACGCACCCCGCGCGCACACACACGCACCCCGCGCACACACACGCACCCCGCGCACACACACGCACCCCGCGCACACACACGCACCCCGCGCACACACACGCACCCCGCGCACACACACGCACCCCGCACACACACGCACCCCGCGCACACACACGCACCCCGCGCACACACACGCACCCCGCGCACACACACACCCCGCACACACACGCACCCCGCACACACACACACACCCCGCATACACACACGCACCCCCCGCACACACACACACACCCCGCGCGCACACACGCCCCCGCACACACACACACACTCCGCGCACACACGCACCCCGCACACACACGCACCCCGCACACACACGCACCCCGCACACACACACGCACCCCGCACACACACACACGCACCCCGCACACACACACCCCGCGCGCACACACACCCCCGCACACACACACGCACCCCGCACACACACGCACCCCACACACACACGCACCCCGCACACACACACGCACCCCGCACACACACGCACCCCGCACACACACGCACCCCACACACACACGCACCCCGCACACACACACGCACCCCGCACACACACGCGCACCCCGCACACACACGCACACCCCGCACACACACACACCCCACACACACACACACCCCGCACACACACACCCCGCACACACACACACACCCCGCACACACACACACACACGCACCCCGCGCACACACGCACCCCCGCACACACACACGCCCCCCGCGCGCACACACGCCCCCCGCACACACACACACACATCCCGCACACACACACGCACCCCGCACACACACACCCCGCACACACACACCCCGCACACACACACCCCGCACACACACCCCGCACACACACACACCCCGCACACACACACGCACCCCGCGCACACACACGCCCCCCGCACACACACACGCCCCCCCCCGCACACACACACACGCACCCCGCACACACACGCACCCCACACACACACGCACCCCGCACACACACACGCACCCCGCACACACACGCGCACCCCGCACACACACGCACACCCCGCACACACACACACACCCCACACACACACACCCCGCACACACACACACACACCCCGCACACACACACACGCACCCCCGCACGCACACACGCCCCCCGCGCGCACACACGCCCCCCGCACACACACACACACGCACCCGGCAGCCAGACGGCCGCCACACGCGCAGGGAGCCGCGGGCGAGGGCAGAGCCACCGAGAGCTCGCGCCCGAGGCTCTGGGCAGGAGGCCGCGCACACAGCGCACGGGCCCGAGTGTGAGGCGGCCCGTGGTGGCCCCAGACAGACCCCCGGACAGACCCCGGACAGACCCCCAGACAGACCCCCGGACAGACCCCGGACAGACCCCCAGACAGACCCCCGGACAGACCCCGGACAGACCCCCAGACAGACCCCCGGACAGACCCCGGACAGACCCCGGACAGACCCCGGACAGAACCCGGACAGACCCCTGGACAGACCCCGGACAGACCCCCGGACAGACCCCCGGGCAGAACCCGGACAGACCCCCAGACAGACCCCCGGACAGAACCCGGACAGACCCCTGAACAGACATCCAGACCGACCCCCGGACAGGCCCCCGGGCAGAACTCGGACAGACCCCCGGACAGACCCCCGGGCGGCCCCCGGGACAGGCCCCCGACAGGCGGGCGCGGCGCCGCGCCCCTCTCTGCCCGGTCTCCGCGAGAAATGCCCGCAGCCTCCCGCCCGGACAAACCGCCCACCGTTCACCATGCCGCCGCCATCGCCCTCCCCGGGCGCCTCGACCTCCGCGGCCTCGCTGACGCGGTCGGGGCGGGAGCAGCCCGACGACAGCCCGCGCGAGCGTCCGTGCCGCCCGGTGGCGCGGGAACCCGCCGGCCGCAGACGCGGGGAGACGCCGGCCGCCAGCGCCATGAGCCTCCTGGCCGCCGCCATCGCGCTCCCGCGAGCCCCCGCGCCGGAGCCCCAGGCCTGAGCGAGGGCGGTGCGGGAACGGGCGGGCGGCGGGCACGGGCGGGCGGCGGGAACGGGCGCCCCCTGCCGGCCGGCGGACCCGCGGGACGCGCGGGACCCCAGACGCGCCCCGGCCCCGCGCCCCCGCCCCACCGCTCCCCACCCAGCCCGCACCTCCCGCGCACTTGGCGCTGGCGAGGGAGCCTCTGCAGCGAACCCCGCCCGGAGGCCCCACGGGGGGAGCCACAGCTCCGGGTGCGCCCGGAGGGACCCGCACGCGGACGCGGACGGGCGCGCTAAGCAACGCCCGAAAGGCACCGGGTGGCCGACTCTGAAGACCCGGAGAGCCACTGCTGGAGCCGACCCCAGGGCCTGCCGCCTTTTTTCGTAACTGCCACCAGGGTTATCCCTGGGGTTCGGTGCCAGTAGTGGCGACCCACTGCTACCAGCAGGCATGTCTGTCTGCCTGTCTGTCTGTCTGTCTGCCTGCCTGTCTGTCTGTCTGCCTGTCTGCCTGTCTGCCTGCCTGCCTGCCTGCCTGCCTGCCTGCCTGCCTGCCTGCCTGCCTGTCTGCCTGTCTGCCTGTCTGTCTGCCTGCCTGCCTGCCTGCCTGTCTGCCTGTCTGCCTGCCTGTCTGTCTGTCTGCCTGTCTGCCTGTCTGTCTGCCTGTCTGTCTGCCTGTCTGTCTGTCTGTCTGTCTGCCTGTCTGCCTGTCTGCCTGCCTGCCTGTCTGCCTGTCTGTCTGCCTGCCTGTCTGTCTGCCTGTCTGCCTGCCTGTCTGCCTGCCTGCCTGCCTGTCTGCCTGTCTGTCTGTCTGCCTGTCTGTCTGCCTGCCTGCCTGCCTGCCTGCCTGCCTGTCTGCCTGCCTGTCTGTCTGTCTGTCTGTCTGTCTGTCTGTCTGTCGGTCTGTCTCTCCCCCCCACCTGCGCCCTGCTCCAGCACTCTCTGCAGATGGGCAGGGGCAGCAGGGGCTCCGAGCCAGGGCCTGTTACTGGAGCTCGGAGGTTCAGACTCCACCTGCCAGCTGTGAGCCTTGGGCGATGGCATCGACTGGAAAAATTAGGACAAACTTAACTCATTTGGTATGATAACGGTTAGGATAAAGTAGAAAATTTTGGAAAGTGATTTTTTATAATGTTCTAGTAGAAGACTCCCAGGATGGGGAGACAGCATAATGGTTATCCAAAAGACTGTCATGCCTGAGGCTCCAAGGTCCCAGGTTCAATTCCCAGGCATTACCATAAGCCAGAGCTCTAGTTTACAAAAAGAAAGACAAGAGAAAGGAAAAAAGGAAATTCCCTGCCCTAGGGCCAGGCAGTCCCACAACTGGTAGTGCGTATGTGATACAATGTTCAAAGACGGGGTTCAAGCCCTTGCCCCCACCTACAGGGAGAAAGCTTCACAAGCAGTGAAGCAGGGCTGCAGGTACCTCTCTCTTCCTGTCTCTTCCTCCCCTCTTGATGCCTGTCTCTATCGAATAAAGAAAATTCCCAGCGGGGGTAGACAGCATAACTATGCAAACAGACTTTCATGCCCAAGGCTCCAAGGTCCCAGGATCAACCCTGCACCACCATAAATAATAATAATAATAATAATAATAAGTCCCTGCCCTCCTAAGTCTTAGTAAGAGACAGATACCAGAGACAGACTCACAGTAGGGTGGGAAAGCTTTTGCTCCTCAGTGAGTTTTTACCAACAAAACTGTAAAAGGGAAGATAGTCTTGGCAGCCAAGGTCTGACCTCACAAGTAGACACCACAGCCTTAAACAGATCGTCCAGACTGGGATGGCAAGGCTTCATCATCAAACACGGTTCTACCAGGGCTTTGAATCTGCCCCAAAGACACTTTAATTTGCCAAGAGCTAAAGCATCCACCCAGCCTCAGGAGTAGTTTTCAAAGTCTGTTGGCAGCTCAAACTCCCCCCAAAGAATCCAGAAGCTTAACAAATCTGGTAGTGGCAGCAGTGGTTGAAGTCAAACTTTGACAATTATGGTGTCTGGGGGGTCGGGTGGTAGCCTAGAGGGGTAAGCGCACATGGTGCAAAGCGCAAGGACCCACATAAGGGTCCCAAACTGCAAGGGGGTCGATTCACAAACGGTGAAGCAGGTGTCTCTCTGTCTCCCCCTCTCTCCCCATGCCTTTCAATCTCTCTCTGTCCTATCTAATAAAATGGAAATAATGTCTACCAGGGACAGGAGATTCGTAGTGCAGGCACTAAGCGCCAGCGATAACCCTGGAGGCAAAAAGTTAAAAAAGAAAGAAAAGAAAATGATGGCATTTGAAAGTCAAAGGAAACAAACACCTAAACACAAAAGACCCCATGTGGAAAACAGGCTGGGGTCACCTCAATGCTTTACAAAGTGGATAAAGCATCGGACTTTCAAGCATGAGGTCCAGAGTTCAATCCCCGGCAGCACATGTACCAGAGTGATGTCTGGTTCTCTTTCTCTATCATTCTCTCTCTCCCTCCCCCTCCACTATCTCCCTTCCTCTCTCTCTCTCACTAACAAGTAAATAAAATCTTTATATAAAAAGAAAGTCCTGGGGAGTCGGGCTGTAACGCAGCAGGTTAAGCGCACATGGCATGAAGCGCAGGGACCGGCGTGAGGATCCCGGTTCGAGCCCCCGGCTCCCCACCTGCAGGGGAGTCGCTTCACAGGCGGTGAAGCAGGTCTGCAGGTGTCTGTCTTTCTCTCCCCCTCTCTGTCTTCCCCTCCTCTCTCCATTTCTCTCTGTCCCGTCCAACAACGACGACAATAAGAATAACTACAACAATAACTATAACAATAAAAATAACAAGGGTAACAAAAGGGAAAATAAGTATTTTTTTTAATTTTTAAAAAGAAAGTTCTCAATACAGTACAGTAAGAAGCACTTAGAGTTTCATGCATGTGCTTCCAAAGGGGATGTAAAGTAAGGCTGGTCGCGGACTAACTGCCTGACCGGTTCCCAGGTTCCCTTCTCCTGTTTCATTTCCTTCATCGGACTTTAGCAGCTGACGTCACCTTGAGCAAATGCTTCACCTCCACAAACCATCATCTCTTATAAAATGAGGGCAACACTTGGGCCAGTCTACTAACTACTAGCTGTCTATTTTATTTTATTTTAATATTTATTTATTTATTCCCTTTTGTCGTCGTTGGATAGGACAGAGAGAAATGGAGAGGGGAGGGGAAGCAGAGGGGGAGAGAAAGACAGACACCTGCAGACCTGCTTCACCGCCTGTGAAGCGACTCCCCTGCAGGCGGGGAGCCGGGGGCTCGAACCAGGATCCTTCCACCGGTCCTTGCGCTTTGCGCCACATGTGCTTAACCCGCTGTGCTACCACCCGACTCCCTCTCCTTGCACTTTTTTAAAAAAATATTTATTTATTTATTCCCTTTTGTTGCCCTTGTTTTATTGTTGTAGTTGTTGTTGGATAGGACAGAGAGAAATGGAGAGAGGAGGGGAAGACAGAGGGGAGAGAAAGATAGACACCTGCAGACCTGCTTCACCGCCTGTGAAACAACTCCCCTGCATGCAGGTGGGGAGCCAGGAGCTTGAACCAGGATCCTCACACAGGCCCTTGTGCTTGGCGCCACCTGCGCTTAACCTCCTTGCACTTTTTGCTCTGGTAAAAAAAAAAAAAAAAAAAAAAAAACTCAATGCACTCAGGTCTCAGCAAACACTCTGTCAACTTCACTATAGTCAGAGATCTTACGGGCAGGTGAAATGGTCCGCCATCTCTTGACGAGTGACAGCAGAAAGGTTACGGGGGCAGGGCTGGGTGGCCGATCTGACCATCATACCATCCTCACAGCTTCCCAGTCACATAGGTAAGGCCACAAGACCCTCAGAGAAGACACAGCAGGATGTGGGATGGACAAGAAAGACGTGCTCTGTGGCCCCTAGGACCCTGCTCGCAGTGCCATGCCAGGTCGCTTCTGAGTGCTCCTAAACGTCAAATGCATGTAGGTGGGGAAGGCTTAGAACCGAACCTCTTGGGGAGTCGGGCGGTAGCGCAGCAGGTTAAGCGCAAAGGACCGGCGTAAGGATCCCGGTTCGAGCCCCCGGCTCCCCACCTGCAGGGGAGTCGCTTCACAGTGGTGAAGCAGGTCTGCAGGTGTCTGTCTTTCTCTCCCCCTCTGTCTTCCCTTCCTCTCTCTCCATTTCCCTCTGTCCTATCCAACAACAACAATAATAATAACTACAACAATAAAAAAATAAGGGCAACAAAAGGAATTAAATAAATAAAGAAATCCAAAAAAAAAAAAAGTGAGCCTCTTCATTTCTTCACCCTTCACCTTGAAGGAAGCCTTTCTGTAAGAGGCTGATGGTGGGAGGAGGGGCCAGACTGGGAGAGGTGGCAGTGCTGTCTGATTCTCAGTGTGACTCTGACGGACGCTGTCACCTGCTCAAGGGTTCGAGGGTCACTCTGCTCAATACTGTCTTCCATGTTTGAACAGAGAAGAGACTGTTTCTGCCACACACTCTTTATTTATTTCCCAACAGAGTTACTGCTAGTGCTCAGTACCTACACAGCTCCACTGCTCCAGGCGGCCTTTTTGTTTCCCTTTCCTCTAGATAGAGGGTGAGAGAGAGAGAGAGAGAGAGAGAGAAACAGAGAAGAAAAGATACTGCAGCACTGGGCCACCACTCATGAAGATTTCCCTCTGCAGGTGCTGCCTTGTGGTGGTTCACGGCTCAAACCCAAGTCCTCAGGAATGGCAAAACATAAACTCTACCGTGTGAGGCGCCTGTCAGCCCCCCCCCCCACACACACACACACACATACACTTCATTCTCAAAGGCAGAGGCAAAAGCAGAGTCTCTGGGAAATCTAAGAGCATGGCAGGAAGGCCCACTAGTCAAGTAGGGCCAAGAGGTCTGCTGTGTCCATGCTGAAGACACAGAGGCAAGAGCCCTTTCTGGCTAGGTCGAGAGAGAGCAGGAAGGCAGACTCAGACGGGGAGCCGGCTGCCATGCGCAGGGGTCTGTGCTCCTTTGAGGGAGAGCACGTGGGGCCCAGAAAGCAGCTTCCTCTGCCTGTGCTCAGGAGGCACTGCCTGCCCACGCTACCTGGACAATCCCAACTAACCATCCTTACGTTTAGCCAAAGCGCATCTGACACTCTCAGAGCCACTCACCTGCCATGTTGGAAATGTTAACCTTCAGCCTTTTCGAGTTACAGGGCATTTTAAGAAAGGGAAAAAAAAAAAAAAAAGGGGCAATCAACTCTTGTTTTGGCAACAGAGGGGGGTGGCATTTTTCTTTGTAAACCTAAGTCAAAGGGCCAGAGGGGCTGAGTGGTTCCTATGTTGTTGTCTGTGGCAGAAAAATAACCGAGGGCCGCAGCACTGAGCTCAGCCTCCCGGGCCCCTTCCTGACCTCTTGCCCCTTAAAGCACTTTACAGACGCTGGCTCACTGTGCTGCTACAGTGAAAGAAACTCTAGCACCTCAAATACGGGGGGGTTTCTGCTCTGCAGCTGGAGGAGGGGTACGCACAGGCAGCTGGAGGAGGGTACGCACAGGCAGCCAGCGGGGCCGAGGCGGCTAGCGGGCAGGACAAGCCGAGGGCCACAGGAGAGCAGATCTAAGCCCCAAAACAGGCCTGAGCTGTGAAGGGAGTGGAGGTGCTCAGAAGCAGAGCCTGCCCTGAGTCCTGTGACTGACCCATCTGGGTACTTGTGGGGATTTGAGTCAAGTTCTGTTCTTTTCTGCATTTTCCCCTAGACCATTGCTCAGTAAAATAAAACTGGCTTAGGAGAGTGTGGGGATTAAAGGTGGGATCTTGGAGCTTCAGGAATGAAAGTTTTTAAAATAATTATGTTATCTCCCCAACATGAGCTATATTTTTTTTCTTTGGCCTCCAGGGTTATCACTGGGGCTTAGCACCTACAATGAATCCACTGCTCCTGGAGGCTATTTTTTCACCTTTTGTTGCCCTTGTTTTATTGTTGTTGTTATTATTATTGTTACTGCTGTCATAGTGGAGGCTATTTTTTTCACCTTTTGTTTTATTGTTGTTGCTATTATTATTGTTGTTATCGCTGTCATTGTTGTTGGATAGGACAGAGAGAAATCGTGAGAGGAGGGGAAGACAGGGGGAGAGAAAGATAGACACCTGCAGGCCTGCTTCACCGCCTGTGAAGTGACCCCCCCTGCAGGTGGAGCCGGGGGCTTGAACTGGTATCCTTACGCCAGTCCTTGCACTTTTAAGCCATGTGCGCTTAACCCACTGCGCTACCGCCTGGCCCCCGTGAGCTATAATTTTTATGGGTGCTTTAACATCATCTCCAATGAAAGGAGAGAGACATATCTTGCCAGATGAACTGAAAGGAAGGTTTTATTGTCAGTAAAGTGCTTTGAGGTAGTGGAAAAGGAAAGTGCTTTGCTTGGTGTCCCGAAAGCCTTCAAGACGGAATGCCATGAGCTGACTGACCATGCTAAAAGCACCTGCACTCTGAGTCAGATATTGACTAGAAGAGTCAAACCCCAAAGACTCCCCACACTGGTGCTGCGTACTCAAGAGTGAGCCCAGGCTTTCCCCCTGGTCACAAAGTCAAGGAGGCCCCGTGAGACCAGACGGTCCAAGTCTGTGACCAAGGATTGTGAAATAACGCAGAGCCTTCCTAAAGAGTCTCTCCCTGAGGGCTCCAAAAGCTTTGCTAATCCCACCCTCCTCACTTGTCCTCCAAAGGCCCTAGGCTCTCTGGAAAGCACCCGGCCTCCTGATGCCACCCACCTCCTAGGCTTTAGCCCAAGCTATGTTGGAGGTACGACTCCACCCTTACCTCGAGAGATGGTCCCTCCAGGGGCAGGGTTGACACACATGGGCGGCAGGCGGGGTGGGGGAAGTTTGCACTGACGCAGCCTGTGCTGGGCCCGATCTGTAGAAAGAGAGAGGGTGTCAGGACGACACATTCTCACCCCTCACAGTTACAGCCTCCTGGACTGACTCACCCAGAGAATCTGTGAGGAGCTCGGGGCCGAAGGGCTGCTGATGTTATCTGCAGCCACAGCCATTCTTAAGTGCTAAAGAAACAAAACCTGGGGGGTCAGGCAGTAGCACAGCGGGTTAAGGGCACGTGGTGCAAAGCACAAGGACCAACGTAAGGATCCCAGTTCGAGCTCCTGGCTCCCCACCTGCAGGGATGTCGCTTCACAGGTGGTGAAGCAGGTCTGCAGGTGCCTGTCTTTCTCTCCCCGTCTTCCCCTCGTCTCTCCATTTCTCTCTGTCCTAACAAACGGCATCAACAACAATAATAACCACAACAAGGCTACAACAACAAGGGCAACAAAAGGGGGGGAAATGGCCTCTAGGAGCAGTGGGTTCATGGTGCAGGCACTGAGCCCCAGCAATCACTCTGGAGGCAAAAAAAAAAAAAAAAAAAAAAACACCACAGTGCCAGAGAAAGGAAGGACATCTTAGCCTTGAGAGCCTTTCTTAGCTCTCACAGAAGACTTCAGAGCCTCCCTGGTCTCTCAGGCACCTGTCTAACATCTGCACTGTGGTTGTGAGTTGCAAGGATGAGACAGGGCAGACAAGGGGCCACGCAAATCCCCCTAGGTTTCCATTTCTGCCTTCCGCTTTTGATAACCGCCAGATTCCCACCTCCTCACTCATCAGATCTTAAATATTCTCCCATCCAGGTGCTATCCAGACCTGACCCTGCTTAATTTCTTTTATTTACTGAAAGAGTAAAACCACTCACTTGCACAGTGCACTGCTCTGCCCAGTCCCCAGTGCACTGAGGAAGTTTGGGGAAGTGGTCTCTGTCTCTCTGTCTTGTACTTTCTACCAGGGGGAAAATCTTTTTTTTTTATGCCCCTTTGTTGCCCTTGTTGTAGTTATTATTGTTATTGTTATTGATGTCGCCATTGTTGGATAGGACAGAGAGAAATGGAGAGAGGGAAGACAAGAGGGGGGAGAGAAAGATAAACATCTGCAGACATGTTTCACCGCCTGTGAAGCGACTCTGCTGCATGTAGGGAACCGGGGGCTCGAACCCGGATCCTTATGCCGGTTCTTGCGCTTTGCGTCACCTGCACTTAACACGCTGCACTACTGCTCGACTCCTGAAAAATCTTTTTTAAAGTTGGCCTGAAGTAGTAAATCCCCAGAAATGACTGAGGAAAAAATTAATTATGATAAAGAGGAGAGAGAGAACCAGAGCATCACTTCAGCACATGCAATGCCAGGGTCATGTCCATCATTTCAGTTATTGGGTCAACTCCTGGGCAGACTACTCAGTTTGAAAGATCAGATGAAATCAGATGCATTCAGTATGGCATAGTCATAGATGTCAAATTCTTTCCCTCTAAGAACCAAACAAGGACTTACTGACTGTTAGCATTTTCCCTGAAGCTAAAAGATTGACACTTAACAGTTGTCTTCCCTATTCATAAAAGTTCATGATTGCCTGTGGACCAAGACGTAGCCCAGTGGGCAAAGCACTGGACTCTCAAGCATGAGGCTCTAATTTCACTGTCTCAAATAGGCCAGAGTGATACTCTGGTTCATTCTCTTCTCCCCTTCTCTCTCTCATAAATATATGAAACCAGAGCACTGCTAATCTCTGGTTTATGGTAGTGTCAGGGATTGAGCCTGGGACCTCAGAGTCTCAAGCCTTAAGCCGTTCCTTCTTCCTCATCAAATCATTTTATTGGGGAGTTGAGGAGTTAAGGGTTTACAGTATGATTGTTGACACATCGTTACAATTTCTCACCTCCTTGCCATAGGTGTCGGCCTGATTCCCAACTATGGTCCTGCCCCACCACCCTACATCAGGATGCCCAAGTCCTTTCGACTCCTCCCCTACTCCACCTTCCCCAGACTCCTCTGTTTTGGTGCAATAAGCATGAAAATCTTTTGCAGAAACATTATGCTATCTCCCTGGGTCATAATCTTTTTTAATTAATGATTGCCATCCCAAATTGAGAACTAAGGACTGCTCGGCACTGTATCCTAGACACCTATTTCACCAGTCTAATGTTTCAGTTATTTTTTGAAGAAAAAAAAATATATATATATATATATAAAGGAGAAAGGGAAGAACCAGAGTGCCACTCTAGCACATACGATGCCAGATCAAACTCAGTCCTTCCTGAATGTAAATCCCAAATTCAGGGCTGGGAGGTAACGGTTACACAGACTTTCATGCCTGAAGGACCAAACCGCCTAGGTTCAATCCCCGGCCCCACCACAAGCCGGAACAAAGCAATGCTCCGATACAGATAAATCTCAAGTTCTAGGCACTTAGTCTCCTAGTCTCACCTCCTAGACTGCAACAGCTGCGTTTCTGACTTTCTGTTCAAGTGCTGGGAGCAGGACTGGCCCTCAGGTCACCCTCCCCCATGCTCCGGCCTCCTCACCGGCAGCTCTGCAGCTCAGTGTCACCTGCACATGTACTGACTGGCTCGGCAGCTGCCACAGAGGGCTGTTCCCATTGAGACACTCTTGGTCCATTGTAATTTTCATTTATTTTATTACTTTATTTCATTTTGTTTTATTAGATAGAGACAGAGCAGAGAGTAAAAGCAGACTATGGCACAAAGCCTCCTTTGGTGCTGTGGGAGTCTGGCTTGCCTCTGAATCCCACATGTGGCAGGCAGCACACTGCCCAAGCGGGCTATTTTGTCAGCCCTCTTTGATCACTTCCCACAGAGAAGCGCCTGTCTGAATGGTCCAGAGCATCTTGCTAGGTAGCAGTGGCCGTTGTGTCCGAGCCCAGTCATAATGTTGGAGGTGTGTTGCCTCAGTTTACCAGGCACGTGACATTTTATTGGAGAGGTACTGGCAGCTTTGCTGAATCACATAATAGGAAAGATGGTGGCCATAATCCCAGTGGGCCACTGCCCACAATACTGCAGGGGACTGGTACGGTCATTACCAGCATGACTATGAAATGGCCCTTCCCATTGAGACTATACAGCCCCGAGTCCCGAGACGGTTCTCTGAAATGTAGCTGTCTTCACTGTCAGGATCTCAGTCACGCAGCTCCACAGAACATCAGATAGTGATCCGGGCTGTGACTCGCCAGCAAAACACTGGTGACCAGGGCCAGCAAGACCACTCCCCTGGATAACGCATCTGCTTTGGCACACACAGGACCAGGTTCAAGCCCAGCTCTACTGCACAAAAGGAGGCTCCAGGGACACGGTGTCTTCCTTCCTTTCCTTTTTTTTTTTTAACTTACCAGAGCACGACTCGACTCTGGTGGTGTGGGCACTGGATCACCTGGGACTTGAAAGCCTCAGGCATGAGAGTACCTTTACTCTCCTTTACTTCCTTCTCCCGTCCCCCTGCCCTCCACCACCTTTAGCTTCACTAAAGCTTCTTGCCTGCACAATTTCGCCACTCCTCGAGGTAGCAGGTGAAAGACAGACAGGAAAGGAAAAGAGGCATCACAGCACTGTCTCACTGCTCGGGAGCCTGGCCCTGGCCCTGGGCTGGTGTTCCCAGACTGGGGCTAGTGACTGTCTCACTGCTCGGGAGCCTGGCCCTGGCCCTGGGCTGGTGTTCCCAGACTGGGGCTAGTGACTGTCTCACTGCTCGGGAGCCTTGCCCTTTTCCCTGGGCTGGTGTTCCCAGACTGGGGCTAGTGGCTGTCTCACTGCTCGGGAGCCTGGCCCTGGCCCTGGGCTGGTGTTCCCAGACTGGGGCTAGTGACTGTCTCACTGCTCGGGAGCCTGGCCCTTTTCCCTGGGCTGGTGTTCCCAGACTGGGGCTAGTGACTGTCTCACTGCTCGGGAGCCTGGCCCTTTTCCCTGGGCTGGTGTTCCCAGACTGGGGCTAGTGACTGTCTCACTGCTCGGGAGCCTGGCCCTTTTCCCTGGGCTGGTGTTCCCAGACTGGGGCTAGTGACTGTCTCACTGCTCGGGAGCCTGGCCCTTTTCCCTGGGCTGGTGTTCCCAGACTGGGGCTAGTGACTGTCTCACTGCTCGGGAGCCTGGCCCTTTTCCCTGGGCTGGTGTTCCCAGACTGGGGCTAGTGACTGTCTCACTGCTCGGGAGCCTGGCCCTGGCCCTGGGCTGGTGTTCCCAGACTGGGGCTAGTAACTGTCTCACTGCTCGGGAGCCTGGCCCTGGCCCTGGGCTGGTGTTCCCAGACTGGGGCTAGTGACTGTCTCACTGCTCGGGAGCCTGGCCCTTTTCCCTGGGCTGGTGTTCCCAGACTGGGGCTAGTGACTGTCTCACTGCTCGGGAGCCTGGCCCTTTTCCCTGGGCTGGTGTTCCCAGACTGGGGCTAGTGACTGTCTCACTGCTCGGGAGCCTGGCCCTTTTCCCTGGGCTGGTGTTCCCAGACTGGGGCTAGTGACTGTCTCACTGCTCGGGAGCCTGGCCCTGGCCCTGGGCTGGTGTTCCCAGACTGGGGCTAGTGACTGTCTCACTGCTCGGGAGCCTGGCCCTGGCCCTGGGCTGGTGTTCCCAGACTGGGGCTAGTGACTGTCTCACTGCTCGGGAGCCTGGCCCTTTTCCCTGGGCTGGTGTTCCCAGACTGGGGCTAGTGACTGTCTCACTGCTCGGGAGCCTGGCCCTTTTCCCTGGGCTGGTGTTCCCAGACTGGGGCTAGTGGCTGTCTCACTGCTCGGGAGCCTGGCCCTGGCCCTGGGCTGGTGTTCCCAGACTGGGGCTAGTGACTGTCTCACTGCTCGGGAGCCTTGCCCTTTTCCCTGGGCTGGTGTTCCCAGACTGGGGCTAGTGGCTGTCTCACTGCTCGGGAGCCTGGCCCTGGCCCTGGGCTGGTGTTCCCAGACTGGGGCTAGTGACTGTCTCACTGCTCGGGAGCCTGGCCCTTTTCCCTGGGCTGGTGTTCCCAGACTGGGGCTAGTGACTGTCTCACTGCTCGGGAGCCTGGCCCTTTTCCCTGGGCTGGTGTTCCCAGACTGGGGCTAGTGACTGTCTCACTGCTCGGGAGCCTGGCCCTTTTCCCTGGGCTGGTGTTCCCAGACTGGGGCTAGTGACTGTCTCACTGCTCGGGAGCCTGGCCCTTTTCCCTGGGCTGGTGTTCCCAGACTGGGGCTAGTGACTGTCTCACTGCTCGGGAGCCTGGCCCTTTTCCCTGGGCTGGTGTTCCCAGACTGGGGCTAGTGACTGTCTCACTGCTCGGGAGCCTGGCCCTTTTCCCTGGGCTGGTGTTCCCAGACTGGGGCTAGTGACTGTCTCACTGCTCGGGAGCCTGGCCCTGGCCCTGGGCTGGTGTTCCCAGACTGGGGCTAGTGACTGTCTCACTGCTCGGGAGCCTGGCCCTTTTCCCTGGGCTGGTGTTCCCAGACTGGGGCTAGTGACTGTCTCACTGCTCGGGAGCCTGGCCCTTTTCCCTGGGCTGGTGTTCCCAGACTGGGGCTAGTGACTGTCTCACTGCTCGGGAGCCTGGCCCTTTTCCCTGGGCTGGTGTTCCCAGACTGGGGCTAGTGACTGTCTCACTGCTCGGGAGCCTGGCCCTGGCCCTGGGCTGGTGTTCCCAGACTGGGGCTAGTGACTGTCTCACTGCTCGGGAGCCTTGCCCTTTTCCCTGGGCTGGTGTTCCCAGACTGGGGCTAGTGGCTGTCTCACTGCTCGGGAGCCTGGCCCTGGCCCTGGGCTGGTGTTCCCAGACTGGGGCTAGTGACTGTCTCACTGCTCGGGAGCCTGGCCCTTTTCCCTGGGCTGGTGTTCCCAGACTGGGGCTAGTGACTGTCTCACTGCTCGGGAGCCTGGCCCTTTTCCCTGGGCTGGTGTTCCCAGACTGGGGCTAGTGACTGTCTCACTGCTCGGGAGCCTGGCCCTTTTCCCTGGGCTGGTGTTCCCAGACTGGGGCTAGTGACTGTCTCACTGCTCGGGAGCCTGGCCCTTTTCCCTGGGCTGGTGTTCCCAGACTGGGGCTAGTGACTGTCTCACTGCTCGGGAGCCTGGCCCTGGCCCTGGGCTGGTGTTCCCAGACTGGGGCTAGTGACTGTCTCACTGCTCGGGAGCCTGGCCCTTTTCCCTGGGCTGGTGTTCCCAGACTGGGGCTAGTGACTGTCTCACTGCTCGGGAGCCTGGCCCTTTTCCCTGGGCTGGTGTTCCCAGACTGGGGCTAGTGACTGTCTCACTGCTCGGGAGCCTGGCCCTTTTCCCTGGGCTGGTGTTCCCAGACTGGGGCTAGTGACTGTCTCACTGCTCGGGAGCCTGGCCCTGGCCCTGGGTTGGTGTTCCCAGACTGGGGCTAGTGACTGTCTCACTGCTCGGGAGCCTGGCCCTGGCCCTGGGCTGGTGTTCCCAGACTGGGGCTAGTGACTGTCTCACTGCTCGGGAGCCTGGCCCTTTTCCCTGGGCTGGTGTTCCCAGACTGGGGCTAGTGACTGTCTCACTGCTCGGGAGCCTGGCCCTTTTCCCTGGGCTGGTGTTCCCAGACTGGGGCTAGTGACTGTCTCACTGCTCGGGAGCCTGGCCCTGGCCCTGGGTTGGTGTTCCCAGACTGGGGCTAGTGACTGTCTCACTGCTCGGGAGCCTGGCCCTTTTCCCTGGGCTGGTGTTCCCAGACTGGGGCTAGTGACTGTCTCACTGCTCGGGAGCCTGGCCCTTTTCCCTGGGCTGGTGTTCCCAGACTGGGGCTAGTGACTGTCTCACTGCTCGGGAGCCTGGCCCTTTTCCCTGGGCTGGTGTTCCCAGACTGGGGCTAGTGACTGTCTCACTGCTCGGGAGCCTGGCCCTTTTCCCTGGGCTGGTGTTCCCAGACTGGGGCTAGTGACTGTCTCACTGCTCGGGAGCCTGGCCCTTTTCCCTGGGCTGGTGTTCCCAGACTGGGGCTAGTGACTGTCTCACTGCTCGGGAGCCTGGCCCTGGCCCTGGGCTGGTGTTCCCAGACTGGGGCTAGTAACTGTCTCACTGCTCGGGAGCCTGGCCCTGGCCCTGGGCTGGTGTTCCCAGACTGGGGCTAGTGACTGTCTCACTGCTCGGGAGCCTGGCCCTTTTCCCTGGGCTGGTATTCCCAGACTGGGGCTAGTGACTGTCTCACTGCTCGGGAGCCTGGCCCTGGCCCTGGGCTGGTGTTCCCAGACTGGGGCTAGTGACTGTCTCACTGCTCGGGAGCCTGGCCCTGGCCCTGGGCTGGTGTTCCCAGACTGGGGCTAGTGACTGTCTCACTGCTCGGGAGCCTGGCCCTGGCCCTGGGCTGGTGTTCCCAGACTGGGGCTAGTGACTGTCTCACTGCTCGGGAGCCTGGCCCTTTTCCCTGGGCTGGTGTTCCCAGACTGGGGCTAGTGACTGTCTCACTGCTCGGGAGCCTTGCCCTTTTCCCTGGGCTGGTGTTCCCAGACCGGGGCTAGTGCTAAGGCCTAGGTCCTGATGCACAGTGAAATGTGCACTGTCAGGTGAGCCATCTCTCAGCCCCTCGCTCTTCTCCTATCTGAAGGAAAAAAGGGGAGGGGGCAGGCGGTGGCGCACCTGGTTAAGCACACCATTGCAGTGCACAAGTTTGCAGGGTAAAAGCCCCTGGTCCCCCACGTGCAGGGGGAAAGCCTCAAAAGTGGGGGAGCAAGGCTGCAGGTGTCTGTCTCTCTCCCTGTCTCCTTCTCCCATCTTAATTCCTCTCTGTTTTTATCCAATAATAAATAAAAACATTAAAAAGAAAAAAGAGGAGGAGACTGGGGCAGTGTACAGCAGGTTAGGCGCAGGTGGCGCAAAGCACAGGGACCGGCGTGAGGATCCCGGTTCAAGCCCCCCCACCCGCTCCCCACCTGCAGGGGAGTCGCTTCACAGGTGCTAAAGCAGGTCTGCAGGTGTCTATCTTTCTCTCCTATCTTCCCTTCCTTTCTTGATTTCTCTCTGTCCTATTCAACAACAAGGGCAGCAAAATGGGAGAAATGGTCTCCAGGAGCAGTGGATTCGTAGTGCAGACACCGAGCCCCAGCAATAACCCTGGAGACAAAAAAAAAAAAAAAAAAAAAGTTGGCTTGGAACATAGAAGTCCCGTCAACGGCATCACCACTACCAGCACCAACAGGCACACTGGCCATGAGGCTAAAAGCCAAACAGATCAACAGATCCACTCACATTTATTACGGGACTGTTTATAGAGACAGAGCACAGTCAAAGGGTTTTTCTAGTTGCGTTTGCTAATCTTCATAATAGCCATGAGGAGGAGCTGTGAAAGGAGATCCGACTGAGCTAATACCTTAATCAGCTAGTGTGACTGGAAGCCAGATTCAACCTCAGCCGGACTCAAGCATCATTCCAGGCTGCATTTCCTCTCCAAACTCATGGCACTCCAGCACGCTCATGATCTCATCAAAAAGAACAAAAACCGTGGCCCGGGAGGTGGCGCACTGGACTCTCAACCATGAGGTCCTGAGTTCAATCCCCAGCAGCACATGTACCAGAGTGATCTCTGGTTCTTTCTCTCTCTGCCTATCTTTCTCATAAATAAATAAATTCTTTAAAAAATAAATAAAACCCATGATAATTAAAAAAAAGAACAAAAATCATAAAAACTCCTCCGCACCCCATAATGATTCTAGGTCCATGCTCCCAGAGGGATAAAGAATAGGGAAGCGGGAGTCGGGCTGTAGCGCAGCGGGTTAAGCGTAGGTGGCGCAAAGCACAAGGACCAGCATGAGGATACCGGTTCGAACCCCGGCTCCCCACCTGCAGGGGAGTCGCTTCACAGGCGGTGAAGCAGGTCTGCAGGTGTCTGTCTTTCTCTCCTCCTCTCTGTCTTCCCCTCCTCTCTCCATTTCTCTCTGTCCTATCCAACAACGACAACAACAATAATAACTACAACAATAAAACAAGGGCAACAAAAGGGAATAAATAAAATAAATATTAAAAAAAAAATTATAAATAAATAAATAAATAAAAGAATAGGGAAGCTTCCAATGGAGGAGATAGGATGCAGAACTCTAGTGGTGGGAACTGTGTTGAATTGTACCCCTCTTATCCCACAGTCTTGTCGATCATTATTAATCAATAAAAAAAAAGAAAAGTAAATCACAAAAACTTCCAAGATGGGGTCCAGGTGGTGGTGCACCCAGTTGAGTGCACATGTCACTATGCACAAGGACCCAGTTCAAACCCTACTGGTCCCCACCTGCAGAGGGGATGTTCTTGACTGATGAAGTGCTGCAGGTGAGTCTTCGTCTCTCACTGAGCCCCGGAGACAACCTGGGGGGGAGGGGGCTCTCCTAAAAAGGAACATAGGGGGCAGGGACAGGCACTAGACTTTCAAGCATTAAATCCTGAATTTGGCCCCTGGCAACACATGGACCAGCGTGATGCTTTGGAATTCTTTCTCCCTCTGTCTCTCTAATGACTAAGTAAATAAATAAGTCCCTCTAAAAAAAAAAAGTATATATATATATGTATGTATTCGACTAGATGTATCAGAATGCCACAGGTCACCAAGTAAATCACAAGTGGTACTAGCATTCAGTAGACCAGGAGAGGCATTTACCTTAGAGTCAGGATGCATGAAGAGATAGGTTTGTCTGACGGAAAATAGTCAAGCCCGAATTAGTTGTTATTAATGGTCTTTCCCTGAGGCTTCAAGCATAAAATGGCCGTTGGCAAGACTATAGTGCTTACCTGGATGGGAAACAAAGTCCCAACTCAGAATGTATCATGTCCTAAAGCTACTTAATTAGAAACATGGGTTGTGAGTTTACCAAGTGCCAGTCCTTGTTCTAAGTTCTTTACCTGTATCAATTCACCTGACCCTTAGAACAAGTCGGAGGCAGGTACAACTCAGCGCACTAAAATCCTGAGAAACAGAGGCAAAGAAACATTCGGGAACCTGCTTCGGCGTCCTTGGGAAGCAGGGCAATGACTATGAAGTGAACCTGGCATCTGGGTCTGGAGTGCTAGGGCTTTCAGTGAGTGGGCTTATTTTGCTTCCAGTTCACTGCACACCGAAAAGGTCACTGTTGAGATCACGGTCTGTGCAGTGGCGCACCGGGTTAACCGCACATAGCACCAAGTGCAAGGACACAGGTGCGAGCCCCTTGCTCCCTACTTGTAGTGAGGTTGCTTCACAAATAGTGAAGTAGGTCTGCAGGTGTCTATCTCTCTCCCTCTCATCTTCCCCTTCTTCTCCCCTCCCCTCCCCTTTAATTTCTCTCTGTCTTGTCAAAAAAAAAAAAAAAGGAAAAAATGGCTGGACACAGGAGCAGTGGATTCATATTGTAGGCATCAAGCCCCAGCAAAAACCCTTGAGGCAAGAAAAAAAAATTTAAATCATTCCCTACCAGAAAGTGAAACATGAATGCTACAGAGGAATTCTTTTTTAAAAAACATATTTTATTTATTATTCATTGAGTAGAGACAGAAACTGAGAGAGAAGGAGAACCAGGGTAGACAGCATAATGGTTATTCAAAGACTCTTGTGTCTGAGACTCCAAAGACCCAGGTTCAAACCCCTCATCACCATAAACCAGAGCTGGGGAGGGAGGGGAGCTGCAGTACTGCTTGGCCACTTGTGAAGCTTCCCAGCTTCCCCCCGCAGACGGGGACTGGGTCCTTGCACACTGTGACATGTGGCTCAGTCTGGGGCACCACAGCCAGGTCCTGACAAAAGGAATTTTATTCTGCCCCAAGATTCTCACCCGCAACTTCTCCCTATCGTGTCAAGGGTTCAATAATGGAAGGGCTGATAAGGAGCAATTTGCAAAGCCAGTGCTATTAGTTAAGACATTTCCACCACGTGAGAATCTATTTTCATCCCACTTTCACAAGTGGGTAGACAGCAAAGCCAGTGATTAGCAGGCAAAAACAAGGCAATTATGTGCACTTGACTTTCAGTCTGAAATGTGCCGTCCACATAATCTCAAATTCAGTGTTTCTCTTTTCAGACAAAAATAGCCACAAAAAACTAGAATCACAGGGATTAATTTTTTCATGCAACATGAAAACAGATGAAGTAACTGAAGACAACTAAGGGGACACGAAGAAGCTGCTCAGGGGGCCGGGTGGTGGTTGCACCTGGTTGAGCGTGCACACACACCCGTTACAATGTGCAAGGACCTGGGTTCAAGCCCCTGATCCCCACCTGCAGGGGGAAAGCTTTGCAAGGGGGAAAGCTTTGCAAGTGGTAAAGCAGGGCTGCAGGTGTCTCTCTGTATCTCTCCATTTCTCTCTCTCTTTTTTAACTATTTTATTTATTTATTCCCTATGTTGCCCTAATTGTTTTTTTATTGTTGTAGTTATTGTTGTTGCTATTGCTGTTGTTGTTGTTGGATAGGACAAAGAGAAATGGAGAGAGATGGGGAAGACAGAGAAGGAAAGAAAAACAGACCTGCTTCACCGCCTGTGAAGCGACTCCTCCTGCAGGTGGAGAGCCAGGGTTCGAACCGGGGTCCTTATGCCGGTCCTTGTGCTTTGCGCCACCTGCGCTTAACCCGCTGTGCTACAGCCCGACTCCCCTCCCTCCATTTCTTTTTTAACATTTCAAAAAAAATTCATTTTCCCTTTGTTGCCCTTTTTTATTGTTGTAGTTATTGTTGTTATTGATGTCGTCCTTGTTGGCTAGGACAGAGAAATGGAGAGAGGAGGGGAAGACAGGGTGGGGGGAGAAAGACAGACACCTGCAGACCTGCCTCACCACTTGAACCGGGATCCCTACGGCGGCCCCTGCGCTTTGCACCACCTGCGCTTAACCCGCTGCGCTACTGTCAGACTCCTCGTTTCTCTTTTTTTTATTTTAATTTTTATTTTTATTATTTTTATTGTTGAAGTTATTGTTGTTACTGATGTCATCATTATTGGATAGGACAGGGAGAAATGGAGAGAGGAGGGGAAGACAGAGAGGGGGAGAGAAAGACAGACACCTGCAGACCTGCTTCACCGCCTGTGAGGCGACTCCCCTTCCTGCAGGTGGGGAGCCGGGGGCTCGAACCGTTTAATTTTTATTTGATTTTTTTCCTCCAGGGTTATTGCTGGGGCTTGGTGCCTGCATGACGAATCCACTGCTCCTGGAGGCTATTTTTTCCCTTTTGTTGCCCTTGTTATTTATCCTTGTTATTGTTGTTGGACAAGACAGAGAGAAATGGAGAGAGGAGGGGAAGACAGAGGGGGAGAGAAAGACAGACACCTGCAGATCCGTTTCGCCGCTTATAAAGTGACTCCCCTGCAGGGGGGAAGCCAGGGGGCTCAAACCAGGATCCCTATGCTAGTCCTTGCGCTTTGCACCATGTGCGCTTAATCCACTGTGCTATCGCCAGGCCCCCCTCTTCCTCCCTCATCCCTCTAGATTTCTGGCTGTCTCACTCCAATAAATAAATAAAGATAATTAGAAAAAAGTAGGAGGAGGAGGAGGAGGAGGAAAGGGAGAAGCTGCTCAGAGTACTGGTATACCCCATTCAAAAACTTACACAGGGCACCATATGGCCAAGGTTTCCCAGGCCTCCAGCAATAACCTTAAGAGATGTGGTTGGGAGGATCTCTTTCATAGACAGTTACAAGAGTTCTCATTTTCTGGGGTTTTGTTTTGTTTTGTTTTGTTTTATTGTAATTTTTTTTTTAACCACAGCACTGCTCAGCTCTGGCTGATGGTGGTGCGGGGGGATTAAACCTGGGACTTTGGAGCCTCAGGCATGAGAGTCTCTTTGCATAACCGTTCTGCTATCTACCCCCACCCAAGTTCTCATTTTCTGTCAAATATATTCAGACTGGAACCTTATAGTTCATGAGTGAATGACAGTGCCTCAATCCTAGCAATGTCTTTTAGTTTCTATTCTTTTTTCTTATATATTTATTTATTTTCCCTTTTGTTGCCTTTTTTATTTTGTTGTTATTGTTGTTATTGATGTTGTCATTGCTGCATAGGACAGAGAGAAATGGAGGGAGGAGGGGAAGATAGAGGGGGGAGAGAAAGACAGACACCTGCAGACCTGCTTCACCCGCTTGTGAAGCGACTCCCTGCAGGTGGGGAGCCGGGGGCTCGAACCGGGATCTTTACGCCGAATTTCTATTTTCTTCCCCCCTTTTGCCGCCTTGTTGTAGGCTTGTTGTGGTGAGTTTCTATTTTCTAAAGGAGAAAAGCCATGCCCCTTTCTAAGACACACAAAGCTCTCCGGGACATGAAGTGGCAACAGCTCCATCTCTTCCTGTGACAGCGGCCTTAGTGCTGCCCTGGAGTAGAGCCCCCTCCGTCGGTGCTCATGCAAACTCCTCACTCCTAACTTGGACTGGAGTTGTTGCCATTTGCTGCCAGTGTTATTGTTGGGATTTCATGCCTGCACAATTCTGACAGAGGATGAGAGAGAGAAAAAGGGGAAGAGAGGAGGAGATGTCATTGCTGCAACAGTGAATATTCTCCTTTGCTAGGTGCTCCCAAGTATGGCTCAGGGTCTCAAAACGGGGTCCTCACACATGACAAAGTGTGATGGAACTTTTTTTTTCTTTTTGTCTCCAGGGTTATCACTGGGGCTCAGTACCTGCACTATGAATCCACTGATCCTGAAGGCCATTTTTTCCATTTTGTTCTTATTGTTGTTATTGCTGTTATTGTTAGATAGGACAGAGAGAAATCGAGAGAGAAAGGGAAGTCAGAGAGGAGGAGAGAAAGACACCTGTAGACTTGCTTCACTGCTTGTGAAGCGACGCCCCTGCAGGTGAGGAGCCGGGGGCTCAAACCCGGATCTGTATGCTGGTCGTTGTGCTTTGCACCACGTGTGCTTAACCCAGTGTGCTACCACTTGACCCCAATGATTTAACATTTTTTTTAATTCCCTTTTGTTGCCCTTGTTCTTTTATTGTTGTTGTTATTGATGTTGTTATTGGATAGGACAGAGAGAAATGGAGAGAGGAGGGGAAGACAGAGAGGGGGAGAGAAAGACAGACACCCATAGATCTGCTTCACCACCTGTGAAGTGACTCCCCTGCAGGTGGGGAGCCCGGGGCTTGAACCGGGATCCTTGCGCTGGTCCTTGCGCTTTGCGCCACGTGCGCTTAACCTGCTGCACTAGCGCCAGACTCCCTGTGACATATCTTTTAATCCTGAATAGATTAAGCACAAAATGTAGATATTGTGTTTAAGAAAGTCAGAATAGACTTCATTTTGTTGACATGATCAAGGAAGGTCATGGAAGAAATGAGGTGGAACAGACACTGGCCTAAGAAGTAGTTAAGGAAACCCAGGAGGTGGCACAGTGGATTGACTTTGGGACCCTCAAGCATGAGTTTGATCCCTGGTGTTACAGGTGCTGGACTGATGCTCTGGTTCTCTCTCTCCTACTCATAAATAAATCATAAAAAGAGAGGAGGAGGGAGAGGAGGGAGAAGAGAGAAGCAAAGAAGGAAAAGCAGGTAAGCAGAGGCTAGTAGATAACTCACCTCAATCTTGTACAAAATAAATAAAATAAATATTAAGGAAAATAGGTAGGGATGCACACATTACCATGCACAAGGACCATGCAGAGTTTAAGGCCCCTGTCCCCACCTGTGAGGGAGGAAGCTTCCTAAGCAGTAAAACAGTGCTGTATGTGTCTCTGCCTCTCTCCTTGTCTCCTCCTTCCCTCTCAATTCCTCTGTCCTGTCCCATAAAATGAGGAAACCGAAGTAAGAGCAGCTGGAGAGAGAGCTCAACTGGGAAAGCACTGAACTTACATGCCTAGGGTTCCAGTTCAATTCTCAGCACTGCATATACCAAAATGATGATTTTTTTTTTTCTCTTTATCTATCTCTTCCCACCCCCCACCCCCCAAGTGAAACTCATTCTTTCATGTGGCTGGGGAGGAGCTGCAACAGATAAAGCACTGGGCTCTCAAGATGAGGTGTTGGGTTCAGCCTCTGGGTTCAGCATAGTGATGCTCTGGTGTGTTCTCACTCTCTCTTTTTTAACTTTATTTGGTAGGACAAACTTCAATTTAGAGTCAAGAGGGAAAGAGGGAGGAAGAGAGACAGAGAGACACTTGTAAACCTTCTTCACCACTTGTAAGCTACCCCCCAAAAATAGGGACTGGGGGCTTGAATCCAGATCCTTGAGCATCATAACATGTGTGCTCAACAAGGTGCTTAACCACCCCACCCCACCCCTGTGATGCTCTGGTTCTCTCTGCTCCTCAATAAATAAATATTAAAAGGAACTCTGTCTTTAACGTGTAATAAATAAAATTAAATTAAAAAAAAAATTTGAAAATGAAAAAAGAAAGTAAAACTTAAAAAAAAACAGGTAGGTTTTCTGTAAGGGGATAGACAGGTAGGTTTTCTGTAAGGGGATAGACAGGTAGGTTTTCTGTAAGGGGATAGACAGGTAGGTTTTCTGTAAGGGGATAGACATTTGGAGAGAGGAGGAATAGCAAATAGCAAATATATTCAAAGGACTAAGCAGAAAAGAAAGAAAGAAAGAAAGAAAGAAAGAAAGAAAGAAAGAAAGAAAGAAAGAAAGAAAGAGGGAGGGATGGATGGATGGATGGAGGGAATTCCCAAGGATCATTCAGTCATTCAATGGTGAGCACTTCACTTCTCAGAGCTGCCCACTGGAGAGAGTAAAGGAGTGAGTGAGGGAGTAAGAGAAGGATGCACAAGATAACAAGCACAGCCTGTTCTTACCTTTTCTGAATGAATCCAGGCTGAACATTTCTGGCCAGGAGGGAAAGGCGGAATCCTAGGAAAAAGGGCCAAGAAGAAATGATTAATGGTCCTGGTCACACAACCTCTAGAGAACCTTAAATAACACCAGGAGTAGTGTCCAGAGGACAAGAAAACCCAGGTGTTCAGGAACATGCCTCACTGCTGTTCCCACTCCTAAGGGCAGAGGAACCATCGACCCTCGAGAGAAATTAAGCGTCCTTGTTTCTTTCTAATTAAGCCCCTTCTTTTTCTCTCTGTTTTTAAAATATTTATTTTCCCTTTTGTTGTCCTTGTGGTTTTACCTTTGTTGTGGTTATTATTGTTGCTGTTATTGATGTCATTGTTGTTGGATGGACAGAGAGAAATGGAGAGAGGAGGGGAAGACAGAGAGGGGGAGAGAAAGATAGACACCTGCAGACCTGCTTCACCACCTATGAAGCGACTCCCCGGCAGGTGGGGAGCCGGGGGCTCGAACCGGGATCCTTACACCGGTCCTTGCGCTTCAGATCATGTGCACTTAACCCACAGCGCTACTGGCTGACCCCCTTCTCTCTGTTTTAAACTCCCAGCGCTCTGCTAAGTAGAAGGAGATTTATTTTATCCTTAGAAATGTAAATTCTCACCTTATTAGAACATTTGCTGTTTTCCTGGGACTTCTAGGAAGAAATGAAATACTTTTTTTTTTCAATTTTTTAAAAATATTTATTTTATTTATTTATTCCCTTTTGTTACCCTTGTTGTTTTATTGTTGTAGTTATTATTGTTGTTGTCATTGTTGGATAGGACATAGAGAAATGGAGAGAAGAGGGGAAGACAGAGAGGAGGAGAGAAAGACACCTGCAGACCTGCTTCACCGCCTGTGAAACGACTCCCCTGCAGGTGGGGAGCCGGGGTTCGAACTGGGATCCTTATGCCGGTCCTTGTGCTTTGCGCCACCTGCGCTTAACCCACTGCGCTACAGCCCGACTCCCCGGAAGAAATGAAATTCTACATGGATCCCTTTTCTCATGTAGCATCAGGAAATAGGACTGACAACTATGTTACAAACAAACTAGACTGACTTCATTTTCATAAAACCTAGTCAAGTGCCCAGGAATGAGACTTGGCTGACATTGTCAGGAATACCTAAATAGTCAAAGTAAAAAGCTTTTTATGCATGGCCCAGGAGGAGGGGCAGTGGGTAAAGTGTTAGACTCTCATGCATGAGGTACCAAGTTCAATTCCAGAGTGATGTACCAGAGTGATGTCTGGTTCATATTCTCTCTCTTTACCTTTTTTTTTTATTTTAAATATTTATTTATCCCCTTTTATTGCTCTTGTTGTTTTATTGTTGTAGTTATTATTGTTGTTGTTACTGATGTCGTTATTGTTGGATAGGACAGAGAGAAATGGAGAGAGGAGGGGAAGACAGAGAGGGGGAGAGAAAGACAGACACCTGCAGTCCTGCTTCACCGCCTGTGAAGCGACTCCCCTGCCGGTGGGGGACAGGGGACTCGAACTGGGATCCTTACTCCAAACCAGTCCTTGCACTTTGTGCCACCTGCGCTTAATCCACTGCACTACCGCCCAACTCCTTCTCTGTACCTTTCTTTTCTTTTCCTTTAAATATATTTTTTATTTATTAATGAGAAAGATAGGAGGAGAGAGAGAAAGAACCAGACATCACTCTGGTACACGTGCTGCCAGGAATCAAACTCAGGACCTCCTGCTTGAGAGTCCAATGCTTTATCTACTGTACCACCTCCCAGACCACTCTCTGTACCTTTATAACAAATAATTAAATAATATATATATAAAATTTTTTCATGACAGAATATGAAATAGCAAAATTATGTTAAAGTTCAACTGCTGGCCAAAAATTTTTTGCATTTTGCTCATTAGTACTGAGGCATATGCCTAGGGTTTAAAAAAATGCAAGTAACCTATCTGATTCAATAATTTTGTTACATTTTTTCTAACTCAGACTTATAGATGACTTTAATAATGTGGTATTCCTGAGTTAGACATAGTTAACTTCATGTGGCCTTAGTTTAAAAACAACTATCCAACATTTTAGCAAATCAGATGCCACACATTCTTTGAAGACTAGTGGGTCCTACACCGCTGCTCCTGATTGTAATTCCTCTTGTTTCTCAAACTGTGGGAGGGTGGGAGGTGGAGAACTGACCTGGGGCCGAATCTCAGGTCCCTAGCAGGTCTGCCCTGATGGCCTCCTCTGCCAGGAATGCCGGAGCCCATAGGATAAGGTAGCTCAGAGAGAAAACTTCAAAACAGTATCAACAGTTCTACAATTTGCTTTAAGAAGTTACGATCTGTAGACTCCTTCTAGTCAAATTAAAAGAAAAAGTAAGAATTTGAGAAAGCCAGAATACTATAAAATCTACAGCACCAAGTCATGACTTTTAAGAAACAACACTTTGGGGATCGGGCGGTAGTGCAGCGGGTTAAGCGCACATGGCACGAAGCGCAAGGACCAGCACAGGGATCCCAGTTCAAGCCCCCGGCTCCCCACCTGCAGGGGAGTCGCTTCACATGAAGTGAAGCAGGTCTGCAGGTGTCTGTCTTTCTCTCCCCCTCTGTCTTCCCCCCCCTCTCCATTTCTCTCTGTCCTATCCAACAACGACATCAATAATAACTACAACAATAAAACAAGGGCAACAAAAGGGAATCAATAAATATTTTTAAAAAATAGTGGGGGAGTTGGGCTGTAGCGCAGTGGGTTAAGCGCAGGTGGCGCAAAGCACAAGGACCGGCATAAGGGTCCCGGTTCGAACCCTGGCTCCCCACCTGCAGGGGAGTCGCTTCACAGGCAGTGAAGCAGGTCTGCAGGTGTCTATCTTTCTCTCCTCCTCTCTGTCTTCCCCTCCTCTCCATTTCTCTCTGTCCTATCCAACAACGATAATAACTACAACAATAAAACAACAAGGGCAACAAAAGAGAATAAATAAATAAAATAAATATTTTTAAAAAAATAGTGGGGGGAGTCGGGCTGTAGCGCAGCGGGTTAAGCGCAGGTGGCGCAAAGCACAAGGACCGGCATAAGGATCCCAGTTCGAGCCCCCGGCTCCCCACCTGCAGGGGAGTCACTTCACAGGCGGTGAAGCAGGTCTGCAGGTGTCTGTCTTTCTCTCCTCCTCTCTGTCTTCCCCTCCTCTCTCCATTTCTCTCTGTCCTGTGCAACAACGACGACAACAACAATAATAACTACAACAATAAAACAACAAGGGCAACAAAAAGGGAATAAATAAATAAAATAAATATTTAAAAAAAAAAAAAAATAGTGGGAGTCAGGCGGTAGCGCAGTGGGTTAAGCGCACATGGTGCAAAGCCCAAGGACCCGACTAAGGATCTGGGTTTGAGCCCCCGGCTCCCCACCTGCAGGGGAGTCACTTCACAAGCAGTGAAGCAGATCTGCAGGTGTCTATCTATCTCTCTCCCCTTCTCTGTTTTCTCCTCCTCTTTCCATTTCTCTCTGTCTTATCCAACAACGATGACAACAACAACAATAATAACTACAACAATAAAAAAAACAACAAAGGCAACAAAAGGGAAAATAAATATAATATATATATATATATATATAGTGTGGCTAAATACAACGTCCTCCACTATTCTGTGTGTGTGGCTAAGTCAACTTACCTTACAAGAGCAGAGACGGTCTCCGATTCTGCAGGCTTTTGAACTGAAGCTGAATTCTCTCCTTGCTATTCCTCATCACGAGGCTGGGCCTCCTCCTGGGAAGCAGAATGCTGGGTCACTAAAGTGATGGCCATTGCAGGAAAAGGAAGGCGCTCTGGATCATTGAAACTCACTTATTAACATTAACAACAAGGACAAGTTTGATTAGTGAACACATTTTGGATCCAAAGACATGCCATGACCCACTCTAGACAAACTACTGTGAGCTGTTTTTTGGTTTCTTTTACTTACCAGAACACAGCTCAGCTTTGGTTAATGGTGGTACTGTTGATTGAACCTGGGATCTTAAGAGACTCAGGTATGAGAATCTGTTTGCATAACCTTTATGCTATCTCCCCATCTGTGAATTGTCCTTCATCAGCACCTATAAGATACCTAAAAAGGGATGTCATGGGAGTTGGGCAGTAGCGCAGCGGGTTAAGCGCACGTGGCGCAAAGCACAAGGATCAGCCTAAGGATCCCGGTTCGAGCCCCCAGTTCCCCACCTGCAGGGGAGTCACTTCACAGACAGTGAAGCAGGTCTGCAGGTGTCTAACTTTCTCTCCCCACTCTGTCTTCCCCTCCTCTCTCTGTTTCTCTCTGTCCTATCCAACAACAATGGCATCAATAACAACAATAATAACTACAATGATGAAAAACAAGGGCAACAAAAGGAAATAAATAAATATTTTTTAAAAATAAAATAAAAGGGATGTCATGATAAAGGACTTGTTGGGGAATGGACAGTGGCACACCCAGTAGAGTGTGCAAGTTACAATGCAATAGGACCCAGGTTCAAGCCCCTGGCCTCTACCTGCAGGGAGGCAAGCTTCACAAGCAGTGAAATAATGCTGTGGGTGTCTTTCTTTCTTCCTATCTCTCCCACCCTCCTCAATATCTATCTCTGTCCTAAGTAAATATTTTCAAAAAGAAGAAGGGTTGGGCTGTGGCACACCTGGTTAAGCACACATATCATCACCAAGTGCAAAGACCTGGGTTCAAGCTCCTGCTCCCCACCTGCAAAGGGTCCACTTCACAAGTGGTGAAGCAGGTCTACATGTGTCTGTCTTTCTTTCTACCTCCCCTCCCCTCTCAATTTCTCTCTATCCTGTCAAATTAACTAGAAGAAAAAAAATTTTTTAATGGCCACCAGGAGGGGTGGATTCTTAGTGCTGGCACCAAGCCCTAGGGATAACTGGTGGCAATAAAAAAAAAAAAAGGGGGGGCCAGGTGGAGGCAGCCCTGGCTGAGCACACATTATAAACTCAAGGATCTGGGTTTGAGTTCCCATCCCCACCTGCAGGGGGAAAGCTTAGCCAGCGGTGAAGCAGTGCTGCAGGTGTCTGCCTCTCTCCCTCTCCATTATTCCCATCCCTCTCGATTATCCCCTACCCTCTTGATTTCTATTCAATAAATAATAAACATTTTTAAGAAATTGTTTTAAAAAGAAGGGTTTGTTATCCTGAAAGCATTCTCCTAATCCCAGATCAAACTCTGCTTCAGTCTTGAGTTTGGTTCCCATAATGACTATAATGGGAAGCTATTGATAACTTTAAACTTTCTCAAATTGGGAAAATAGCCATATTTTGAATACCACTCTTGTAATTTACAGAGTACTCCCCATAGACTTTATCCCATTTAATCTATGCAACTATCCAGTGAGGTAGGAATTATCTTTTTCAGAGAAGGACATGAACAGATTTTTCCAGAGAGTTTTACAACTAGGCCATACAACGGAACTCTGCAGTTAGGTACTGGGCTCCAAAAGCTCTCCACTACTTTTCTTGTTACCAGGCCATCACACTGTTGCCTGGCTATCCCGGGTTCATTCTTTGAAATAACATTTTCTATTGCCATCTTCAAAGATTGAATGGTGCGAAAAGGATTCAACTGATACACTTTGGCCCACGGCTGCAGAAAACATTAGAGAGGAAATGTGTTCTGCAGGTGCAGGGCCTCACAAGAAGAAACTGCAGCAAAGGACGTCTTTCCTCCACCTTGAGTAAACAAACAGAGAGCACTACCACAGAGTCCGGATACTATGTCAGGAAAAAAAAGTTCTCACTTCTGGGAACTCCAAGAATCCAAGCCGTACGTGTTAACTACAGGATGGGCTGAAGACCCGCAATGACAATGGGACGGATAATCTCCAAAAATAATAAGTATAATAATAAAAAAGCTGCAAGGGAAGCCATGAGAGCACGTCTCGCTTCACTCTGGTCAGTTAAGTTGCAACCAAAACCGAAGTGAGAGTGTGCAACTGGCCATCTGCAGCGCTTGCGGAGTGGGACAACCCAACCCCTGCCTTGCAAAAAACAAAACCAAACCAAAAAAAAAAAAAAAACCCACACACACAATGAAGATGATCAGATGATCAGTGTTTCAGTGTTGTCACACTGAGGACCAGGCAGACAGCATGTAGACGGCTCGCTCCGGGGCTGGGGGTTGCCGAGGACTCTGGGGCCTCGGGCTCGCTGCAAACAAAGGAGCTGACATGCACTGGGTCTTCCCCTGCAGACGGGCCCGGGCACCAGCGGCACACAAAGAACACCGCGCCCCGCGGCTTCCCCAGTGACAGGTCGGTGCAAAGCGCGGCGGGGCCAGGCCAGGCGGGGCGGGGCGGGGCGGCGGGCTGCAGCAGGCCTCCCGAGGGATGCGCGGCCCCGGCGGCCAGCGAGGCAGACAAAGGTCTGCGGGCTTTCCCGGGCTTGCTCGGGGCCCAGGCTCGGCGGCCGAGCATCCCCGGCGCCCAGCGAGCGGCTCCCGCGGCCCCGTCGCGCCCCTGCCACCCCGGCCCGCCCCGGCGGCCGCCCGGCCCCCGCCTCCGCCCGGCTCCATGGCAACGGCAGGCCGAGGCCCCGGCTGCCCCGCTCGGCCCGGCCGGCTGCCCCGCGAGGCCTAGGATGCCCGGCCTGCTCCGCGGGCCCGCCCGCTCCTCCGCCCCGCTCCCCGCCGAGCCGACGGCAGATCCCGAGCCCCTCCTCGCGCCGACCACCCCCGGCCCCGCCGAGCTCCTCGAGGGGGCACGGAGAGGGAAAATACAAAGCCCAATTCACCTGTTGTTACAGATGTGAAACAAGCCTCGGTGCACCGCGCATGAGCCGCGGCCCCCCCCAGCCACGGCGGACTACAACTCCCAGCAGCGGGCGCGCGGCCTCTTCCGGGTCCCGGGGAGGAAGTCCCGCCCGCCGCTCCTCGGCCCCGCCCACCCCGCCTTCCCCCGCGCGCGCGTCTCCGGGCGGTCGACGGGCCGCGCGCCGCCGGCCACCAACCCGCGGGTGACGCTGGCGCCGAGCCGGGCGGGACTTCCGGCGGGGTCGCGGGCGCGGGGCCTCAGACCCTGCGGGAGCCCCGGGCTCGAGGCCTCGCGCGCCCGCTGCGCCCCCTCGCGGCCGGAAACGGGCTGGGGGGGGGGGGGTCCCTGCAGGGCTCCGTCCGCGTCCTTCTGTCTGTCTGGATGGCGGTCTCGGGTTCGATCCCCGGCTGGCTGCACGTGTGCCACGGGGTGGAGCGGGGCGTCTGCTTCTCTCTCCCTCCTCTTCCATGATCTCAGTAGTAAATACAAGATGAAAAAACATGTATTGGGGGCCAGGCGGTGGCGCACCTGGCTAGGCGCTCGCACATCACGGTGCATCCGGACCGGGGTTCGAGCCCCCGGGCCCCACCTGCAGGAGGGGGAAGTCTCGCGAGTGGAGAAGCAGGGCTGCAGGTGTCTCGCTCTGTCTCTCTCCCTGTCTTTCTTTCCGCTCTCAAATTCGGTCTCTATCCAATAATAAAAACATTAAAAAAGAAAAAAGAGGGTGGGGTGCACAGCATATGGCTCTGCAAAGAGACTCTCATGCCCGAGGCTCCAAAGGCCCGGGTTCAGTCGCCTGCACCACCATAAGCCAGAGCTGAGCAGGGCTCTAGTAAAAAAAGTATACATTTATATATGATATATATATATATATATATATATATATATATATATATATATATATATATATTGTGTGTGTGTGTGTGTGTAGAAAAAATTTGCTTATTTACTACAGGAGGAGCAGAGCAGCACTCTAGAATATGGGGTATTCGCATGACATGTTGGGAATTCAAAGCTTTATCACTGGGCTGCCTCCCAGACTGCTTTCAAAGTGCTTCTGTTAAGATTTACTTACAAAAAAAAAAAAAAAAAGATTTACTTACTGGGCAGGGATAGATAGCATAATGGTTATACAAACAGACTGTCATGCCTGAGGCTCCGAAGTCACAAGTTCAATCCCCTGCATCACAAGAAGTCAGAACTGAGCAGTGCTCTGGTGAAATAAGAAAAAGAAAAAGAAAAAAAAAAAAGATTTACTTACTCACTGGGACGGTCCACCGCTTTGCAGTGTGTTCCGGACCCAGATTTGAACCCTAAGCCAAGTGCACTGAAGGAAGCTTGGTGCCGTGGTTTCTCTTCCTCACTCTGCCTCTTAGCAGTTTCCGCCTGGAAATAGCCTACCCACCACCGAAGTTCTGTGATGCCACTGAATGCTAATGTTTTAACTGACAATGTTGTATGGCCCTCAAATGGTGTTAAAAGTTTGTACGAGTGGCACTTGGCAAGGGAAAAAACAACAGAAAAACTTCCCCATCCCTGTGTTAGAGAAAGGGTGGCACTTGCTTGGGGTGTAGCCTTGTGTGTGGCCAGGTGGAGCTCATCTTTGTGTTTGCTTTGGTTTTACCAGAGCACTGCTGAACTGTTTTTTTTTTTTTTTTCATTTTTTTCTTTTTGTAGTTGTCGTGAGCAAAGTGTAAGAGTAAGGACTCACTCTGGAGAGTGTGTCGGGGTTAAGCAATAATTCTTTGCTTGTTTAGATGCCAGAGCAGGGTCACACAATTCACACAACACACAGTCACCCCGATCCCTCTCCTTACTCAGTAGCCGTTCCCAGGTAAGGCTCACGACGTGGTCACCAGCCCCGTGTTGTCCAGCTGGAGGTCCTTCATCCGCTGGCGCGACCAGATGAACGAGGGTCTCTGGAAGCTGGGGAAGCAGCTACTTAGCCTGGCCACGTGTGCTTCAGTCTCTAGCACCACCGGCAGCATCGCGGTCAGTAGCTGGTTTCTGAGCCTCTATACATACTAACTTGCCTCTGGTTTTAAGGATACATCACCATTGGCCAATCAGGTTTGGGTTGACATTAGAGTACTTTTTTTTTTAAGATTTTATTTATGTATGAGATAGGAGGAGAGAGAAAGAACCAGACATCACTCTGGTACACATACTGCCAGGGATCAAACTCGGGACCTCATGCTTGAGAGTCCAAAGCTTTATCACTGCACCACCTTCGGGACCACGACATTAGAGTACTTCTTATCCTACTTATACCTGTGTCTCTGTCTTATCACACTATGCAGGTGCACTATGGTTGCTATGGTTACATGTTCACTACAGTAGTGTTTTGGATTTTGTTGAAAGCTTTCTCTGCATCTATTGAGATTATCATGTGGTTTTTGGTTTTACTTTTATTGATGTGGTGAATGACATTGATTGACTTATGTATACTGAACCAGCCTTGCATTCCTGGGAGAAATCCCACTTGGTCGTGATGGACAATCTTTTGGCTATACTGCTATATCAGGTTGGCTAGGATCATATATGTATATTCCCTTTTGTTGCCATTGTTGTTTTGTTGTTATAGTTTGAAGGGAAGACAGAGACGGGGAGAGAAAGACAGACACCTGCAGACCTGCTTCACCGCTTGTGAAACAACATCACCTGCAGCTGGAGAGCTGGGGGGCTCAAACCGGGATCCTTACACCGGTCCTTGGCTTTGCGCTACCTGCGCTTAACCCACTGCGCTACCGCCCGACTCCCGGCTAGGATCTTGTTTAATATTTTGGCATCTCTGTTCATCAGAGCTTTTGGTCTGTAGTTTTCCTTTTTTGTGTGTGTCCCTGTCTGCTTTTGGTATCAGGGCTTCATAGCTTCATAGCTTCATAGCTGGCTTCATAGAAGGTGGGAGGGAGGGAGTCGGGCTGTAGTGCAGCCGGTTAAGCGCAGGTGGCGCAAAGCGCAAAGACCAAAGGAAGGATCCCAGTTCTTCGAGCCTCTGGCTCCCCACCTGCTGGGGGGTCACTTCACAGGTGGTGAAGTAGGTCTGCAGGTGTCTATCTTTCTCTCCCCCTCTCTGTCTTCCTCTCCTCTCTCCATTTCTCTCTGTCCCATCCAACAATGACGACAACAATAACAACAACAACAAAAAAAAATACAAGGGCAACAAAAGGGAATAAATAAATAAAATAAATATTTTTTTAAATCCTGAAAAAAAAAAAAAAAAAAAGAAGGTGGAAGGGAGTGTTCCTGTGTTTCCAATCTTTCGGAAGAGCTTTAAAAGTAGAGAAACTGACATCTAATCTTTGACAAAGGGGCCCAGACTATTATATGGGAAAAGCAGAGTCTCTTCAACAAATGGTGTTAGAAACAATGGGTTGAAACATGCAGAAAAATGAAACTGAACCACTGTATTTCACCAAATACAAAAGTAAATTCCAAGTGGATCAAGGACTTGGATGTTAGACCACAAACTATCAGATACTTAGAGGAAAATATTGGCAGAACTCTTTTCCGCATAAATTTCAAAGACATCTTCAATGAAACAAATCCAATTACAAATAAGACTAAGGCAAGTATAAACCTATGGGACTACATCAAATTAAAAAGCTTCTTCACAGAAAAAGAAACCACTACCCAAACCAAGAGACCCCTCACAGAATGGGAGAAGATCTTTACATGTCATACATCAGACCAGAGTTTAATAACCAACATATATAAAGAGCTTGCCAAACTCAACAACAAGACAACAAATAACTCCATCCAAACATGGGGGAGGACATGGACAGAATATTCATCACAGAAGAGATCCAAAAGGCCGAGAAACACATGAAAAAATGCTCCAAGTCTCTGATTGTCAGAGAAATGCAAATCAAGACAACAATGAGATACCACTTCACTCCTGTGAGAATGTCATACATCAGAAAAGGTAACAGCAGCAAATGCTGGAGAGGGTGTGGGGTCAAACGAACCCTCCTTCACTGCTGGTGGGAATGTCAATTGGTCCAACCTCTGTGGAAAAGAGTCTGGAGAACTCTCAGAAGGCTAGGAATGGACCTACCCTATGATCCTGCAATTCCTCTCCTGGGGATAGATCCTAAGGAACCCAACACACACATCCAAAAAGATCTGTGTACACATATGTTCTTGGCAGCACAATTTGTAATAGCCAAAACCTAGAAGCAACCCAGGTGTCCAACAACAGATGACTCGCTGAGCAAGTTGTGATGTATATACACAATGGAATACTACTCAACTGTAAAAAATGGTGACTTCACCGTTTTCAGCCAATCTTGGATGGACCTTGAAAAAATCATGTTGAGTGAAATAAGTCAGAAACAGAAGGATGAATATGGGATGATCTCACTCTCAGGCCGAAGTTGAAAAACAGGATCAGGAAAGAAAACACAAGTAGAACCTGAAATGGAGTTGGCATAGTACACCGAAGTAAAAAACTCAGGGGTGGGTGGGTGGGGAGAATACAGGTCCAAGAAGGATTCAGAGGACCTAGTGGGGGTTTATTGTTATATGGGAAACTGGGGAATGTTATGCATGTACAAACTATTGTACTTACTGTTGAATGTAAAACATTAAAAAAAAAAAAAAAAAAAACAAGTAGAACCTGAACTGGAATTGGCTTATCGCACCAAAGTAAAAGACTCTGGGGTGGGTGGGTGGGGAGAATACAGGTCCAAGAAGGATGACAGAGGACCTAGTGGGGTTTGTATTGTTATATGGGAAACTGGGGAATGTTATGCATGTACAAACTATTGTATTTACTGTTGAATGTAAAACATTAATCCCCAATAAAGAAATTAAAAAAAAAAAGTAGAGGGATCAACTGTTTCCTGAATAATGTTTTGTAGAATTCATTTGTAAAGCCATCTGGCCCTAGACTTTTATTGTTGAGAGGTTCTTTTTTTTTTTTTTTTTAAATATTTATTTTATTTATTTATTCCCTTTTGTAGCCCTTGTTGTTTTATTATTGTAGTTATTATTGTTGTTGTCGTTGTTGGATAGGACAGAGAGAAATGGAGAGAGGAGGGGAAGACAGAGAGGAGGAGAGAAAGATAGACACCTGCAGACCTGCTTCACCGCCTGTGAAGCGACTTCCCTGCAGGTGGGGAGCCGGGGTTCGAACCGGGATCCTTATGCCGGTCCTTGTGCTTTGCGCCACCTGTGCTTAACCCGCTGCGCTACAGCCCGACTCCCTGTTGAGAGGTTCTTAATAACTGTTTTGATTTATCTGCCTGTGATTGGTCCACTTAAGTTCTGAAGTTCTTCCTGGTTCAGTTTTGGAAGGGTATATGTTTCCAGGAATTCTCCCATTCCTTCCAGGTTCTTTAGCTTGGTGGCCTATACTTGTTGAACTGGTTTATGGTGCTGTTGGGGATTGAACCTGGGTACTCAGCCTCAGGTGTAGAAATTGTTTGCATGACCATTAAGCTGTCTCCCCAGCCCTAGGTGAAGCCCTTCTGTGAGCAGTGAAGAATCCCGACTTCTACAGAAGAAACTCTGAGGCTAGCTCAGGATTTCACAACTGGAAACACTTCGGATTATACATTTTAACATTTTTGGCCTTTCATGATCCAGGAGTAATTACCATATCCTGTCATTTTGCCCAAATAGATGCAACAAGTATGTATGGGTTCCTTGAACTGTAAACAGAGACAGGAAGGGCATGAAGTGGTATTCACTCACTCACTGTAAATTGATTACCTGCTCAGCATCCAGTAATGCGCTCAAATAATGATAGTCTATTACAAGGATGGAAATGAGTGTTGGGAAAGACCTTTGCACTGGTACTGCAGTGAACTATATAACGGATGCCGTCCAGCAGGAAGGTAACAGTACCTCCAACGCATTTAGAATAGAGAAGATAGAAGCATTGTGTGAGGTAAAGAGAAAGTGAGGGTCCAGGCTGTGGCGCACCTGGTTAAGTGCACACACTACAGTAAACAAGGCGCCAGGTTTGAGCCCCTGGTCCCCACCTGCAGGAGGAAAGCTTCATGAGTGGTAAAGCAGGGCTGCAGGTGTCTCTCTCCCTGTCTCCCCCTCCCCTTTCAATTTCTTTGATTTTTTTAAAGTTTTTATTTATAAAGAGGAAACACTGACAGAAACCACAGGATAAGAGGGGTACAACTCCATACAATTCCCACCACCAGAACTCCGTATCCTATCCCCATCCCCTGATAGCTTTCCTATTCTTCTTTTTTTTTTTTTTTTTTTTTTAGAATTTGTTTATTTATTAATGAGAAAGATAGTAGGAGAGAGAAAGAACCAGACATCACTCTGGCACAGGAACTGCCAGGGATTGAACTCGGAACCTCATGCTTGAGAATCCAATGCTTTACCACTGTGCCAACTCCCGGACCACAGCTTTCCTAGTCTTTATCCCACTGGGAGTATGGACCCAAGGTTGTTGTGGGATGCAGAAGGTGGAAGGTCTGGCTTCTGTAATTGCTTCCTCGCTGAACATAGCCGTTGGCAGTTTGATCCATACTCCCAGCCTGTCTCTCTCTTTCCCTAGTAGGGCAGGGCTCTGGGGAAGCAGAGTTCCAGGACACATTGGTGGGGTCATCTGCCCAGGGAAGTCCAGTTGGCATCATGGTAGCATCTGGAACCTGGTGGCTGAAAAACAGTTAAGATATAATGCAGAACAAATTGTTGACTAATCATGAACCTAAAGGCTGGAATAATGCAGATGAAGGTTTGGGGGTGGGGGGGGTCTCTGTTTTGTAGATAGTTAGTAGGCCTATGTTAGTTATATTCCAAATGGCCCATGACTATACTCATTTTTTTGCCTCCAGGGTTATTGCTGGGGCTCAGTGCCTGCACCATGAATCCACTGCACCCCTTTTTGTGCCCTTGTTGTAGCCTTGTTGTGGTTATCATTGTTGTTGAAGTCATTCATTGTTGGATAGAACAGAGAGAAATGGAGAGAGGAGGGGAAGACAGAGAGGGGGAGAGAAAGACACCTGCATACCTGCTTCATGGCCTGTAAAGCGACTTCCCTGCAGGTGGGGAGCCAGGGGCTCAAACTGGGATCCTTCTGCCGGTCCTTGTGATTTGCGCCACCTGCACTTAACTCTCTTTGCTACCACCCGACCCCCATCATTTTTTAAAAATATTTTTCTTTTTTTTAAATTTTTTTTATATTTATTTACTTATTCCCTTTTGTTGTCCTTGTTTTATTGTTGTAGTCATTATTAATGTTGTCATTGTTGGATAGGACAGAGAGAAATGGAGAGAGGAGGGGAAGACAGAGGGGGAGAGAAAGTTAGACACCTGCAGACCTGCTTCACCGCCTGTGAAGCGACTCCCCTGCAGGTGGGGAGCCGGGGGCTCGAACCGGGATCTTCAGGCCAGGCCGGTCCTTGTGCTTTGTGCCACGTGTGCTTAACCCGCTGTGCTACTGCCCGACTCCCTATCATTTTTTTTTTTTTTTTCTGAACCTAACATTAGATATGCAGGTGGGCCCAAGTTATGTCTGGGCAGATGATGTCATGGCTGCAAAAAGGACCAGAAAGCTGGATCAGGGAAAAGAGTAACTCTCAAATATGGGAAAGGTATATAATTATTGTTGACTGTAAACCCCATCGATTTGATGTGATCTGGGGCCCATATTCAGCTTAGGAGCCTGTGTGACCTCTGCATCCCTGTAGATCTGAGCTCACATTCTGTGTTCATGAGCAGGAACATTCCAAGCTGCCCCAGTATTGACTCATCTTCCTCAGGTGTAGCATAGAGTATGTTGTCCAGCCTCCCTTCAGAGGATGGAACATTCTCTACCATTGTTGATCCATGTTGAGGGCAAGGTCCTATGGGGGCCCACAAAGGGGCCTATTGTGTTGTTCCTGATAGAAATGACCGGTAACAATGGAGAGAGGGATTTACTCCCCTCTCAATTTCTGTCTCTATCCAATAATAAATAAATAAGATTCTAAAAAGAGAGAGTGTGTGTGCTAAATGCTGAGATAGAAGCACAGATCTGTAAGGGGAGGTTGGTGCATCAGTCTCAGTGGTGGAATACGAGCGACCCCCACTCATGAGATCCCAGGCAGCTCCTGTGCCAGAGTGATGTCCGGTTCTTTGTCTTTCCTCCTAGCTTGCTCGTTAATAAATAAATAAAATCGGTGGTTGGGTAGTAGTGCAGCGGGTTAAGCACAGGTGGCACAAAGCACAAGGACCAGCATAAGGATCCCGGTTCGAGCCCCTGGCTCCCCACCTGCAGGGGAGTCGCTTCACAAGCAGTGAAGCAGGTCTGCAGGTATCTGTCTTTCTCTCCTCCTCTCTGTCTTCCCCTCCTCTCTACATTTCTCTCTATCTTATACAACAGCAACAATGGCATTAATAACAACAATAACAATAATAACAACAAAGGCAACAAAAATGGGGAGAAAAAAATAGCCTCCAGTGGAGTCGGGCGGTAGCACAGCAGGTTAAACACAGGTGGCACAAAGCACAAGGACCAGCATAAGGATCCCGGTTTGAGTCCCCGGCTCCCCACCTGCAGGGGAGTCACTTCACAAGCGCTGAAGCAAGTCTTCAGGTGTCTATCTCTCTCTCCCCCTCTGTCTTCCCTCCTCTCTCCATTTCTCTCTGTCCTATCCAACAACAATGACATCAATAACAATAATAACTATAAAAATAAAAACAAGGGCAACAAAAAGGGAATTAATAAATAAATAAAATAGCCTCCAGGAGCAGTGGATTCACAGTGTCAGCACCTAGCAATAACCCTGGAGGCAAAAAATAAAATAAAATCTTTTTTCCTTTTTCTTTTTTGCCTCTAGTCACTGGGGCTTGATACCTGCACTTCAGATCCACTACTTCTGGTGGCCTTTTTTGTTTTTTAATAGGACAGTGAGAAAATGAATCAGAATCTTGCTGAGAGCTGGAGGGGCAGCAGGAGCCTTGCCTGGGGTGGTGGGCTGCAGTACGGCGATGTTCCTGTGTTTCTGAAGCCCCACCTGCAGCAGGGGGAAGCTTCACGAGTGGTGAAGCAGGGCTGCGGGCATCTCTCTCTCTCCATCTCTATCTCCTCCCCTCTTGATTTCTGGCTGTCTCTATCCAATAAAGAAAGATAATTTAAAAAATTTTTAAAGAAAGAAAGGACAGTGAGAAATTGAGATGGGGGGAGACAGAGTGCCAGTCCCTGTTCAGGCACCAGTTGCCAGTCTAGCTTCATGGGCGGGAGACAGACAGACAACCAGGGACTCATGGCTGAGTGAGACCCAGTTCAATCTTTATTGCCGGGCTAGCTTCGCAGGAGAGAGATTGGGACTCCAGGAGTTGGAAGGCAATTCCCAGTGTGTTAAAACAGAAGAGCAGCTGTATATATACTCGCCAAGTAGGGTGGAAACAGGATGTGACGTAGAGAGGGTGAAGTGAAAAGAGACTGGTGGAAATCAGGGTGACTACGAGAGGGGGGGGCGGAGCAAAAAGACATCATGAACCAGTGGGGATTAAACCAATGCCTGCAGGCAGGGCGGTTCCTAGGTAACTGGTTATGTAAATAGACCACAGGGATAAGCAGGGGGAAGCCGGAGTACTGCCCAACAACATAGAAGAGAGAGAAAGAGAGAAAGACACCTGCAACCCTGCTTCACTGCTCATGAAGTGTCCCGATGCAGGTGGGGAGCCAAGCTGGGGGCTCAAGCCAGGGTCCTTGCACATATCCATCCTTGCCCTGTAGTGCTATGTGCACTTAACCAGGTGTGCCACCACCCGGAAAGAAGGAAGGAAGAAAGGAAGGGAGGGAGGAGAAAGGAGAATAGGAAAAAACCTGCTGAAATCGAGGTACAAAGTGCTGAAGGGGTTCAGAGAAGTTAGCCCTGGATAGCAATGCCAGAAAGAACCATGTAAGGGAGACTCGCAGGTGAAACTCAGAGCAGATCCTAAAACATAGTAAATGGGGGCCAGCGGCAGCGCAGTGGGTTAAGCGCAGATGGCACAAAGCGCAAGGACCGGCAAAAGGATCCTGGTTTGAGCCCCCAGCTCCCCATATGCAGGGGGAGGTCTCTTCACAGGCGGTAAAGCAGGGCTGCAGGTGTCTCTGTCTCTCCTCCTCTCTGTCTTCCTTTCCTCTCTCCATTTCTCTCTGTCCTATCCTTTAACAACAGTAATAACAGCAATGATAAACAACAAGGGCAACAAAAGGGAAAAAAATGGCCTCCAGGAGTAGTGGATTCGTAGTGCAGGCACCAAGCCCCAGCAATAACCCTGGTGGCAAAATATTAAAAAATACAAAAAAGAGTAAATTAAAAACATGTAGTAACTATAGGTTCTGTGTGACCAGATAGTCAGCCAAGATTGTGAGCCTTAGAGGTAGAACTGGAGTGCAGGGTGCGTCCAGAGGTAGTGCAGCGGGTTAAGTGCACGTGGCCATCTGCAGGGGAGTCGCTTCATAGGCAGTGAAGCAAGTCTGCAGGTGTCTGTCTTTCTCTCCCCCTCTCTGTCTTCCCTTCCTCTCTCCATTTCTCTCTGTCCTATCCAACAATGACAACATCAATAACAACAACAATAATAAGTACAACAACAAGGGCAACAAAGAAGAAAAAAAAAAAGAACTGGAGGACAGGAGTAGATAGCATAATAGTTATGCAAAGAGGCTCCAAAATCCCAAGTTTGTTGTTAAAATTCGGAGGCCTCTAGCGGGCTGGGCTAGCTTCACTGGAAGGTAACAGAGACGACCAGAGACATACGGCTGGGCAGGGAAGCTGTATTTCTTTATTCAGGAACAACGATTCATAAACTAAGACAAACTAATCACCAAACAGGACTCTGCTGCCTCTTTGCCACGGCGCAAGCACTCTCTCTCTGCAACTCTGGAACTCTTCAACTCTCCAACTGTGGAACTCTTTAACTCTGGCGGGGTTCCTTCGGGGCAGGGCCACAATCCCCCACACCACCATAAGCAGAACTGAGCAGTGCTCTAGTAAAAAAAAAAAGAAAAAAAAAGTAGAACTGGAGACCCAGAAGCAAATGCTGGCAAGTCCAGTGCATTATGTTCTGCACCACAGACAGCAGTAAACCTGTTTTCTTTCTCTCTCATTTCTGGGGCTTCAATACAAGTCTGTCTTTCCCTCTCTCTCTTGATCTCTGTCTGAGAAAAATCTGCCAGGAGTGGAGGAGCCCAAGCAATGACAAATAATAAGGAGCCAGGCCAGGCGGTGGCACACCTGGTTAAGCACACATAGTATGAGGCACAAGGATCCGGGTTCAAGTACTGCTCCCTACCTGCAGCAGGGACGCTTCACAAGCACTGAAGCAGGTCAGCAGGTGTCTATCTCTCTTCCTCTCTATCTGCCCCTCCTCTCTCAATGTCTCTCTGTCCTATCCAGTAAAAAATGGGGAAATGGCCTCCAGGAGCAGTGAACTCAGTAGTGTTGGCACTGAGCCCAAGCGATAACCGTGGAGGCAAATAACAATAATAACATGGGGGAGATGGCCCAGTGTAGGACATTTGCCCAAGAGTGCGCTCAATACTTGATATCAGTATATAAAAACGAAAAAGTCTGCATGTTGTTTGGTCTTTTATTAATTAACAGCGATGGTTAAAATAGCATGGGGAGCTGGGCGGTGGCGCTGTGGGTTAAGCACACATGGTGCAAAGCACAAGGACTGACGTTAAGGATTCCAGTTCAAGCCCCCGGCTTCCCACCTGCAGGGAAGTCGCTTCACAAGCGATGAAGCAGGTCTGCAGTTGTCTGTCTTTCTCTTCCCCTTTCTGTCTTCCCCTCCTCTCTCTGTCCTATCCAACAACAACGACAGCAGTAGCAACAACAACTATAAACAAGGGCAACAAAAGGGGGAAAAAGTGGCCTCCAGGAGCAGTGGATTCATGGGGCAGGCACTGAGCCCCAGCAATAACCCTGGAGGCAAAAAAAAAAAAATAGCATTCAAGGAACTATAAATCCTTCCCAGTTTGTTTGTTTTTATTTTTGAAGGTGAAGAGAGACTGTGAAGACCAGAGTGAAGTAGTATATAAAAATTAATCACAAATATTTGTAGTAGATTTTAGGGTGTCTCTAAATTCCGAGCTTAACCCCCCTCCATCTTCTGGTGTTTGGGCAGCCCTGAGAGCAGTAAGTCTTCTACTACCTCTGCCCACCTCAGGGTCCGCCTGCGTAAGCCCAACTGTGAACCATTAGCTAACCTTCCTTTGTGGACTCTTTCACTATAAGAAAGAAACCTCTGTGGTCTGGGAGGTGGAGCAGTGGTAAAGCTTTGGACTCTCAAGCATGAGGTCCCGAGTTCGATCCCCGGCAGCACATGTGCCAGAGTGATGTCTGGTTCTTTCTCTCTCCTCCTGTCTTTCTCAGAAATAAATAAAATCTTTAAAAAAAATAAAAGAAAGAAACTGCTAGGGCCAGGTGATGGCTCACCTGGTTGAGCACACATGTTACAATTCACAAGGATCCAGATTCAAGCCCCCAGTCCCCACCTGCAGAGGGAAAGCTTTGCAAGTGGTGAAGCAGGGCTGCATGTGTCTGTCTCTCTTCCTCCCTATCTTCCCCCTTTCCTCTCAATTTCTGACTGTCTTTATCCAATAAATAAATAAAAGTAATAAGATTTAAAAAACACCCAAATCTTACAAAAAAATTTAAAAAGAAAGAAACTCAGCAGGTTAGGCACAGGTGGCACAAAGCGCAGGGACCGGCGTAAAGATTCTGGTTCGAACCCTCCCCCCCCCCCCCCCCCCCCCCGCTCCCCACCTGCAGGGGGATCGCCTCACAGGTGGTGAAGCAGGTCTGCAGGTGTCTATCCTTCTCTTCCCCTCTCTGTCTTCCCCTCCTCTCTCCATTTCTCTCTGTCCTATCCAACAAAGACAACAACAATAATAACTACAACAATAAAAACAGCAAGGGAAACAAAAGGAAATAAATAAATAAATGTAAAAAATATATATGTATTAAAAAAGGGAAGTCGGGCGGTGGAGCAGCGGGTTAAGCACGTGCGGCGCAAAGCGCAAAGGACCAGCATAAGGATCCCGGTTCAAGCCCCCGGCTCCCCACCTGCAGGGGAGTCGCTTCACAGGCGGTGAAGCAGGTCTGCAGGTGTCTGTCTTTCTCTCTCCCCCTCTGCCTTCCCCTCCTCTCTCCATTTCTCTCTGTCCTATCCAACAACAATGACATCAGTAACAACAACAATAATAACTACAACAACAATAAAAAAACAAGGGCAACAAAAGGGAAAATAAATATTTTTTAAAAAGAAAGAAAGTGCTGATATTTGACACCCAGAACTTTCAGCATGAGCTGATTCTGGATCAGCACCAATTAACTTTTCCTGCAGCCTGTGTGTCTCAACTTTTGTTCTTGGATTCCTGGTTTACAAGAGCAGTGCTCAGTGCTAGACATTGAACCTGGGACCCTTAGTGCCTCAAGCCTGAAAGTATTTTTGCATAACTATCATCCTATCTCCCTAGCCCCTCTTTCCATTTTAAAAAAAATATTTATTTATTGATTCCCTTTTGTTGCCCTTATTGTTTTTTAATATATTTTTTAGTTATTTTCCCTTTTGTTGCCCTTGTTGTTTTATTGTTCATTGTTGTTTTATTGTTGTAGTTATTGTTGTTGTTATCGATGTCGTTGTTGTTGGATAGGACAAAGAGAATTGGAGAAAGAAGGGGAAGACAGAGAGGGAGAGAAAGACAGACACCTGCAGACCTGCTTCACCTCCTGTGAAGGGACTCCCCTGCAGGTGGGGAGCCGGGGGCTTGAACCAGGATCCTTATGCCGGTCCCTGCGCTTTGCGCCACCTGCGCTTAACCCGCTGCGCTACTGCCTTATTCCCACCCTTACTGTTTTTTATTCTTGTCATTATTGTTGTTGTTGTTATTGATTTTTTAAATATTTATTTTCCCTTTTATTGCCGTTGTTTTTTATTGTTGTTGTAGTTATTATTATTGTTGTTGTTGGCTAGGACAGAGAGAAATGGAGAGAGGAGGGGAAGACAAAGAGGGGGAGAGACAGACAGACACCTGCAGACCTGCTTCACCGCCTGTGAAGCGACTCCCCTGCAGGTGGGGAGCCGGGGGCTCGAACTGGGATCCTTATGCTGGTTCTTGCGCTTTGCGCCACGTGCGCTTAAGCCGCTGCGCTACTGCTGGACTCCCCCCCTTTCCAGTTTTATCAGTGATTTTTTTACATTGTTCTTTCTTTCTTTTTTAATTTTAAAAAATTATTTATTTATTTATTTATTTATTTATTTATTTATTTATTCATTCATGAGAAAGATAGGAGAGAGAAAGAACCAGCCATCACTCTGGTATGTGTGCTGCCGGGGATCGAACTCGGGACCTCATGCTTGAGAGTCTAGTGCCTTAGCCACTGCACCACCTCCCGGACCACTCTTTTTTAATTTTTAAAATATTTATTTTATAAAGACAGAAACTGAGAGAGAAAGGGGGTGCTAGAGAGGGAGAGACAGAAGCACACCTGTAGCACTACTTCTCCACTCTCTAAACTCCCCCCATAAGTGGGGACTGGAGGCTTGAACCTGGGTCCTTGAGCACTGTAACATATTTAAAGACTTGGGCTGGTGAAATAGCTCACTTGGATAGCGGTGCTTTGCCACATGCATGATCCAGGGTTGAACCCGTGCCCATTGTGTTGAAAGAAGCTTCTCTGCTGTGGTCTTTCTCTCTCTCTCTCTCTCTCTCTCTCTGCCTTTCTACCTATCTCTATAAAAATAAAAAAGGCTTTTATGCCTGAGACACCAGAGATAGCAGGTTCAATCTAATTCCATACCAGGAAAGGACAATGCCCTGACTGTGAGCTTGGGAGAGCCTTGTCTCACAGCGCATGTTTTGCTGGCTACACTCACTGATGCGATGCTAGCCCCTTGCTCCTGATGCTGATTGATTGGTGGAAGGTATAAAGGCTGTGGAACAGCAATAAAGGCTGAAGCTAGCAAGCAGAAGTAGAACTAGCATTCCCTCAGCCTCTCTCCCCCCTTACTCTGGCTCCCTATACTTTTTTTTTCACTTACTAGGACCTCCCCTCACCTCTCCTGGACCATTCCCCTTAGCCCTTTGGCCTGACTCTTGGCCCCTGACATACTACCATAAGCCAGAATTGGGCAGTTCTGTGGTATCATCTTCAAGACTTTGAGAGCAGTTTTCATGAAAAGAAAAATACAGGAGGCCAGGGTGGTGGCACACCTGGGTAGAAACATCTGGTTCTTTCTCTCTCTCTCTGCCTATCATTCTTTATGTATAAATAAGTAAAATCTTTAAAAAAATTAAATTTATTTTAAAATAAGAGTCAACCAAAACCGGAGGAATTCTACAGGTACAGAGCTCTAATGATAGTCCTGGCAGCAACACACACACAAATGATCTTAGTGAAGTAGGGAGATAACATGGTTGTACAAAAGATTTTCATGCCTGAGTTTTAATTTTATTTATTCCCTTTTGTTGCCCTTGTTTTATTGCTGTCGTTATTGATGCCGTTGTTGGATAGCACAGAGAGAAATGGAGGGAGGAGGGGAAGACAGAGGGGGAGAGAAAGACAGACACCTTCACACCTACTTCACCTCTTGCGAAGTGACTCCCCTGCAGGTGGGGAGCTGGGGGCTTTCCTATTCTTTATCCCTCTGGGAGTATGGACCCAAGATCATTCTGGTGTGCAGAAGGTGGAAAGTCTGGCGTTTGTAATTGCTTCGCTTAACATCGGCGTTGACAGGTCGATTCATACTGCCAGCCTGTCTCTCTCTTTCCCTAGTGGGGCAGGAGTCTGGGGCGGTGGGGCTCTAGGATACATTGGTGGGGTCGTCTGCCTAGGGAAGTCAGGCCAGCATCATGGTATCATCTGGAACCTGGTGGCTGAAAAAGAGTCAAGATATAATGCAGAACAAATTGTTGACTAATCATGAACCTAAAGGCAAGAATACTACAGATGAAAATTAGGGGTTTCGTTTTGGAACAAGCTAGTAGGTCTAGTTTAGGTATATTCCAGAGGGCCCACTTTCCTTGCTTTTTAAAAAATATGTATTTTGTTCGAACCCCGGCTCCCCACCTGCAGGGGAGTCGCTTCACAGGCGGTGAAGCAGGTCTGCAGGCGTCTGTCTTTCTCTCCCCCTCTCTGTCTTCCCCTCCTCTCTCCATTTCTCTCTGTCCTATCCAACAACGACAACAACAATAATAACTACAACAATAAAACAACAAGGGCAACAAAAGGGAATAAATAAATAAAATAAATATTTTTTTAAAAAATATGTATTTTATCATTTATTTTATTATTGGATAGAGACAGAGAGAAAGTAGGGGAGTGGTCCGGGAGGTGCTGCAGTGGATAAAGTATTGGACTCTCAAGCATGAAGTTCTGAGTTCAATCCCTGGCAGCACATGTACCAAGAGTGATGTCTAGTTCTTTCTCTCTCTCCTCTTATCTTTCTCATTATTGAATAAATAAAATAGTAAAAAAATAAAGTAGGGGAGGGGAGATAGAGAGGGAGAGTGACAGAGACACCTGCAGCCCTGCTTCACCACTTGTGTAGCTTTTCCTCTGCAGGTGGGGACCAGGGGCTTGTAATGTGTGCGTTCAACCAGGCGTGCCACTGCCTGGCCCCTCTTATCTTACATTATTATTATTATTTTGCCTTCAGGGTTATTGCTGGGGCTCAGTGCCTGTACTACAAATCCACTGCTCCTGGAGGCCATTTTTTCCATTTTGTTGCCCTTGTTATCATTGTTGTTGTTATTGCTGTTCTTATTGCTCTCATCGTTGTTGGATAGGACAGAGAGAAATGGAGAGAGGAGGGGAAGACAGAGAAGGGGAGAAAAAGACAGACACCCGCAAACCTGCTTCACCACCTGTGAGAAGACCACCCTGCAGGTGGGTACACTCTTTTTTTTTTTTTTTTGAGGGAAAGAATCAAAGAGAAGAGAGGGAGAGAAGAAGAGAGGGAGAGAGAGAGAGAGCACTCTCACAAAAGGTGGGGGAGTAGCTTCAGCACTCCTTCATCCTGCAGTTGGGGATCAGGACCTTGAACCCTGGTCCTAGGATATGGTATTGTGCATTCTACTAGGACCCCCCCCCCCTCCGCCCCACTCTTCTCCTTCAAGATTTATTTATTGGGAGAGAGAGAGATGATGAGAAAGTTTCATGAATGGCGAAGCCGGGCTGCAGGTGTCTCTCTGTCTCTCTCCTTCTCTAGCACCCCAATTCCCTCTCAATTTCTGGCTTTCTCTATCCAATAAATAAAGATAATTTAAAAAATTAAAATTTTCTTCACCTGCGGGGTTGGGGGGGGAGTTAGCATGTGATGAAACAGGGCTGCAGGTGTCCCTTTCTCTTTCTCGATCTCCCCTTCTTTATTTCTGTTTCTATCCGATAACTATTTTTTTTTTTCTAATCAGAGCACTGCTCAGCTCTGGCTTGTGGTGGTGCAGGGGATTGAACCTGGGACTTTGGAATCTCAGGCATGAGAGTCTCTTTGCATAACCATTAAGCTATCTACTCCCACCTTAAATAAATATTTTTGAAAAGTTAATTTCAAGAACTCACAAGCAGCTAGTCACCTGTTTTCCTGGGGTCATACAGTGTCATGCTCAGAACTTCAAGATTATCAGGATGCATTGGATCGACCTTCTCGTGGTGCATCCCGTGAGTACCCATTTATTGGGGAAACTGACGATCCTTCCTAGCCGACTGAATCCACATGGATCCCAGTCACTTTCAAAGCCAGCAACAAGCAGACATCAGGCTCAACCTGACGCTGTTGACTGGCTACGGAAGAAGGGCAAACGCTAGAAGAAGAATCAGTTGCAATTTGTTAATATTAAAATCTTTCATGGTCCGGGAGGTGGTAAAGCTTTGGACTCTCAAGCATGAGGTCCCGAGTTCGATCCCCGGCAGCACATGTGCCAGAGTGATGTCTGGTTCTTTCTCTCTCCTCCTATCTTTCTCATAAGTAAATAAAATCTTTAAAATAAGTCATCTTTCTGGCTCTCTGTAGGCCACTTATTCTTTCTTGAGTATTTACTGAACATAGAAAAAGTCATGACAGGGGCTGGGTGGTGGTGCACCTGGTTGAGCTCACAAGTTACAGTGCCCAAGGACCTAGGTTTGGGTCCCCAGGTTTAAAAAAAACAAACAAACAAACCAGTTTTTGTTTTTTTAAAAAGATTTTATTTATTTATTCATGAGAAATGATAGGAGAGAGAGAAAGAACCAGAGACATAATTCTGGTACATGTGTTGCCAGGGATGGAACTCAGGACCTCATGCTTGAGAGTCCAATGCTTTATCCACTGTGCCACCTCCTGGACTACATGACATATTAAAAAAATTTTTTTTAAATTATTTTTATTTATTTCCTTTTGTTGCCCTTGTTTTATTGTTGTAGTTATTGATGTTGTTGGATAGGGCAGAGAAATGGAGAGAGGAGGGGAAGACAGAGAGGGGGAGAGAAAGACAGACACCTGCAGACCTGCTTCACCGCCTGTGAAGCGACTCCCATGCAGGTGGGGACCGGGCTTGAACCGGGTTCCTTACCGGTCCTTGTTCTCTGGAACTCTAGAGAACACACAAGTTTCTTAGTGGTCAACTTATATGAAAATCACAAAAGTGTCAGGGAGTGGTGACGTGGCATAGTCCAGGGATCACTTTCCTGTTTTTTTTTTTTTCTCTTCTTCTCCTTAGTCTCCTCGTTTTCTTCCTCCTTCTTGATTTGTGATTTACAAAACTCAAAGATACCACCACCAGATTTCCTTGTCCCCCCACCCGCCTCCAGCGGAAACTGGAGTATTTCTCCTAAGATCACAGATATGTTTTGACTATATATGTAAATCGATCGTGTGTGTGTGTGTGTGTGTGTGTGTAAATCCTTTTTTTTGAAATGGCTTTAAGTTGTGAATTCGAATTTGAAAGCTTGCAGGACAGAGAGGAAGAGCCCTGGGGCAAGGACCCCTGGCGTCCCAGCAGACAGAATTTGCTGAACGCCGTGACCCAGGCGGGGAGCAGTAGAGCTGAAGCCGAAGCCAGAGGGGACGCAGAGGGCACCTCGCCTGCCCTGGCGGGCTGGGAAAGTGGGCTAGAGGTGACCTCCAAGCCCCGCCCTGCGCGAGCGCCGCGCATGCGTCCGCGCGTGCCCCGTCGGTTGGTGCGCGGGTCCGGGAGGGGCGGGTCCGGGCCGCGCGCCGGAAGGGGGTTGGCCGGGCGGGGCCGGGAGGCGGTAGTGGCGTCCGTGCGCGCGCGCGGGTGCGAACGGGGAGCGCCGCGAGGGCCGTGGCGGGCTGTGCTGTGGGAACGACGGACGGCGACGATGGCCGCGGCGGCGGGTGGCGGCGGGCCCGGGGCGGCCGCGGGAGCCGCGGGTGCGGGCGGCGCGGCGGCGGCGGCGGCGGCGGGTCTGGCTGTGTATCGGCGGAAAGACGGGGGCCCGGCCGGCAAGTTCTGGGAGAGCCCGGAGACGGTGTCCCAGCTGGACTCGGTGCGGGTCTGGCTGGGCAAGCACTACAAGAAGGTGGGTCCGCGCGCCGGGGCCGGGCCGGGGGCCGGGAGACGGGGGCCGCGCGACGGGCGGCGGCGGCGGGCTTCGCGGGCCGCCCCTCCCCCACGCCACGAGGGACAACAAAGGCGGCCGCGGCCGTCACGCCCCCCCTCCGGCACCCCTGCCCCGCCTCGCCCGGCCGAGGGTCCGCGCCCCCGGGTGCGGCCGTCACGCCCCCCCGCCACCCCCCCCCCGTACTCGCGCTCGGCGGGCGGGCCCGCGGCCCGGGACTGCGGCCGTCTGGCAGCCCCACCCGGCTCGTCTGCTCCCCGGGCTGCGGCGCTCACGTCCTCCGCTACCCCCAAGTACCCCCGCTCCGCTGGTATTCCGCGTCCCCGAGCTCCCCGCGTCCCCGGGGTCCCTGCTGCCCCGCGCCCCCGAGGTCCCTGCCGCCCCGGGGTCCCTGCCGCCCCGCGCCCCCTGCCGCCCCGCACCCCGAGCTCCCTGCCGCCCCGCACCCCGAGCTCCCTGCCGCCCCGGGGTCCCTGCCGCCCCGCGCCCCCGAGGTCCCTGCCGCCCCGCGCCCCGAGGTCCCTGCCGCCCCGCACCCCGAGCTCCCTGCCGCCCCGGGGTCCCTGCCGCCCCGCGCCCCCGAGGTCCCTGCCGCCCCGCGCCCCGAGGTCCCTGCCGCCCCGCACCCCGAGCTCCCTGCGTCCCCGCGTCCCCGGGGTCCCTGCCGCCCCGCGCCCCGAGGTCCCTGCCGCCCCGCGCCCCGGAGTCCCTGCGGCCCCGCGCCCCGGGGTCCCTGCCGCCCCGCACCCCGAGCTCCCTGCGTCCCCGGGGTCCCTGCCGCCCCGCGCCCCGGGGTCCCTGCCGCCCCGCGCCCCCGAGGTCCCTGCCGCCCCGCGCCCCCGAGGTCCCTGCCGCCCCGCGCCCCCGAGGTCCCTGCCTCCCCGCACCCCGGGGTCCCTGCCGCCCCGCGCCCCCGAGGTCCCTGCCGCCCCGCGCCCCGAGGTCCCTGCGTCCCCGCGTCCCGGGGTCCCTGCCGCCCCGCGCCCCCGAGTCCCTGCCGCCCCGCGCCCCGGGGTCCCTGCCGCCCCGCGTCCAGCCGGCGGGAAGGAAGCCGCCTTTTGTTCACAGCTGCGGGCGGTTGCGAGCTGGGCGGTTCCAAACTGCGCAGCCCCGGGCGCTGGGTAGCTTCCCGGTCGGTCCTCTGCTGCGAGGCGCCCTCTGCTTTGCACGCACCGCTCGCTCGCTCCTCTCGCCGTCGCTCACCCTGCCGCCTGCCTTTAAAGCCTCTGCGACGTGAGCTTCCGAGCTGAGCTGGTGGTTTTGAACTTGTGCCTTGAAGCCCTTGTTTGTAACAACTTATTTCTAACTTCCCCTCTCAGTGTGAATGAATGACCCCCTTTTTTATGTTAGAAATGAAAATGGAGGAGGAGCAGACAAAACAGTCACAGTTCAGGTTAGGGAGAAGCTCACTGGGAATGAAGTGGGAAGACAAAAAAAAAAAAAAGAAAATGGAAACTTTATTAACACATTTAAAGATAGTATAATATAATAAATTCATTGTTTTAATGTAAATAAAAAACTTTATGAAAAGTAACTTTTTCAAAGCCAAATACTGTAAAAATAGTGATACATTTTATATTTTTGCGAATCTTTAAAAATTTTTTTTTTGTAATTTTATTTTCCCTTTTGTTGCCCTTGTTGGCTTTTTGTTGTAGTTACTATTGTTGTTACTGATGTTGTCGTTGTTGGATAGGACAGAGAGGGGGAGAGAAAGACAGACACCTGCAGACCTGCTTCACTGCCTGTGAAGTGACTTCCCTGCAGGTGGGGAGCCGGGGACTCGAACCAGGATCCTCATGCAGGTCCTTGCGCTTCGCGCCACTACCGCCTGGCTCCCTGCAAATCTTTTTATGCCTTGACTTAATAAAAAGCAGGTGGTTTCTCATCTTCTGTACTCAGTCTGTTGCAACATACTTTTTTTTCTTTTTAAATTTCTTTATTGGGGAATTAATGTCATCCTTCTTGGATCTGTATTCTCCCCACCCACCTACCCCAGAGTCTTTTACTATGGTGCAATAAGCCAATTCCAGTTCAGGTTCTTCTTCTGTTTTCTTTTCTGATCTTGTTTTTCTTTTTTTTTTTTTTTTTAAATTTATTTCTTTATTGGGGAATTAATGTTTTACATTCCAACAGTAAATATAATAGTTTGTACATGCATAACATTCCCCAGTTTCCCATTTAACAATACAACCCCCACTATGTCATTTATCATCTTTCATGGACCTGTATTCTCCCCACCCACCCACCCCAGAGTCTTTTACTTGGGTGCAATATGCCAATTCCATTTCAGGTTCTACTTGTGTTTTCTTTTCTGATCTTGTTTTTCAACTTCTGCCTGAGAGTGAGATCATCCCCTATTCATCCTTCTGTTTCTGACTTATTTCACTTAACACGAATTTTTCAAGGTCCATCCAAGATCGGCTGAAAACAGTGAAGTCACCATTTTTTACAGCTGAGTAGTATTCCATTGTGTATATAGACCACAATTTGCTCAGCCACTCATCTTTTGTTGGACACCTGGGTTGCTTCCAGGTTTTGGCTATTATAAATTGTGCTGCCAAGAACATATGTGTACACAGATCTTTTTGGATGGATGTGTTGGGTTCCTTAGGATATATCCCCAGGAGGGGAATTGCAGGGTCATAGGATAGGTCCATTTCTAGCCTTCTGAGAGTTCTCCAGACTGTTCTCCACAGAGGTTGGACCCATTGACATTCCCACCAGCAGTGCAGGAGGGTTCCTTTGACCCCACACCCTCTCCAGCATTTGCTGCTGTGACCTTTTCTTTTTTTTTTTTTTTTCCTCCAGGGCTATTGCTGGGGCTCAGTGCCTGCACCATGAATCCACTACTCCTGGAGGCCATTTTTTCCCCCTTTTGTTGCCCTTATTGTTTAGCCTTGTTGTGATTATTATTGTTATTGTTGACGTCCTTCGTTGTTGGATAGGACAGAGAGAAATGGAAAGAGTTGGGGAAGACAGAGGGGAGAGAAAGACAGACACCTGCAGACCTGCTTCACCGCCCGTGAAGAGACTCCCCTGCAGGTGGGGAGCCGGGGGCTCCAACCACACGACCCCCTGCTGTTCCCTTTTCTGATGTGTGACATTCTCACAGGAGTGAAGTGGTATCTCACTGTTTTATTTGCATTTCTCTGACAATCAGAGACTTGGAGCATTTTTTCATGTGTTTCTTAGCCTTTTGGATCTCTTCTGTGGTGAATATTCTGTCCATGTCCTCCCCCTATTTTTGGATGGGGTTATTTGTTGTCTTGTTGTTGAGTTTGGCAAGCTCTTTATATATGTTGGTTATTAAACTCTGGTCTGATGTATGACATGTAAAGATCTCCCATTCTGTGAGGGGTCTCTTGGTTTGGGTAGTGGTTTCTTTTGCTGTGCAGAAGCTTTTTAATTTGATGTAGTCCCATAGGTTTATACTTGCCTTAGTCTTCTTTGTAATTGGATTCGTTTCATTGAAGATGTCTTTAAAATTTATGCGGAAAAGAGTTCTGCCAATATTTTCCTCTAAGTATTTGATAGTTTGTGGTCTAACATCCAAGTCCTTGATCCACTTGGAATTTACTTTTGTATTTGGTGAAATACAGTGGTTCAGTTTTATTCTTCTGCATGTTTCAACCCATTGTTTCCAACACCATTTGTTGAAGAGACTCTGCTTTCCCCATTGAATAGTCTGGGCCCCTTTGTCAAAGATGAGATGTCCATAGGTGTGGGCCCTCATTTCTGGGCTCTCAATTCTATTCCACTGGTCAGTATGAAATGACCCCTTTTCTAAACAGAAAGTTTATTACTCGATAGAGATAGAAATTGAGAGGGAAGGGAAGATAGGGAGAGATACCTGAACCCTGCAAGTGGAGGCCCAGGGCTTGAACCCGGGTCTTTGAACATTGTGATGTGTGCGTTCAACCAGGTGCACCACCCGGCCCTATGAATGATTCTTTAGAAGGTGTAATGAAGCAGACAGCCCAGAATACTTCCTCCTGCCCCTCAAATTATGGAACAGCCTTTCTGTGCTGAACCATAGCACTGGGGCAAGGATCGTGTCTGGCCTGTTGACTCTAGGGGCCTGTTCCTTAGTGCATGAGATTTTCTGGTCATGTGCCCTTGAGCCAATGCTTTGGGTTTAAATTTAATGTATCTAATTTTTATCTTATTGTTATTTTTAAATAACTTTAATTTAAAAAAAAATTATTTTCCCTTTTGTTGCCCTTGTTTTTATTGTTGTAGTTATTATTGTTGTCATCATTGTTAGATAGGACAGAGAGAAATGGTGAGAGGAGGGGAAGACGGGGGAGAGAAAGACAGACACCTGCAGACCTGCTTCACCACCTGTGAAGTGACTCCCCTGCAGGTGGGGAGCCGGGGGCTCAAACCGGATCCTTATGCTGGTCCCTATGCTTCACGCCACATGCCCTTAACCTGCTGCGCTACCGCCCGACTCCTTTTTTTTTTTTTTTTTTTTTTTAATGTAGAGACTGAGGGAAAAGGCTCTGGAGTCAGAAAAGGAGAGAGAGGAGCTGGGCGGTGGAGCAGCCAGTTAAGCGCACATACTACAAAATGCAAGGACTCAGGTTCAAGCCCTTGTACCCACTTGCAGCTGGGGTGCTTCAGCAGCTGTGAAGTAGGTCTGGGAGGTGTCTCTCTCCCTCTTTATTGCTCCTCTCAATTTCCCTCCTACTGAATGCAGTAGAAGAAAAACAGAATGGGAAAAATGCCTGCCAAGTGTGGTGAATTATGCCGGCATCAGGCCCCATGGACTGGAGGCAGAAAAAAAAAATTCACACACCTGCAACACTGCTTCACCTGAAGGCTCCCTCCTGCAGGTGGGGACTTGGGCTTTGCACCCTGTAATCTGGGCTTCACCTGGTGTGGCACTGCCTAGGCCCTGGATTCATTCTTTTTAATTTTTTAATCATATTTTATTTATTTTCTATTTCTTTGATAGAGACAACCAGAAATCAAGAGGGAAGGGGAAGATACAGAGGGAGAGACACCTGCAGCACTAGTTCACAACTTGCAAAGTTTTTCCCTTGCAGGCGGGGACAGGGAGCTTGAACCTGGGTTCTTGCGGATTGTAATACATAGGCTTAACCAGCTGCACCACCGCCCAGTCCCGGACTCTGTTTTAGAGAGACAGAGGGAGGAGAACCAGGCCATCACTAGCACACATTAGTGCTCATACATTGAGCTTGGTTGTGTCTTCATGCATGGGCATCCAATACTTCATTTACGGCGCTGCCTCCCAGGTCACCCATCTAGATTCCTCTTCCCCATGTGAAAATAAATGAATATATATTCTCTCTGTTTTCCTTGTAATGATTTACCCGACAGTTGTCTATAGGACCTAGATTTTTCCTTGCCCAGAGAAGGGCAATCAAGAGGATATTCCTGACCCAGGAAGATAGAATAGTAGCCATGTAGGCAACAAGTAGACTTCCATGCCTCATTCAGTCAGTAAGCCAGAGCCAGGCAGTGCTCTGGTTAAAAGAAGGGAGGCTTAGCTCCTGGAACATGATGGCAGAGGAGGACCTAGAGGGGGTTGAACTGCTAGGTGGAAAACTGAAAAGTACCTGTGTACATATTGCTGTATTTTACTGTTGATTGTAAACCATTAGTCCCCCCAATAAAGAAAAAAAAAATTATTGGGGTATCATAGGAGAATGGGAAAAGGCAAAATATCCTTATTTCTGCCTCCCCAAATTCTGTATTGCTCTACTGGTACCTAGTTTGTTTTTTTTTTTAAAGATTTTTATTAATGAGAAAGATAGGAGAAAGAACCAGACATCACTCTGGCACATGTGCTGCTGGGAATCGAACTCGGGACCTCATGTTTGAGAGTCCAGAGCCTTCTCACTGTGCCACCTCCCGGACCACGACTTGTACCTAGTTTTAAGAATACAACTTTAGGGAGTTGGGCAGTAGCGCAGCAGGTTATGTGCATGTGGTGCAAAGCGCAAAGACCTGCATAAGGATCTTGGTTTGAGCCCTGGCTCCCCACCTGCAGAGGAGTCGCTTCCCAGGTGGTGAAGCAGGTCTGCAGGTGTCTGTCTTTCTCTCCCCCTCTCTGTCTTCCCCTCCTCTCACCATTTCTCTCTGTCCTATCCAACAATGACAACAATAACTACAACAATAAAACAAGGGAAACAAAAGGGAATAATTAAATATTAAAAAATTTAAAAAGAATACAACTTTAGATTGAGATAATTTATGAGGTCTGAGTGAGGAAATTACTGTTAGTTTGAATGAAAAAGTATTGAGACTCATAGTGTTCCTGAGGCCTTAATGGCAGTCAAGTTTGGAGGGAAAAAAAGCTGGGTTTGACTCCTCAGGATTTTATCAAGCCAGAATGTTTATTGGACCGACTAAGAATCAGAATAGAGGGAGTTGGGCGCTAGTGCAGCGTGTTAAGTGCACATGGCGCCAAGCGCAAGGACCAGTAAGCTTCCTGGTTTGAGCCCCCGGCTCCCCATCTGCAGGGGAGTCGCTTCACAGGTGGTGAAGCAGGTCTGCAGGTGTCTGCCTTTCTCTCCCTCTTTCTCTCTTCACCTCCTCTCTCCATTTCTCTCTGTCCTATCCAACAATGATGACAACAATAATTACTATAACAATAAACAAGGGCAGCATAGAGGACCTAGTGAGGGTTGTATTGTTGTATAGGAAACGGGAATGTTATGCATGTACAAACTATTGTATTTACTGTTGAATGTAAAACATTAATTCCCCAATAAAGAAATTAAAAAAAAAACATAAGGGCAGCAAAAGGGAATAAATAAATATTAAAGAAAAATCAGAATAGAATCTCCTTTAGGCCTGATAACCAGAACTTTCTCAGCTTCAGATAGAGGTGCATAGTTCTCTGCTTCACTAACTATTTTGTGTGTGTGCGTGGGTCTGCAAGTTCACTTTGAAGAACAGACCCTCCCCCCCAAAGGTGACAGGGTTCCTTTGCTGTTAATGCTTTCGGTGTTAGTGCTCGTACATTGAGGACTTGTGCCGGCACACTGCCATTTTCTTGTGGAGCTGGGACCTTGCACATGTGTGATCCCCCCAATTCTGGTCAGGTTTTCAGACTGTGGAATGACACCACAGCACTGAAGCTTTCCAGTGTCTGCTTTTTTTTTTTTAATTTAATTTTAATTTTATTTTTTTAAATATTTATTCCCTCTTTGTTGCCCTTGTTTTTATTGTTGTTACTGATGTCATCGTTGTTGACTAGGACAGAGAAATGGAGAGAGGAGGGGAAGACAGAGAGGGACAGAGAAAGAGAGACACCTGCAGACCTGCTTCATCACTTATGAAACAACTCCCCTGCAGGTGGGGAGCCAGGGGCTCGAACCAGGATGCTTATGTGGGTCCTTGCGCCATGTGTGCTTAACCTGCTGCGCTACCGCCCGACTCCCAGTGTCAATGCTTCTATCTGGTGCACTGGAAGCTTGAAGCGGTTTGGACCAGGGTCACAAAAACCTGATGCCTTTCCAGGTGAAGTGTCTCATTGGCCCCAGTGAAACTTTCATTTTTTAAAAACCTTTATTTTAAAATTATATTTATTGGATAGAGACAGCCAGAAATTGAGAGGGTAGGGAAGATAGAGAGGGAGAGAGACAGACAGACCCCTGCAGCCCTGCTTCACCACTCAGGAAGCTTTCCCCCTGCAGGCGGGGACCAAGGGCTCAAACCCGGGTCCTTACATGGTGTAATGTTTAGTCAGCCAGGTGCACCCACCACCTGGCCACCTTTTAATTACTTTGGTTTGTTGCCACCAGGGTTATTGCTAGGGCTCAGAGCCTGCGCAAAAAACGCACTGCTCCCAGTGGCCATTTCCCCCTGTTATTTGATAAGACGGAGGGAGGAGATATACAGAGCAAGAGAGACTAGCCCTTGCAGCATTTGCTACCCTCTTGCGGCTAAGGAGTGGGGCCTCGGTTCCTTGTGTATTGTAATGTGTGTCTGACCAGGTGTGCCAACACCAAGCCCCCTGGAATTTTCATTTTCATGGAACCTGAGTCTCCTTTATGCACGATTCCACTGTTCCAGGCCATTTTTTTTCTTTTCTTTTTTTTGTTTTTGCTTCCTGGGCTCCTGTAGCTATTTTTTTTTGGGGGGGGTAAGACAGAGAAATTGGGGGGGGGGCGGGCGGTTAAGCGCACATAGCACAAAGTGCAAGGACCGTAAGACAGAGAAATTGAGGGGGGGGGGCGGGCGGTTAAGCGCACATAGCACAAAGTGCAAGGACCGTAAGACAGAGAAATTGGGGGGGGGCGGGCGGTTAAGCGCACATAGCACAAAGTGCAAGGACCGTAAGACAGAGAAATTGGGGGGGCGGGCGGTTAAGCGCACATAGCACAAAGTGCAAGGACCGTAAGACAGAGAAATTGGGGGGGGCGGGCGGTTAAGCGCACATAGCACAAAGTGCAAGGACCGTAAGACAGAGAAATTGGGGGGGGGCGGGCGGTTAAGCGCACATAGCACAAAGTGCAAGGACCGTAAGACAGAGAAATTGGGGGGGGGGCGGGCGGTTAAGCGCACATAGCACAAAGTGCAAGGACCGTAAGACAGAGAAATTGGGGGGGCGGGCGGTTAAGCGCACATAGCACAAAGTGCAAGGACCGTAAGAGAAATTGGGGGGGCGGGCGGTTAAGCGCACATAGCACAAAGTGCAAGGACCGTAAGACAGAGAAATTGGGGGGGGCGGGCGGTTAAGCGCACATAGCACAAAGTGCAAGGACCGTAAGACAGAGAAATTGGGGGGGGGCGGGCGGTTAAGCGCACATAGCACAAAGTGCAAGGACCGTGAGACAGAGAAATTGGGGGGGCGGGCGGTTAAGCGCACATAGCACAAAGTGCAAGGACCGTGAGACAGAGAAATTGGGGGGGCGGGCGGTTAAGCGCACATAGCACAAAGTGCAAGGACCGTGAGACAGAGAAATTGGGGGGGCGGGCGGTTAAGCGCACATAGCACAAAGTGCAAGGACCGTGAGACAGAGAAATTGGGGGGGCGGGCGGTTAAGCGCACATAGCACAAAGTGCAAGGACCGTGAGACAGAGAAATTGGGGGGGCGGGCGGTTAAGCGCACATAGCACAAAGTGCAAGGACCGTGAGACAGAGAAATTGGGGGGGGCGGGCGGTTAAGCGCACATAGCACAAAGTGCAAGGACCGTGAGACAGAGAAATTGGGGGGGGCGGGCGGTTAAGCGCACATAGCACAAAGTGCAAGGACCGTGAGACAGAGAAATTGGGGGGGCGGGCGGTTAAGCGCACATAGCACAAAGTGCAAGGACCGTGAGACAGAGAAATTGGGGGGGCGGGCGGTTAAGCGCACATAGCACAAAGTGCAAGGACCAGCAGTTGTCTATCTTCCCCTCTTCCCCATCTCTCTTTCCTATCCAACAACAGTGACAGCAGTGGCAACAGTAATAGCAATAGCGGGCAACAAAAATGGAAAAAAAGGCCTCCAGGAGCGGTGGATTCGTAGTGCAGGGATAGAGCCCCCGCGATAACCCTGGAGGCAAAAAAGGAAAGCGAGGGAGAGAGAAAGATAAACACTTGGAGACCTGCTTCACCGCCTGCGGAAGTGTCCCCCTGCGGGTGGGGAGCCGGGGGTTTGAACCAGGCAGGATCTTTGAGCTGGTCCTTGTGCTTCACATTTTGTGTGCTTAACCTGCTGCACCACCCCCTGACCCCTCCAGCCCACTTTTTCATCAGGAGTGGGGAACCTTTTTTTTTCTGCCAAGGGCCATTTGAATATTTATAGCATCATTTCATTTGCAAGTCATACAGTGTTATCAACTTAAAAGCTAACAATGCTATGGAAAAAAGCTCAGGGGCCAGGTGGTGGCGCACCTGGTTAAATGCACACCGAAGTACGCAAGGACCCAGGTTCAAGCCCCTGGTCCCCACCTGCAGAGAAAACCTTCACAAGTGGAGAAGCAGGGCTGCAGGTGTCTCTGTCTCTTTTCCTCTTTATGTCCCCCTCCCTTTAAATTTCTGTCTCTACCTAATAATAAAATTTTTAAAAAACTATAAAAAAATAAAAAGCTAGATTTATTGAATTTTGAGTCCTGCCTGTGGTTTCCTTAGCAGGGCTAGACCTGGGGTGAGTGCAGCCCTTTCGCAGGATATTCCCTGCCGCTGAGGTAGAGAATGGGAGAGACAGCAGAGTGCTGTCTTGCAGACTCACAGTTCACTTGTGAAAGTGTGTGTGTTTAATATTTTATTATTTATTTATTTATTCCCTTTTTGTTGCCCTTTTTTTTTTTTATTGTTGTAGTTATTGTTGTTGGATAGGACAGAGAGAAATGGAGAGAGGAGGGGAAGACAGAGAGTAGGAGAGAAAGACAGACACCTGCAGACCTGCTTCACCGCCTGTGAAGCGACTCCCCTGCAGGTGGGGAGCCAGGGTTCGAACCGGGATCCTTATGCTGGTGCTTGTGCTTTGCGCCACCTGCGCTTAACCCGCTGCGCTACCGCCCGACTCCCAGCAGTACTTTTTTAAAGATTTATTTTGTTGATTACATTTGAGTGTTTCCCATGAGACAAAGAGGGGAGAAGGAAGCCAGAGCTCACACTAGAACCTGTGGTGCTAGGGACTGAACCAGGAACCTCCATAGGCCGGTCCTTGCGCTTTTCGCCATGTACACTTAACCCGCTGCACTACCACCCTGTCCCCAGGGCTTCATGTTTTCTGACCACTGCTACCTGGTTCATGATTTTGATAAAGATTTTCTTGTCTTTTTTTAGTCGTTCTATTTATTTCTTTATAATTGGATAGACAGAAGTTGAGAGGAGAGGTGGAGATAGGCAGAGACAGAGAGCCAGCTGCATTCCTGCTTCACTTAGGAAGCGGTTTGAACCCCAGGTCCTTGTGTTTAACCACCCAGCTCCAAGGATACCACCTTTTGATGATAGGTGTGTCAAAGGCTTTCTCTTACTTTCTAAAAAGATTTTATTTATTTATTTATTTATGAGAAAGACAGGAGGAGAGAGAAAGAATCAGACATCACTCTGGCACATGTGCTGCCGGGGATCAAACTTGGGACCTCATGCTTGAGAGTTCAAAGCTTTATCACCTTGCCACCTCCCGGACCACGGATTTCTCTTATTTTGAAAGCAGCAGTATGCTCTCTTGTCCTCAATCACTTGCTCTTAATCTGTGCACAAAAGCACTGCTGAGTAGTTCTCATCACAGGAGAGCATCAAGCTCAAGTTGGATACCCAGACCGTCAGCATCTAATTTTGTTAAAAATATTTTTATTAATTAAAAAGATAGGAGGAGAGAGAGAAAGAACCAGACATCACTGATACATGTGCTGACAGGGACTGAACTCACACCTCATACTTGAAAGCCCAGTGCTTTATCCAGTGTGCCACCTCCTGGACCACAGCATCTAATAAAAAAAAAAAAAATATATATATATATATATATATATATATAATTTTCCCTTTTGTTGCCCTTGTTTTTTATTGCTGTTGTTGTTGTTATTGATGTCATCGTTGTTGGATAGGACAGAGATAAATGGAGAGAGGAGGGGAAGACAGAGAGGGGAGAGAAAGACACCTGCAGACCTGCTTCACCGCCTGTGAAGCGACTCCCCTGCAGGTGGGGAGCTGGGGGCTCCAAACTGGGATCGTTACGCCCGCCAGCATCTAATTTAAGTGCAAGTGTGATTAAATGGTTTTGGCTTCCTGATCAAAACTTTTTTTTTTTATTCTCATTTTCTAAATTTGTTAACTAAAGAGGCAAGAAGCCATGTGACAGAACCTTGCTTAGCTCTGACTGGTGGTAGTGGGGGCTTGAGCCTGGGACTTGGGAACCTCAGGCACGAGAGTCTGTTTGTGGAACCATTATGCTCTCTCCCCTGCCTGCGGCAAGTTTTCTTTTACCTCCTGCTCCCAGCACTTTGTCTGTCTGTTCAGAGATCATCTCAGACATCTGTAAATCAGCCGCCATGCCATCGTTTGCGAGGTGTGCGTGTGTCCTAGAGTTTGAACTCCTGTCTGTCTGTTTTGCAGTATGTTCATGCGGATGCTCCTACCAACAAAACACTGGCTGGTCTGGTGGTGCAGCTGCTTCAGTTCCAGGAAGATGCCTTTGGGAAGCATGTCACTAACCCAGCTTTCACCAAGCTCCCTGTAAGTACATCAGTTTAACATGACACAGCGCCATGACTTGTCGTACTCTTGGATGTAGCTTATGACTCTGTCCTTGACTGCTGCTGGCCAGTAGGATGAACAGCAAATGATTTCCCTCAGTAGAACTCGAGCAATAGAATGATACTGCTTTGAGCTGAGAGCTGGTGCAGGGGGTGAAGCATGTGCCACAGTGACACACTGCTGCTTCGTCCTCTCCTTACCGCTTTACTTCCGTTAATAAGTTAAATAAAATAAACAGAATAATGCTGATGACTAGGCAGTTCTTTAGATTCTGTTTCACAGAATTCCCAAGGAGCTTGAGTCATCTTCATTGAATGGGGGGCTAGGGAAGGTTCCCCAAGTGGGAGACCAGTGTTACAGGCCTCTTCTCTTCCACCTCCTTTTCTCCTTCAGTTTCTGTCAGTAAAATGGGAAAATAGCTTGCTGTCTGGTGGACTCAGAGTGGAGTCATTTGGAGGCACGGATACAGATATTTCACCAGAGGGGCCCAGGCCGAGGCCACCCTGTTGCATGAACACATTATCGTATGCAAGGACCCACGTTCAGAGCCGAGGCCACCCTGTTGCGTGAACACATTATCGTATGCAAGGACTTACGTTCAGATCCTACCCCCCACTGCATGGGGGATGCTTGCTTCACAAGTGGTGAAACATGACTGAAGGTGTTTATCTTTATTCACCACTTGTGAAGCGACTCCCCTGCCGGTGGGGAGGCGGGGCTCGAACCATGATCCTTTCACCAGTCCTTGCGCTTTGCTCACTTAACCCACTGTGCTACCATCCGGGTCCCCCTCCCTTATTTTTTTTCCCCAGTTGCCTTCAGGGTTATCACTGGGGCTTGGTGCCTACAGAATAATTCTACCCCTCCACCCGGCCACCACTTTACCATTCCCCTCCCTTCCATTTATTCGTGATCTGATCATGACTAGCAAGATTCTAAGATAACGGGTCCAATTCCTTCAACGCAGTGGGGGCTGAGCACACGGCAAATCTGTGCACTATACAGGAGGGCTAGTTCATCCGCGGGGTACAATTCCACACAGCTCCCACCACCAGAGTGCCATAGCCCATGCTCCACCCTGCTGGAAGCTGCGCTATTTCTTACCTCTCTGTTCTGGGAGTATGGGATGCAGATAGACGTCTGCTTCCTTTATTTTTTAATAGTACAGACTTTGAGAGAGTAGGTGGAGATAGGAAGAAAGACAGCGAAGCACCTGCAGTACTTGCATCAATACTCATAACCCCCCAGCCCCCGTTGAGCGCAGGGGCTCAATCCCAGATCCTTCCACTTAGCCCCCTCATTAATAAGCCCTGGGACAAGGCCGTAATCCACCCGGTAGAGCACATGTTCCCAGCGGCAAGGATGAGAGGTCAAGCCCCCAGCACCCACCTGCTGTGGAGAGCAGCTTCGCCAGCATTGGAGCAGTGTTGCAGATAGCTTTTTTTCTTTTTTCCCCTCCCACTCTCTATTTCTGTCTCTGTCAGAAAAAGAAAGAAAAAAGGATGCCAGAAGTAGGGCAGAGTAGTCATGCAGGCATTAAGCCCTGGTGATACCCATGGTGTCAAAAACAAATATTGGTCATTAGAAAAGTCATGATGCATTTTTGCATAGAAAAACATGAAAAAAATACATACTAACTTTTCTGAAAAACCAGTAATTTTTTTTTTTTTTTTTGCCTCCAGGGTTATAGCTGGGGCTCAGTGTCTGCACTATGAATCCACTGATCCTGTGGCTTTTTTTTTTTTTTTTCTTTTTTTGATAGGACAGAGAAAAATTGAGAGAGGTGGGGAAGACCAATAGGGGAGAGAAAGATAGACACCTGCAGGTGTGAAACCGGGGGATCAAACCAGGATCCTTGGATGGGTCCTTATGATTCGTACTATGTGCGTTTAACCCAGTGTGCTACCACCGGCCCTTTTAGTAAATAATCTTAAAGAAAATCTGGAGGGCTGGGGAGAAAGCATAATGAAAATATTCAAAAAAAAATTGGGGGGAGTTGAGCGGCAGGTGGCGCAAAGCGCAAGGACTAGCTCAAGGATCCAGGTTCGAGCCCCCAGCTCCCCACCTGCAGGGGAGTCGCTTCACAAGTGGTGAAGCAGGTCTGCAGGTGTCTGTCTTTCTCTCCCTCTCTGTCTTCCCCTCCTCTCTCCATTTCTCTGTCCTAGCCAATCACAACAACAGTAATAACTACAGCAACAAAACAAGGGCAACAAAGGGAATAAAGCCTGAAAAATAAGAGAATTGGACTTGGGCGTCATGCTTGAGGTATTGCTAGTGCCTTTTCTGTTGTGCCACCTCCCTAAGCACTTGTTCTTGTGTTTTGTTTTGTTTTGATTTTTTTTTTTTTTGCCTCCAGGGTTATCTCTGGGGCTTGGTGTCTTGCACTACAAATCCACTGCTCCTGCAGGCCATTTTTCCCATTTTGTTGACCTTGTTGCACTTGTTGTAGTTGTTACTGTTGTCATTGTTATTGTTGTTATAGCTGTTGTTGGATAGGAAAGAGAGAAATGCAGAGAGGTGGGAAAGACAGAGAGGAGGAGGAGAGAGGACCTGTAGTCCTGCTTCATTGCTTGAAAAGTGACCCCCATAGGTGGGGAGTTGGGGCTTGAACCGGCATCCTTACGCCTGCCCTTGCACTTTGCGCAATGTATGCTTAACCCGCTGCGCTACCGCCCAGCTCTGCTTTTTTTTTTTTTAAGTTTTTATTTTATCTCCAGGGTTATCATTGGGGCTCAGTGCCTGCACTATCCACAGTTCCTGTAACTTTTTTTCTTCAGTTTTTTTGGGTAGGACAGAGAGAAATTGAGAGGGGAGTGGGAGATAGGGAGAGAGGCAGAGAAACCTGCAGACTTGCTTTATCACTTGTGAAACGACCCCCTTGCAGGTGGGTTGTCAGGGGTTTGAACCAGGATCTTTGTGCTTTATACTATGTGCACTTAAGCTGATACACCACTGCCCGGCCCCCTCTAGCTGTCCATTTTGTAGTCTTAAATTTGCTTTTATTTTCACTGTGTTGTTCAAGGAGCTACAGATACTGTATTTATATATGTATATACATGCATATACACACACACACACATATATGTATTTATTTTAATGAGACACACACATACACATACCCCTGAGCACTGCTCAGCACTGGTTTATAGTGGTTACCTAGGATTGAACCTGGAACTTTGGAGCTATAGACATGAGAGTCTTTTGCATAACCATTATACTATCTCCCAGCCCATTGTTATTAATTCTCCATGCGGAGGTCTTGGAAAGTTACAGTGATAGAATTTTTTTTTAAGTATTTTATTTAATTTATTTTTTTAATCTTTTTTATATTTATTTTATTTATTTATTCCCTTTTGTTGCCCTTGTTGTTTTATTGTTGTAGTTATTATTATTGTTGTTGTTGTTGGATAGGACAGAGAGAAATGGAGAGAGGGAGGGGAAGACAGAGAGGAGGAGAGAAAGACAGACACCTGCAGACCTGCTTCACCGCCTGTGAAGTGACTCCCCTGCAGGTGGGGAGCCGGGGTTCGAACTGGGATCCTTATGCCGGTCCTTGTGCTTTGCGCCACCTGCGCTTAGCCCGCTGCGCTACAGCCCGACTCCCAGTATTTTATTTTTGAGAGAGATAATAGAGAGAGAAACACTAGAGCACTGCACAGCTCTGGCTTATTGTGGTGCGGGGGGATTGAATCTGGGACTTTGGAGCCGCAGGCATGAGAGTCTCTTTGCATAACTATTATGATATCTACCCCCACCCAGTGATAGAATTGGTAACCTGTAAGTATGAGCTCCCGGGTTTGGTCACCTGCACTGCATGTGCAGGAGAGTTGTTCTGGACTCTTATCTCTGGAAATGTATAAAATTAATTTCTATTCTTTTTTTTTATAAGTACTTGTTGAGTGAATGATCAAGTACTTTTAAAAATTATCTTTGTTTATTTATTTATTGGATAGAGACAGCCATAAATTGAGAGGTTAGGGGGAGGTAGAGAGGTAGGGAGACAGAGAAACTTGCTGCCCTGTCTCAGCACTCAAGTTCTCTTGCTAGATAGAGAGTCTAATGCTTTCTGCACTGCGCTTGCTCCTGGGCTGCCAAGCTTATCTTTTCTAGGCTCCACTGATCTCAGCAGTCTTGTGAGAGTTATAAATAGATGAGACTATTCATGTATTCAGAAGCAGGTTTAGAGCTTCAACTTAGTTAACTAGAAGTAGCAGAACTTGTGGTCATATATCTGCCTTTTTTTTTTTTTTTTCTTCCTTTTTTTGCTACCAGGGTTATTGCTGGGCCTCAGTGTCTGCATGATGTATCTACTGTTCTTGGTGGCCTTTTTTTTTTCCCCTTAAAAAATATTAAAAAAAAGGGGGTCGGGCGGTAGCGCAGCAGGTTGAGTGCACATGGTGCAAAGCGCAAGGACCGGCTTAAGGATCCTGGTTCGAGCCCCTGCTCCCCACCTGCAGGGGAGTCGATTCACAGGAGGTGAAGCAGGTCTGCAGGTGTCTATCTTTCTCTCCCCTTTTCTGTCTTCCCCTCCTCCATTTCTCTGTCTTGTCCAAAAAATTGAAAAAAAGCTATGGGAGTAGTGGGTTCGTAGTGCAAGCACTGAGCCCCAGCAATATCCCTAGAAACATAAACAAAAAACACCACAGAAACAGAAATTAAGAGGGAAGTGAGGGGATTTAGAGAAAGTGGTGAGAAAAAAAAAGAAAAAGAAAAAGAAAGTGGTGGTGGGGAGACACTTGCAGGTCTGAAGCTTTTGTGGTTCTTATTTATTTTAAACAGACCACTGCTCAGCTGTGGCTTATGGTGGTGCAGGGTATTGAACCTGGGACATTGGAGCTTCAGGCATGAGAGTCTGTTGCATAACCATTATGCTATCTATCCCCAAACTTCTGTGTTTCAACTTCCTCTGAAGCTCACGTGAAATTTCCTCTGCAGGTGGGGACTAGGGGTTTGAACCCAGGTCCTTCACTATAAAGTGTGTTCTGTGTTCTCAACCAGGTGGGTCACCATCTGGCCCCTTGTAGTATAACCTTTTTTCTAAAATCAGAACTCAGTGTGTTCCTAAAGAGTATCTAAGGAAGCGTAGCTGACAATGCGTAGCTATTTCTGTTTCTTTTTTGGGGGGCTCAGTGCCTGCACCATGAATTCACTGCTACTGGAGGCCATTTTTTCCCCCTTTCGTTACCCTTGTTGTGCTTATTATTTTTGTTCTTGATGTCGTTCATTGTTGGATATGACAGAGAGAAATTGAGAGGGGGAGAGAAAGATACATACAGACCTGCTGACCGCCTGTGAAGCGACTCCCCTGCAGGTGGGGAGCCGGGGGCTCGAACTAGGATCCTTATGCTGGTCCTTGCACTTTGTGCCACCTGTGCTTAACCTGCTGCCCTACCACCCGATTCCCAGCTACTTCTATTTCTAAATGTATAAAACTTAGAATTTAGACATGATTCATTTCATCAGTACTTTTAATTTTATATTATTTTCAGGCAAAATGTTTCATGGATTTCAAAGCCGGAGGCACCTTGTGTCACATTCTTGGGGCTGCTTACAAGTATAAAAATGAGCAGGGGTGGTAAGTTTTTATACACATTTGTATTATTTCTCATTAAGCCTCTCTTCTTTGTCTTGGTGTCTGAGAATTCTGTAAGTTCGTTATGGTGATTTGCTTTGCTTTGGTTTCAATCTAGAGCCACTCTTTTGCTTTGTACCTAGAAATAAAAAAACCAAGGGTCTGTATTGCACCAAAGTCAAAGACTCTGGGGTGGGTGGGTGGGGAGAATACAGGTCCAAGAAGGATGACAGAGGACCTTGTGGGGGTTGTATTGTTATATGTAAAACTGGGAAATGTTATGCATGTGCATGTACAAACTATTGTATTTACTGTTGAATTTAAAACATAATTCCCCAATAAAGAAATTAAAAAAAATAACCAAAGATCTTTATCTTTTTTCAAACCTTTTTTATTATTATTATTATTATTGGATAGAGACAGCCAGAAATTGAGAGGGAAGGGAGTGGTAGAGAGGGAGATAGAGTGAGAGGGAAGGGAGTGGTAGAGAGGGGGAGAGAGAGAGAGAGAGAGAGAGACAGCCGCAGCCCTGCTTTGCCACAAAGCTTCCCCTCTTAGGACGGGGACCCAGACAGGCCTGCTCTGCCTCAGCCTTGAGAGTCTGTGTGTAACCATCGTGCTCTCTACCCCTGGCCTCATTTTTCTTTTTCCCGTTGCTCTCTCTGTTTCTCTTGACACTTTCTTTTTTTCAGGGACTTTTGCCTTAATATGTGAAGTTCAGCTGCTAAGACTAATAACAGGGCCGGGCGGTGGTGAGGTGGGTTAAGCGCACATGGCGATGAAGCCCAAGGACTGGCTGAAGGATCTGGGTTCGAGCCCCTGACATCCCACCTGTTGGTAGTGAAGCTAGTCTGCAGGTGTCTGTCTTTCTCTCCTCTGTCTTCCCCTCCTCTCTCCATTTCTCTGTCCTAGCCAACAACGTCAACATCAATAACAACAGTAATAACTACAATAAAACAACAAGGGCAACAAAAGGGGGAAAAAGCCTCCAGGAGAAGTGGATTTGGAGTGTAGGCACCGAGCCATGGATGGGGGTGGGAACGGGACACCTCTAGGAGCTGTGAATTTGTAGTGTAGGCACTGAGCCCTAGCGATAAACCTGGAGGCAAAAAAAAAAAAAGGGGGCTACTAATGAGTGTTTGTGGGATGATTTACTGGGTTATTGGTTTAGTAGAGGGCTTACTTAAAAAAAATTATTTATGTATTTAATTTTTTGCCTCCAGGGTTATTGCTGAGGCTCAGTGCATGCACTCGAATCCACTGCTCCTGGAAGCCATTTTTCCCTTTTCTTCTTTTGTTTATTGTTGTTGTTTTTATTATTGTTGTTGTTTGATAGGACAGAAATTGAGAGAGGAAGGGAGGACAGAAAGGGAAAGAGAAAGACAGACACCTGCAGACCTGCTTCACCCCTTGTGAAATGACCCTCTTAAGTGGGGAGCCGGGGGCTTGAACCGGGATCCTTTTGCCGGTCTCTTTGCACTGCCTGTGCTTAACCTGCTGCGCTACCGCCTGACCCCCAAGGGCTTACTTATTCCTGCGAAGCCTGACAGGTGGACGGATCTTACGGACTTGAGGTTGGTAGTTTCAGTTGTTGCTAATACAGTTTATAATAATTTTGTGATTGCTGTAGTAAGTTCACTATAAAAGTTAAGCCGGAATCATAAAAGTAGCTCACCTAATAGTATGCCTGGCTTGTCTTGGTTGTGGCCCAGGTCGGAGCCTCTGCATCCGATGGGGAGTGCTGTGAGGGCATTGGCGTTTTCTCTCCCCCTTTCTGCTTGTCCATCTCTCTGAATGAAAAACTTAACTGGGAGTTAGGGAATCATACATGTGAGTCCTGGGCAATACTAGAAAACAAAACAAAAAAGTAATTCGTTGGGAAGAGCCAATAATGAGGACAAAGTTTGTGGAAGGTTTTATTATTATTTATTAATTGATGAGAGACAGAGAAGCAGGGCAGTGGTCCAGGAGGTGGCACAGAGGATAAAGTGTTGGACTGTCAAGTATGTGGGTCCTGAGTTTCAATCCTCAGCAGCACATGTACCAGTGTGATACCTGGTTCTTTCTTCCTCTCCTCCTATCCCTCTCATTACTAAATAAATAAAATATTAAAAATATATTAAAAAAATAAAGAGGGAGAACCAGGATGTCACTCTGGTACACGTGGTGCTGGGAATCAAATTTGACTTCATGCTTGGGAGTGCAGCACTTATCCACTGTCTTTGTTTGTTTTTTTTTTGACTATTTTTATTTAATTTGGATAGAGACAGAAATTGAGAGGGAAAGTGGGAAATAGGGAGAGAGAAGTAGACATTTGCAGCTCTGCTTCACTGCTTTTGAAGTTTTTTCCCCCTTCAGATGGGGCCTGAGGATTGAACCCCTGCACACTATCTGTGTGCTCTCAACCAGTCTACCCCCCCCCCCAGTTTTTAGTTAAATTCTACATACCTTTTAGTGATGTTTTGCCTATATCTATTGTACATCTATTTATAGGAGAGCTCTTTTTTTCTTTTTAATTTCTTTATTGGGGAATTAGTTTTACATTCGACAGTAAATACGGTAGTTTGTACATGCATAACTTTCTCCAGTTTTCCATATAACAGTACAACCCCCACTAGGTCCTCTGTCATCCTTCTTGGACCTATACTCTCACCCCACCCACCCACCCCAGAGTCTTTTACTTTGGTGCAATATGCCAATTCCAGTTCAGGTTCTACTTGTGTTTTCTTTTCTGATCTTGTTTTTCAACTTCTGCCTGAGAGTGAGATTATCCCATATTTATCCTTCTGTTTCTGATTTATTTCACTTAACATGATTTTTTCAAGCTCCATCCAAGATAGGCTGGAAATGGTATAATCACTATTTTTAATAGCTGAGTAGTATTCCACTGTGTATATACCACAACTTGCTCAGTTGTGGACACAACTTTTGTTGTTGGACACCTGGGTGGCTTCCAGGTTTTGGCTATTACAAATTGTGCTGCTAAGAACATATGTGCACACAGATCGTTATGGATGGGTGTGTTGGGTTCCTTAGGATCTATCCCCAGGAGAGGAATTGCAGGGTCATAGGGTAGGTCCATTTCTAGCCTTCTGAGAGTTCTCCAGACTGTTCTACAGAGATTGGACCCATTGACATTCCCACCAGCAGGGCAGGAGGGTTCCTTTGTCTCCACAACCTCTCCAGCATTTGCTGCTGTTACCTTTTCTGATGTATGACGTTCTCACAGGAGTGAAGTGGTATCTCATTGTTGTCTTTATTTGCATTTCTCTGACAATCAAAGACTTGGAGCACCTTTTCATGTGTTTTTCAGCCGTTGGGAACTCTTCTTTTGTGAATATTCTGTCCATGACCTAGCCTCATTTTTGTATGGGGTTATTTGTTTTCTTCTTGATGAGTATGGCATGCTCTTTATATATGTTGGTTATTAAACTCTTCTCTGATGTATGGCATGTAAAGATCTCCCATTCTGTGAGGGGTCTGTTGGTTTGGGTAGTGGTTTCTTTTGCTGTGCAGAAGCTTTTTTTTTTTTTTATTGTTGTAGTTGTTGTTATTGATGTCGTTGTTGGATAGGACAGAGAGAAATGGAGAGAGGAGGGGAAGACAGGAGGAGAGAAAGGTAGACACCTGCAGACCTGCTTTACTGTCTTTGAAGCGACTCCCCTGCAGGTGGAGAGCCGGGGGCTCGAATTGGGATCCTTATGCCAGTACTTGCACTTTGTGCCACCTGCGCTTAACCCACTGCACTATCGCCCAACGAGCCTTGTTCATGGCGTGGCACATTCCAAACCACGTAGCTACCTTCCAGCTCCTGGAGTGACCCTTTCTGTAGGAGTAGATAACTATGTTCTTCGTGCTGTGAGAACCAGTGGAAGACTGTCAACTATAATATGATAGTCACTCGGTTTACAATCTCTTTTTTTGTTATTTTCTTATGTACATATTTTAAAGATCTGTATGTATCTTTAAATGTTTATCCACAGCGAGAAAGATACTGAGAAGGAGATAGGAGAGACAGACAGCACTCCTCTGTTCAGGCTTTTGGTGCGGTAGGGAATTGAACCTGGGCCCTTCCTGTGAAAGCTCAGTGCACAACTGCTGTGTGCCGCCTTGTCTCTGTAGTCCGTGTTTGTGCATGAGCTTTGCACATGTGATGTCATTGCTCTGGGGCCAGTGTTTTTTATCCTTTTTACTTTCTCTGTATATGAGTAAACATGGGAACAGAACTAGAGAGAGAGATGCCATCACACTTCATTTTCTGGTGGCCTAGTACTTGGTGGTGCTGGGCTCAATGCAGCTACACGCCAGCTACCAGGTGAGCTTTTCTTTCCAGAAACAGACGTAGTGTGGGGTGGGGTGGGGTGGGGTGGGGTGGGACAGCAAAATAAGGCAAAGCACCGAGACATTGGGCTCGTAGCTGCTCCCCACACAGCAGAGGAGTGCACTATCCCAGGGAGCTATTTCGACTGCTGGGGTTTTTGCTGTTTGCTTTTTATTATTTATTTATTTATTTTGCCTTTAGGGTTATCTATTGCTGGGGCTCGGTGCCTGCACTACAAATCCACTGCTCCAAGAGGCTATTTTTCCTATTTTTGTTGCCCTTTTTTTAAAAAAAAAAATTATTCCCTTTTGTTGCCCTTATTGTTTTATTGTTGTTGTTATTGATGTCGTCCTTGTTGGATATGACAGAGAGAAATCTAGAGGGGAGGGCGAAATGTGGGGGGAGAGAAAGATAAGACACCTGCAGACCTGCTTCACCACCTGTGAAGCGACTCCCCTGCAGTTGGGGAGTGGGGGCTTGAACTGGGATCCTGATGCAGGTCCTTGCGCTTTGTGCCATGTGTGCTTAACTCGCTGCGCTACCGCCCGACTCCCGCTTGCTTTGCTTTTTTTTTTTAATATTTATTTATTTATCCCCTTTTGTTGCCCTTGTTGTTTTCTTGTTGTAGTTATTGTTGTTGTGGTCGTTGTTGTTGAATAGGACAGAGAGAAATGGTGAGAGATGGGGGAAGACAGAGAGAGGGAGAGAAAGATAGACACCTGCAGACCTGCTTCACCACTTGTGAAGCGACTCCCCTGCAGGTGGGGAGCCGGGGGCTCGAACTGGGATCCTTACGCTGGTCCTTGCACTTTGCGCCACCTGTGTTTAACCCGCTGCACTACAGCCCGACTCCCTGCTTTGCTTTTAAGAGGAAGACAGAAGGTATCACAGTATTACTGCTCCACTTTGGAATCTTCCCACTACGTTTCCTAGAGTGTTGTTTTGATTCCAAACCTTTTGAAAGCTTAAACTAAGCCGTCACTGTTGTCGGAGACCTGTGATTACTGATCCTCTTCTGTTTTAGGCGGAGGTTTGACCTACAAAATCCATCCCGAATGGACCGGAATGTTGAAATGTTCATGAATATTGAAAAAACATTGGTGCAGGTAGGTAATTCAGAAATTTCATTGTTAATTTTTGTTCTTTATGTGCTATGATTTCTCAGATTGGCTTTATTAGATTGTCAAAATATCAAAAGCAGAATCGTTCATATCTTGTTTTCTTAACTTATGGGGAGTGTGTACAGGGGAATTAGCTATACAGCATGACCAAAACTTATAAAGTATATTCATCTGAACCCTCTGTATCAAATAATATGTGATGTCTCTTTTCTTTCTTTTTTTTCTTTTTTTCTTTTTCTCATTGGGACCTTGGGCTTATGTAATCACGCTACTCCAGCCAGGCTTTTTTTTTTTTTTCCTCCAGGGTTATTGCTGGGCTCGGTGCCTGCACCATGAATCCACCGCTCCTGGAGGCCATTTTTCCCCTTTTTTATTGCCCTAGTTGTTGCAGCCTTGCTGCGGTTATTATTGCCATTGTTGATGTTGCTTTGTTGTTGGATAGGACAGAGAGAAATGGAGAGAGGAGGGGAAGACAGAGAGAGAGGGGAGAGAAAGATAGACACCTGCAGACCTGCTTCACCGCCCGTGAAGCGACTCCCCTGCAGGTGGGGAGCCGGGGGCTTGAACCGGGATCCTCATGCCGGTCCCTGCGCTCTGCGCCATGTGCGCTTAACCCACTGCGCCACCGCCCGACTCCCTCCAGTCAGGCTTTTAAGAGTCTCGAGGGGTCGGGCAGTAGTGCAGAGGGTTACACGCAGGTGGCACAAAGCCTCCTTCTCCCACCTTACCTCCCTCCATTCATTCATTCCTTCCTTCCTTCCTTCCTTCCTTCCTGTTATCACCAAGGTGTCACAGAATGAATTAATTTTTTCATGAAAAATTATTTAAAATATATATTTTTTATATTTATTCCCTTTTGTTGCCCTTGTTTTATTGTTGTAGTTACTATTATTATTGTTGATGATGTCATCATTGTTGGATAGGACAGAGAAATGGAGAGAAGAGGGGAAGATAGAGGGGGAGAGAAAGACACCTGCAGACCTGCTTCACCGCCTGTGAAGCGACTCCCCTGCAGGTGGGGAGTTGGGGGCTCGAACCGGGCTCCTTAGGCCGGTCCTTGTGCTTTGTGCCACATGCGCTTAACCCCTAAGCTACCACCCAACTCCCTAAAATATTTATTGTTATCCCTCCCTCAATTTCATTTTGATTCCTCTCAGTGTTATCGGTGGGCCTGCATGACTAATTCATTGCTCTTTGCACATGGTAACACGCATTCTACTGGTTGTACCACTGCTCGGCTCCTTGACTCAGTCTCAGTCATCCTATGTCTTTGATGGAGAGCAGGGAAAAGAGAGACACAGGAGAGTTATCACTGCACAGCTCCCCAGTACTATCTGTGAGCCTCCGCATGGCTCAGGACCAGGCTGTAGAGTCTTCTTTGTGGGATTCGAGTGCGCTGTGTTGAATGAGCTACTTCTTGGCCCTTTTTTTATTTATTTGTTTATTTACTGTTGGATAGAGAGAAATTGAGAAGGGAGGGAAAGAGAAAAGGAGAGAGACAAACACCTACTGCCCTGTTTCACTACTTGTGAAGCTTTCACTCTATAGGTGGGGACAGGGACATGAACCTACATCCTTGTGCACTGTAATGTGTTCAGTTAACCAGGTGCACCACTGCCTGGCCTCCTGGCCCTTTGAATCTTGACTTCTGCCATTAGGGTTATGAAGAAACAATGTGACATTATTTCAAAACCAAAAGAATTTCATAGTATGTTCTTTTTTCCTCAGAGTAATTGTCTGACTAGACCCAACATCTACCTCATTCCAGACATTGATCTGAAGTTGACTAACAAATTGAAAGATATCATCAAACGCCATCAGGTAATGTACATATTGTGTACAAGTAAACTTCCTGTAAATGTCAACTGTAAGACTGAGTTTTGTATAGGCCTGCAATACATAAACTTTGGCTTTTTGGGCATCTCTTTTTTTAAATTTTTTTGTAACCAGAGTATTTCTACCCCCTGACTTTCCCTTCCCCCCTTTTAAACACACATACGAAGGATGCTAAGTTGGTTTATAAGGTTATGTTTTGTAGGTAAAATTTCCCACCTCTTCAAGATATTTTTTATCTATTCAAAATCTTTTAGCTTCCTGTATCTGGATGTCTGTAGCCTTTGAGGAAGTTGTCAGCTATTTTTTCAAATGAGAATTTTATTCCTGAGGTAAGGAGAGATAACCCACTCAGTTAAGTATGCATTTTACTTTAAAAAAATTATTTTTGATACTATGCAGAGAGAGAGAGACATGGAGAGACCCCAGAGCACTGCTCAGCTCTGGTTTATGGTGGTGCAGGGTCTTGAACCTGGGAGTCTGGAGCCTCAGGCGTGAGAGTCTGCACAGCCACTATGCTGTCGCCCCCATGTATCTACAGTGCACAAGGAACACTACGCACAGAGCATCTCCATGCGTGCTGCCACAGTGCTGCCACAGTGCTTTGATGCCTCTTTCCTTCCTCTTTCTTCTTTGTTTTTATTTGGGATTGAAGAGAAAACTTGGTCTGCTGGGAGCAGTGCAGTCTCAGGTGGATCCCCGTTGGCGATGGGGTGGGGGGTGGCTTCCTGTTCTTTTCCATTTGGAATCCCTTTGAATGTGAATTTTGTGACTCAATATATTCCATACCTCTCATGTGATCTTCATTAGTTTTAATAGATTTTCTTTTTTAACAATAAGACTGGCAGACAGTATGTGCGAATGAATAACACAGCACCAAAGCTCCTTCAGTGGAGAAGGCTGGGCTTGAACCTGGGCTGCATACTTGGCAAAGCTAATTTGCTTGCCTAGAATTCATTCATTTGCTCGCCTAGAACTCATTTATTCGTTTCAGGAGTCACCAGAGTAGTCCTCAGCTCTAGCATAGATTAGTGCTGGCATCAAACTTTTCCCCTCAGGGCATTTAATACGAACTGTCAGTTTAGCTCTGTTGCTGCTCTCTTTTCATTGCTGCTACACTACCCTAGGCTGACTGTTCAGACAGACCAAGACACCACTACACTGAAGCCTCCCTCCGTGTGGTGATAGCTGGGCTCTCGAACCTGAGACACAGTGCACTGCTCACGTGACCTGTTTTGCTTGCCAAGATGTTGATATCCCTTGTAGATTCGACCGAACAGTATTGCTCAAATATTGCCAGAGATTGTGAAGTGCAGACATCTTCTGTTTACTGGATTGCCTGGTTATCCTTATATATTTTGCTTTTTGATGTGTAGAAGTTTTTTAGTTTCATGTCATCTCATTTGTTTACTCTTATTTTCATTTCTTATGCCCAGGGAATTGACTCCCCAAGTACATTTTGTTTATTTGTTTTTCAGGGAACGTTTACTGATGAGAAGTCTAAAGCTTCCCACCATGTTTACCCATATCCTTCCTCCCAAGAGGATGGTAAGTTGGTTTTGCTTTTGAGCTAATAAATTAGTACTTCAGTAGATTTTTGAATTATTTCAGGAGAGCTTCCAGGTGCTGGTACACTGAGTAGAACACACATTTTAACCATGAGCAAGGACCCGGGTTAAAGCCTGTAGTCCCCACCTGCAGGGCAGAAGCAGTTCTGTAGGTGTCTCTCTCTCCCTCTCCCTCTCTCCCTCCCCTATCTCAGTTTCTCTTTGTCCTTTATAGAGGACACCAGGAGCAGTGGATTCGTAGTCCATCACAATTTGTCCCAGTGATAGCACTGTTGGTAATAAATTATTTCTCCAGAGAGGCTTAAATATTATTTCAAAAACATCTTTTAAATAAATTTCAGAGGTTATTTAAATTTCCATTTTTCTGAATTGAGCTGAACATGCTAATTCTGGGATGTTCAGTAGTCCGCTCATTAGACTTGTTTATTTACCAGAGCACTGCTCAGCTGTGGCTTTTGGTGGTGCCGGGGATTGAACCTGGAACTCTGGAACCTCGGGCATGACAGTCTCTTAGTATAACCATTATGCTATCTACCCCGCCCTAGACTTGTTTCTTTGTTGATTATTGTTATTTAGGTTTTAAGTCTAGGCAGTGCCATACTTGTTAACTTTGTAATTTTTTTTTTAAATTTATCATCTTTATTTATTGGATAGAGAGAGCCAGAAGCCAAGAGGAAGATAGAGAGGGAGAGGAACAGAGAGACACCTGCAGCCCTGCTTCTACCACTTGCAAAGTTTCCCCCTGCAGGTGGGGACCAGGGGCTTGAACCTGGGTCCTTGCACATTGTAATATGTGCACTCAACCAGGTCCTCCACCACCCAGCCCCCATACTCGTTAACTTTGTTAATGTTTGCTATGTTTTGAGTACTGAGGCATTCTCAAATAGAAGAATATTTCCAGAGAATACCAACTTCCTTGGTATCTAAGCATGCATGACCCCTTAATATAGGAGTTTGATGAGTTATACTGGTTTGTATTCTGATTTTCAGCTCTGCTATCCTGAAGGTTATGTTGGTGGAAGGGTGGCTTTTGTAACTATGGCAACTAGCTTTGTATTCATAGAATGGTCATTTGAAATTTGGGAAACTGAATTGACATAACTAATTAGGACAAGTCGATCTTTTCTAGAAAATAGGAAAGAAGATTTCTGACAAGCACAGTATTATACCTGTGTGGGACATTTAGAAGAAAGCAAATTGTTAGGAGTTGGGTGGTAGTACAGTGAGTTAAGCTCAGTTGGCACAAGAGCAAGGACCTTCGTAAGGATCCCTGTTCAAGCCCCGGCTCCCCACCTGCAGGGGAGTCCCATAACAAGCTGTGAAGCAGGTCTGCAGGTGTCTTTCTTTCTCTCCCTCTCTCTGTCTTCCTTTCCTCTCTCCATTTCTCTGTCCTATCCAACGACATGAATAACTACAACAATAAAGCAACAAAGGGAATAAATAAATATTAAAAATATTTTTTTTAAAAAAGAGATTATTTCAGACTTTTATTGCTAACTATTGACAATACATTTTTCTGACCAGTGTAGTTATGCTGAGCACCAGTGGAAAAAAGACAGCCAGAGAAGTTTTTTGTACTTGAATATTAAATAATTGCCAGATAATCTACTGACAGACCTGAAAAATTACGATGGAGGTAGAAAATCTCTGAAACTGAATAATTTTGGAATGCACAACAGTGTACAAAGCCACTAGACTCTGTTGGATGCAGTTAAAACTCTCTGTCCCCACCCGAAGTTCATATATCTAAACATGTCTGTTAGGGAAGGAGGAAGACTCAAAAACAAGATCACTGGTTCAGACTTCTTTCCTAAATTGGAAAAGTATCTGCAAAATGAATCTCATTGATGAACATATATAAATTAGAAAACATGCAATAGTAGTAGTATTAGAAATTATTTTATTATTTTACTTTTTTTCAAATAAAAAAATTAAGATTTTATTTATTTATTAATGAGAAGATAGGAGAGAGAAAGAACCAGACATCACTCTTGGCACATGTGCTGCCAGGGATTGAACTCAAGAACCGCATGATTAAGAGTTCAAAGCTTTATCACTGCGCCACCTTCCGGACCACGTTTCAGAATATTTAAAAAATATATTTATTTATTCTCTATTGTCCTTGATGTTTCATTGTTGTAGTTATTGTTGTTATTAATGTCATAATTGATAGGACAGAGAGAAATGGAGAGAGGAGGGGAAAACAGAGGGGGGGAGAGAAAGACAGACATCTGCAGACCTGCTCCACCGCCTGTGAAGCGACTCCCCTGCAGGTCGGGAGCTGGGGGCTCGAACCGGGATCCTTACGCTGGTCCCTGCGCTTTGCGCCACATGCGCTTAACCCACTGCGCCATTGCCCGACTCCCCAATGCCTCTCCATTTTAAGACATGTCTTTATGATTGTTTCAAAATTCTGTTTCTAGAAATAATGTCCAGAGTTGGAGGTGACCACCAGTAGAGATTCTACCAATGTTAAAAACTGTTACATGGGTCTGTGAATGTAGTATAATGGTTATGCCTGAGGTACCAAGGGTCCCAGGTTCAATCCCCAGTACCACTATAAAACCAGAGCTGAATAATGCTCTGGCAAAAGCAAGCAAACAAGCAAACAACAAATAAATAATAAAGTGCCCTGGGAGGTGGATAGAGAATTTTTGAGGGGGGGGATGGGGGTTGATAGCAAAATGACGCTCATGCCTGAGGCTCTGAAGTCCCAGTTTCAGTCCCCCGTACCACCATTAGCCAGAGCTGAGCAGAGCTCTGGTTTTAAAAAAGAAAACTTCTTAAGCACATAGTCCTGATTCTGAGCTATCCCAGCCATCAGTGATGTTCTGGTTCTCTCAGGTAAGAGTTTAGACTTTGTTTCTTGTTCTACTTGCCTGTTTCGTGTCATACCTGATAAATCATTCCTAGTGATCATGTGGTGGCACATCTGTTTAAGTGCACATGTTACCATGATCCTGCTCCCCACCTATAGGGGAAAAGCTTTTATGTGTGCTGAACTAGTGTTGCACTATCTTCCCTTCCTCTCCGCATTCCATTTCTCCCTGTCCTATCAATCAAAGAAACAAACAAAATCACCAAAAGCAGTAGTCATTCCTAATCTGAGGTCCTCAATTTTTTAAAAAAGTTTTTTTCTTTTTTTTAAAAAATATTTATTTTATTTATTCCCTTTTGTTGCCCTTGTTGTTTTATTGTTGTAGTTATTGTTGTTGTCGTTGTTGGATAGGACAGAGAGAAATGGAGAGAGGAGGGGAAGACAGAGAGGAGGAGAGAGAGACAGACACCTGCAGACCTGCTTCACCGCCTGTGAAGCGACTCCCCTGCAGGTGGGGAGCCGGGGTTCGAACCGGGATCCTCATGCCGGTCCTTGTGCTTTGCGCCACCTGCGCTTAACCCGCTGCGCTACAGCCCGACTCCCAAGGTCCTCAATTTTTACGCTTATCTTCTAATAGTTTAATTTTCTTTTCATTAAATAAATTTTTTCATTGACATTGGGGTTATCACTGGGGCTTGGTGCTTATACAATGAATACACTGCTCCTGCCTACCCCCACTTTCCTTTTTGATAGGGTCAGAGAGAAATTGAGTGGGGAAGGTGGCTGAGAAAGAAACTTCACTGCTCATGAACTTCTTCCCCTGTAGGTAGGGACAGGGACTCGAACCTGGTTCTTTGTGCTTGAAAACTTGGCATGTAGTTAGTCTACCTGGTGTCTACTGCATAGACCCAATTTTAGTTTTCTTACTAAGTTCTTTCCAAAATAGCTTTTATTGCTGAAAATGTAAAACTGTGACTGTAACAGTCACAGGTTTAGTCCTTCAGTATACTTTATTAATGTGTGATAGTGCACTATGCCTCAAATTGGTTGTTTCTCCACTTCATTCTTTTATTTTTATTTTGTAAGTTTTTTTTTATTCCCTTTTGTTGCCCTTGCTGTTTTATTGTTGTAATTATTATTGTTGTTATTGATGTTGTTGTTGGATAGGACAGAGAGAAATGGAGAGAGGAGGGGAAGACAGAAGGGAGAGAAAGATAGACACCTGCAGACCTGCTTCACCACTTGTGAAGCGACTCCTGCAGGTGGGGAGCCGGGGGCTTGAACTGGGATCTTTGTGCCGGTCCTTGTGCTTTGCGCCAGGTTGCTCTTACCCCGCTGTGCTCCCTCAACTTCATTCTTTTAAGTAATAGCATCTAGTTTCCACTAGATGGAGGTGGTTGACAGGTTTGTCCGTTGCAGTACAAATTCTGTTTCTGGCTAACTGCTTCTCTAATGAAGCATAAAAACCTTAGGTTATGGGGAGTCGGGCTGTAGCGCCGCGGGTTAAGCGCAGGTGGCGCAAAGCACAAGGACCAGCGTAAGGATCCCGGTTCCCGGTTCGAACCCCAGCTCCCCACCTGCAGGGGAGTCGCTTCACAGGTGGTGAAGCAGGTCTGCAGGTTTCTGTCTTTCTCTCCTCCTCTCTGTCTTCCCCTCCTCTCTCCATTTCTCTCTGTCCTATCCAACAACAACGACATCAATAACAACAACAATAAAAAAAAAACAAGGGCAACAAAAGGGAATAAATAAAATAAATATTAAAACAAAACAACCTTAGGTTATGGTTGTCGGGTGGTAGCGCAGCCAGTTAAGTGCACATGGCACAAAGCGCAAACTCCAGCTTAAGGTCCCGGTTTGAGGCCCCTGGTCTCCACCTGCAGGGATGTCGCTTCACAAGCGATGAAGCAGGTCTACAGGTGCTGTCTTTTCTCTACCCCTGTTTCTTTTCCCCTCCTCTCTCCATTTCTCTCTGTCCTATCTCCAACAACAGTGACAGCAATGATAACAGTAACAATCACAACGATATACAACAAGAGCCACAAAAGGGGCAGTGGATTCATGTGCAGGCACCGAGTCCCAGCAATAACCAGGGAGAAGACCAAAAAACCAAACCGAACCAAAACACTTAGGTTATGAACTTTCTCAGAAAATCGCCTCTCCCGGCATTTGATCTGTAGTTGATAAATTTAGATACTTAGTGATTATTCATGTTAGTTTTGCTTTTGAATGCCACATAGTTTACTACATAGTTTCTAGTCATCATGAGATAGTGTTTACATTTGACCATTGCATTGTATTATTGAAGACAGCAGTTCCGCACACTGTAGGGATTAGTCTAGTATAATTGGTTCGAAATGCTGACTTTCAGTGAGTCCCTGTGCTGGGTTTATGACATGCGTTGCTTCAGATGGGTGCCTACATAATAGCAGTCTCATCCACCAGCATCTCAAAAACATAAAAGAAACTAAAGAATTCATTGTAACTATATTTTAAATATTTCCTTTTGTTTTCCTTGTTTTATTGTTAAAGTTATTATTGATGTTGTTGGATAGGACAGGCGGTGAAGCAGGTCTGCAGGTCTTTCTTTCTGTCTGTCTTTCTCTCCCCCTCTCTGTCTTCCTCATCTCTCTCGATTTCTCTCTGTCCTATCCAACAGTAGTAACAACAAGGGCAACAAAATGGGGAAGAAAATGGCCTCCAGGAGCAGTGGGTTTTTGTAGTGCAGGCACCAATCCCCAGCAATAGCCCTAGAGAAAAAAAAAAAAAGTAAACCATAGGGAGTCAGGCGGTAGCACCGCGGGTTAAGTGCAAGGACTTGTGTAAGGATCCCAGTTCGAGCCCCCGTTTCCCCACCTGTAGGGGAGTCGCTTCACAGGAGGTGAAGCAGGTCTGCAGGTGTCTGTCTTTCTCTCCCCCTCTCTGTCGTCCCCTCCTCTCTCCATTTCTCTCTGTCTTATCCAACAACAACGACATCGACAACAACAGCAATAACTAGAACAATAAAACAACAAGGGCAACAAAAGGGAATAAATAAATATAGATTAAAAAAGTAAACCATAACAAGTGCTGAGAGGCTGATTTAGGCTAATAAGAGTTATCTGATCATATAAATTTTACATAATTTGGTAAGGAACTTGGAATTAAAATACCTACCTTAAGTGATTAACTTGTCTGTAGTCTTAATTGGGAGGACTGTATTAGGTATGAGGTCATAAATAAAATAATATTTTCTAAAAGGTTTGATACAGAACTTTGAGGAATATAGGATACCAGAGAAAACGAATTTGGGGGATGAAGTTGCTGAAATTTTTATAAAGAAATGGCTGATTATGCTTTTATGGATGTGTATAATAATACAGAACTTGGTGCCTGGAGAAGGAGGCAGTCGTGAGACACTGAATGCTGCTTTGAGTGTAACTGGCGAGGAGGAGGCTGCTTCATGCAGAGAGGTTTTGCTGCAGTGAACAGATGCTTTTGTTAGTAAGGATGGATAATGTGCCAATAATTTAGTATGACCACACAGGGTGAAAACTTTCTCCTTAATTGATAATGTTAATTAGGACAACACTTCTTCTTTTAAGTTATTCACCAACCAAAAAGTAAGTTATGTTTAAATGATAGCTTATTCATTTGTCCTGTTAGTTGACTAAAGTTTTTTCTTTTTACTTTCAGAAGAATGGTTGAGACCAGTGATGAGGAAAGACAAGCAGGTGTTAGTGCACTGGGGACTTTACCCAGACAGGTAATGTTTGTCTGCCATGAGACCTTTATGAAGTTCCTTACTGATGCAAACCAGAGCAGTTTATATGCAGTTAGACTGTGTGAACAGTCACACGCTCTTGTTTTGCTTTAACTATTACTCTATCTTCTAAAGACTTACGGATTATTTCTTTAGCTGTGGTATTCCATGACATCACACGAAAATCTTAAAAGTATGTCTCTGCTTTTGCCAAAGCAGTCCTCCAGTATAATATTCAACCATTTGTTTAAATGTTTCCTTCAAGGAATGAATTTTCTCCCCCACTATTTTGTTTTCTTTACTATTTTTTTAAATTTATTTTTTATTTAAGAAAGGATAAATTAACAAAACCATAGGATAGGAAGGGTACAACTCCACACAATTCCCACCACCCAGTCACCATATCCCATCCCCTCCCCTGACAGCTTTCCCATTCTCTATCCCTTTGGGAGCATGGCCCAGGGTCATTGTGGGATGCAGAAGGTGGAAGGTCTGGCTTCTGTAATTGCTTCCCCGCTGAACATGGACGTTGACGGGTTAGTCCATACTCCCAGTCTGCCTCACTCTTTCCCTAGTAGGGTGTGTCTCTGGGGAAGCGGAGCTCCAGGACACGTTGGTGGGGGTCTTCAGTCCAGGGAAGTCTGGCCGGCATCCTGATGGCATCTGGAACCTGGTGGCTGAAAAGAGAGTTAACATACGAAGCCAAACAAATTGTTGAGCAACTTTTTTTTTTTTTTTTAAAGATTTTATTTATTTATGAGAAAGATTGGAGGAGAGAGAAAGAACTGAACATCACTCTGGCACATGTGCTGCCGGGGATCGAACTCGGGACCTCATGCTTGAGAGTCTAAAGCTTTACCACTGTGCCACCTCCCGGACCACAGTTTTCTTTACTATTAACTTTTGTTTCCTTTAAGAAATAAGAGGAAATTATTATTATGTTTTTTAATGTATTTTTTTTTCAGGATTTAAAAAAAATTCATTTTATTTATTCCCTTTTGTTGCCCTTGTTTTGTTGTTGTTGTTGTTGTTATTGTTATTGTTGTCGTCATTGTTGGATAGGACAGAGAGAAATGGAGAGAGGAGAGGAAGACGGGGAGAGAAAGATAGACACCTGCAGACCTGCTTCACCACCTGTGAAGTGACCCCTCCTGCAGGTGGGGAGCCGGCGGCTCGAACCAGGATCTTTCCTTCAGTCCTTGCGCTTTGCGCCACCTGCGCTTAACCTGCTGCACTACAGCCCGACTCCCAAGATGAAATTACTTTATCTCTCAAATCCCCACCCTGGTTCTCGGAGGTGGTGAAGTGAGCAGGGCACTGATTTTGGAAGCATGAGTCCCAAGTTCCACTCCCAGCCTGCATATATAAAGTGATGCTCTGGTGTCTCTCCCCCCCCCCTCTCTCTCTCTCTCTCTCTCACTGTCTCTGTCTGTCTGTCTTGTATTAAAGAATAAATAAAATCAGAACAAATCCACACCCCATGGGCCAGACAATGACACAGCGGGTTAAGTTCAAAGCATAAGGACCCACATAGGTATCCCCGTTCGAGCCCCGCCTCCCCATCTTCAGGGGGTTGCTTCACAAGTGGTGGGGCAGGTCTACAGATGTCTGTCTATGTGTCTGTCTCCCCTTCTCTATCTTTTCGTCCCCTCTCAATTTCTCTGTCCTACCCAGTGAAAAATGAAGAATAGCCTCCAGGAGCAGTGGATTCATAGTTCAGACACCGAGCCTCTGCAATATCCTGGAGAAAAAACAAAAAACAAACCACCCCCACTTTACCCAACCGCTTCTTCAGATGAAAACAGGGAGAGGAAAAGACAGCACAGCGGAGAAGTTCTCCTGTGTGGTGGGGCCTGTGCTGGCTCCTCAGTCTTCCCAGCTGAGCTTTTTCCCAGCCCTTAGGCTTTAGTATGAGGGAATATTTTTAGTATGTTTTAGTGTGAAGGGAATACAGGAATGAACAATGGTATAAACACTAACTAACAATAGTGATGAAACTTTCTCTAAGACAGAGCCGTGGTGGTTAGCGTTGGGGGCAGAGTCAGGAGCTGCACAGAACTCTTTGCCTTTGATATGAAGCTATAACCCTGTAGTTCAGCCACGTCAACCATGCTGACACTAATAAAAATAAAAACAAGAGATAGTAGAATTAGAAGTTAGTAAAAATAACTATCTTTCCTATTTGTATATGCAGTATTTTGCAGTTCTTAGTTGCTTTTTTCATGCATAGAGAGAAAGACATATAGAGGGAGACACAGCCTCACTGGAGCCTCCTCTGATGCCAGCATTCAGCCTTGGCAAGTCACACACACGCCTGCCGAGTGAGCTTGATCTCTGGCGCTAGATTTTTTTTTTTTACTTAATTTTATGCATAAAATAACACTTAGGAGTAGGGATGACATTCCATGTACTTTGTGCTTTAAACCTTTAATAGAGTTACTTAGATGTTTGTTTTGCTGCTGTTCAGAGGAGATAGCATAGTAGCTCAATCCCCAGCACTGTTAGAAGCCAGAACTGAGCAGCGCTGCGGGAGGTGGGGGGAGATGATGGACACACACAGAATGCCAACGAAGATGACGGACACACAGCTGACTCTTCATTGTGTATTTTTCATGTCAGATCAGGGTTTTTTTTTTTTGCCTCCAGGGTTATTACTGGGGCTCAGTGCCTGCACTACAAATCCAGTGCTCCCAGAGGCTATCCCCCCCCTTTGTTGACCTTGTTGTTTTACTGTTGTAGTTATTGTTGTTGTTAGTGATGTCATCGTTGTTGGATAGGACAGAGAGAAACTGAGAGAGGAGGGGAAGACGGGGAGAGAGAAAGAGACACCTGCAGACCTGCTTCACCACTTGTGAGGCGACCCCGCTGTAGGTGGAGAGCCCGGGGCTCGAACCAGGATCCTCACATGGTCCTTGGGCTTGGCACCACCTGTGCTTAACCTGCTGCACTACTGCCTGACCCCCAGTATTTTTTTTTTTTTTTTTTTAATATATCCACTGGAACTTCACTGTTCAGAGCTCACATTCTCATTCTTTCTTTTACTTTTTAAAAATATTACTTAGTTTAGGTAGAGACCAGAGTGCAAGTTAGATAGGGAAGGAAAGAGAAACACTTGCAGTGCTCCTTTCCCGTTATAGGTTGGAATTGGAGGCTCGAACCCCCAGTCAACAGTGCACGGGGTCTAGTCCCTGCATGGTGAATTCAGTTTTCTAGGCGGTTTCTCCCCCTCCCGCCATGGGACAGAAGTTGAGAACAATGGACTAGAGCGGGAGGGAGAGAAAGACAGACACCCCAGAACCACTTCACCCACTTCAAGCTTCCCTGCTGTAGGTGGGAACCGAGGGCTTGAACCCCTGCCCATTCATGGTGAGGTGCGCTCAGCCAGATGCTCTACCACAAGGCCTCAGAGGCGATGTTTTCATAAAAAATAGAGACACAAGGACAGACACCATGGGGCAAACCCTCCCCGTTGCAGTGGAGTCTAGTGTGAACCTGGGCTGTGTGGATGGCATAGCAGGTTGCTGTCTAGGTGAGCTACCTTGCTGGTTGCAATCAGGATGTTGTCACCACATTCACTTCTGACTTTTCCATTATTATTACAAGTAGATCCCAAACATGTTCTTCATATATATATATATATATGTATATGTATATGTATATGTATATGTATATATATATATACATACACACACACACACACAAACACACACACACACAAACACATAGGCATTTACACACGTTTACACATGTATGTCTGCATATCAGGGCTCTGCATAATTCTAGTGACAGTTCATCAGACAACTGTGGCTTGGGGATTGAAGAGGGCAGCCAGAGAATGTGGGTAGTGGGTGGTGGGCTGGAGGTGGCGCAGCTGGTTGATCGCATGTTATCATTTGCCAGGACCCAGGTTTGACTCTAGGCCCCCACCTGCAAGGAGAACGCTTTGTGAGTGGGGAACAGGGTTGTGGGCGTCTCTGTCTCTCTCTCTTGTACTATGTGCGCTTAATCCAGGGCACTGCCGCCTGGCCATCTCTCTCCCTCTCTTTCAATCCCTTCCCTTCTAATTTCTGGCTGTCTCTATACAATGAATAAATGAATAAATATAATAAAAATTTAAAGAGGAGAGGTAACGTGAGATACCACAGTTCCTCTTGGCATGATATCGTGACTCTTTATCTGCTTGGGAAGAAGGGCTCACACACGCACAGTTGCACCTTTGTAGGACTGCTTTTCTTTCTGGGACACCGAGAACATCCCGTGATGCTGGGGCCGGAACCTGTGAAGCAGGTATCTTACCTACTGAGCTGTCTGAGTTCATTGCACTGTTTTATTCATTAAAGAGATCCCTTCCTCTCCCTCTCAAGATTTATTTATTGACATTATAGAGGGAGAACCAGAGCATCACTTTGGCATGGTGATGCCAGGACTCAACTCAGAATTGCACACTTAAGCGGTCTACATTTTATCCACTGCACCACCTCCAAGGCTGCTAAAGAATTTTCTTGAGGGGCCATGTTGAGCACACATGTTATAGTGTTCAAGGACCAGGGTTCGAGCCCCCGATCCCAACCTGTAAGAGGAAAGTTTCACAAGTGGTGAAGCAGTGCTGCAGGTATCTCTCTGTCTCCTTCTCTCTCAATCTCCCCCTTCCTCTCAATTTATGGCTGTCTCTGTCAAATAAATAAAGATTAAAAACATCTAAAAAGTACTTTAAAAAAAAAAAAGAATTTTCTTGTGCCCACCAAAGTGAAGATGCCCCTGCTCAGTTTCCACTCTCTCCTGTCAGATGTTATTCCATATGGGGCACGTGTGTGCGTTTTAGATGAGCGTGAAAGAGAAGCATGAGCACGACCCTGCCTCCTGTGGCTCAGGGCTCAGAGCAGCAGCCAGATGTAAGCATTGTTTTTGTCTGCCATTCTCCCTCTGCCCCCAAATAAAATAGACATATTTTCAAGAATGGGACAGAGAGAACAAGAGAGATGGAGACCAGTGTACCCATCAGGGAACTCCCTGTGGTAGCGCAGTGGGTTAAGCGCATGTGGCGCAAAGCACAAGGACCAGCGTAAGGATGCTGGTTCGAGTCCCTGGCTCCCACCTGCAGGGGAGTCGCTGCCAAAGTAATGAAGCAGGTCTGCTGGTGTTAATCTTTCTTTCCTCCTCTCTCTTCTCTCTTTCCCAACGACAACGACAAGAACAACGACAACAATAAAGCAACAAGGACAACAAAAGAGAATACATAAATAAATACTTAAAAAAAACCAAACAAAGGACCCATCATTCCCGCAGTAGGATATTGGTGTCATACCCACACAATTCTACAGACACTGTGTCGCTCTTTTCATGAAAGTCTTTTTAGTTAATGAATTTGAGTTCTAATTTACTTTTTAATTTCTTTTGTAGCTATGATACTTGGGTCCATAGTAATGATGTTGATGCAGAAATTGAAGATCCACCAATTCCAGAAAAGCCATGGAAGGTGAAAAATCCCTTAAGACTTTTTAAGTTATTTTTATTTAAAGGATAAACTTATTTTTAAAATTTTTTATTTATAAAAAGGAAAGATTGCCTAAACCATAGAATAAGAAGGGTACAATTTCACACAATTCCCACCACCAGAACTCTATATTCCATCCCCTCCCCTGATAGTTTTCCTCTTTTCTTTATCCCTCTGGGAGTATGGACCCAAGGTCATTGTGGGATGCAGAAGGCCGAAGGTCTGGCTTCTGCAATCGCTTCTCCACTGAACTTGAGCCTTGACAGGTGGATCCACACTCCCAGCCTGTCTTTCTCTTTCCCTAATGGGGAAGGGCTCTGAGGAAGCAGAGCTCCAGGACACATTGGTGGGGTCCTCTGTCCAGGGAAGTCTGGTTGACATCTTGCTAGCATCTGGAACCTAGTGGTTGAAAATAGAGTTAACATACAAAGCCAAACAAATTGTTGACCAGTCATGGACCTAAAGGCTGGAATAGTGCAGATGAAGAGTTGGGGACCCCTCCATTTTGTAGATAGCTAATAGGCATATTTTAGTTATATTTCAAAGGGCGTGTGGCTATACTAGTTTTTTTTTCCCCTCTGAGCCTGAAATCTGATATGCAGGTGGATACAAGTTATCATCTGGGGAGATGATGTTATGGCTGGAAAAATGACCAGAGTTGAATCAGTTAAGAGAGTAGCTCCCAAATAAGGGAAAGGTGTATAAATATTGTTGACTATAAACCCATCAATTTGATTTGATCTGGGGCCCATATTCAGCTTAGGAGCCTATGTGACCTCTGCATCCCTATAGATCTGAGCTCAGATTTTGTGGTCATGAATAGGAACATTCCAAGCTGCTCCAATATCAGGCCCCATCTTCCTCAAGTGTGGCATAGAGTATGTTGTCCAGCCTCCTTTCAGAGGATGCAGCATTCTCTACCATTATTGATCCATGTTGGGGGCAAGGTCCTATGGGGGCCCACAAAGGGGTCTATTGTGTTGTTCCTGATAGAAATGACCGGTAACAATGGAGAGAGGGATTTACTCCCCTCTCAATTTCTGTCTCTATCCAATAATAAATAAATAAGATTCTAAAAAGAGAGAAATGACCAGTAACAATGAGGTCTAGGCCCATCATGTCTGTGTTGAGATCTCAGGACTGCCTGTAAAGGATATATTTATTGATTGATGAGGACAGAGAACCAGAACATCACTCTGGCACAGTTGATGGCAGGGATCAAACTCTGGACCTCATACTTATGGGTCCAACACCACCCCCCGGCTTAATATTTTTTTAATTTCTTTTTTAAAATTTATTTCCTTTTGTTGCCCTTATTATTATTATTTTTCTTGTTGTTGTTGTTATCGATGTCATCGTTGTTGGATAGGACAGAGAGAAATGGAGAGAGGAGGGGAAGACGGGGAGAGAAAGACAGACTCCTGCAGACCTGCCTCATCACTTGTGAAGCGACTCCCCTGCAGGTGGGGAGACAGGGGCTCGGACTGGGATCCTTAAGCCTGTCCTTGCACTTTGCACTACGTTCGCTTAACCTGCTGAGCTACCGCCCGACTCCCCATGACTTTATATTTTATATTATATGATATTTGCTTGAGGGTTTTCCACAATAATGTTTATCGAAGATCCCGAGTGCTGATAGCCTATTGCATCTAGATCTTATGCAAAACGTGAGCAGTGACGTTGAATAGATCCCGTTGGCAAATACCATAGTGGTTCAGGGAGAGGAGTCTGACTGGCATTGATTTTATTTGGAAGCTTGGTTTCTTGCCAGACTTTCTATTACATACATACTTCGTTAATAGTTTCATTATGATGTTAGGAATTCATGCATTGACTTTACTTTTTCAGTTGTGAAATACTAGAAATAATGTAGTGCATCATGTGAATGACTCATCCCTTGTTTGCGCTCCTCTAGATTCCCCTGTTAATTATTCCAGGAGCCTAAGTGTTGTTTGCTTGTTTGTTTTGTTTCTCGGTGGCAAGCATGCTGCCTTTTGACTCCGGGGACTCATACCCGTGAAGCATAGGCTCTGACACTGAGTTACAGGAAGTTAATAGCTACTCTATTACCGCATCAGCAGTTGTCCAAATCTTGACTAAGTTCTTTCTTTTTCTTTTCTGGTTTTTACCAGGGCATTGCTCAGATCTGTCTTATGGTGGGACAGGGAATTGAACCTGGGACTTTGGAGCCTCCGGCATGAGAGTCTCTCTGCATAACCTTTATGCTATCTAACCCCACCTTAAATTTTTTTTTTTAAATTAATCTTATTGGTGCTTAATGGTTTACAGTATGGTCTTTAACACATTGTCTTTACTACATATTGTTTTTAACAACGTCTTTCCTTGATTGTTGCTTGGGGGACACAACAGGACCCTAATGTTCCTTCATCCCGTCCCTTCCATCCTTTCCCCAGAATTCTTTTTTTTTTTTTTTTGCATCCAGGATTATTGCTGGGCCAATATTATTGTTTTTTTTTGGATAGGACATAGAGAAGTGGAAAGAGGAGGGGAAGACAGAGGGTGAGGAAAAGATAGACACCCGCAGACCTGCTTCATCAATTGTACTTCATCATCTGCAGGTGGTGAGCCAGGAGCTCCAACTGGGATCCTTATACCAGTGTTTGGTGTGCGCTCAACCAGCTGCACTCCTGCCCGGCTCCCACAACTAGTGTTTTTTTTTTTTTTTTTTTAAATTAAAAAAGTATATATTTTATTTATTAATGAGAAAGGAGGAGAGACAGCAAGAACCAGACGTCACTGGCACATGTGCTGCCGGGGACGGAACTCAGCACCTCATGCTTGAGAGTCCAATGCTTTATCCACTGCACCACCTCCCGGACCACTTTTTTTTATTTTTGTATTTCTGAGAAAGATAGGAGGAGAGAGAAAGAACCAGACATCACTCTGGCACATGTGCTGCTGGGGCTGCTGGGGATCGAACTCGGACCTCATGCTTGAGAGTCCAAAGCTTTGCCCCGACCACCCTGGTGTTCTTAAGTTCCACCTGTAAGTGAGATCATTTGTATTGCTCTCTCTGGCTTTGTGTTTTTTTCATTGTTAAATAATGCAGTTCAGGATCACACACTGCATTGGTTTGTCATGTTCTTCTCTTTCCTTTTCCTTTTCTCCTTCCTTCTCCCTGCCCCCTCCCCTCCCCTCCCCTCCCCTCCCCTCCCCTCCCCTCCCCTCCCTCCCTCCTCCTTTCCTTTTCCCTCCCCCCCCTTATCCCCGCCCCCTTTTCCCTCCCTCCCCCTCCTATCCCCTCCCTGTCCCCTTTCTTCCCCTCTTCTTTCCTTTTTTGCTCCCTCTTTCTTTTTTCTTTTTTCAACCCGAGTCCTTAATTAGCTCTGGCTTATGGTGGTGATGGAGATGGAAGGTGGGACTCCGCTTGAGAGTCTCTTTGCATATCCACTGTGCTCTACCCCACCCTCCTCCTCCTTTTGTCTCTTTTCCTCCTTCCCTCGCTTTTATTCCGTTTTATTATTGTGTGCTGGAATTTTGCACCTGCTTCTAAAACATCTGAAATAAGAAATAAGAAAGTATATATCCTGTCTTTTTCCTCAGAATGAGCTGTACTCACACACAGTGTAATTACCGAGTTCAGTAAAGTTTGTATTGGTACAGTACCACTCATTTTGTTATGGTACTTGATCCAATAATGCTTTTTTCCCTAGTATTTTTCTCTCTAGTACAGAATTCTGTCTGTGTCTCTTTAGCTTCTTTTACCTCAAAAATAGACACACACAGTGCTCCCATAGCCTCTGATGATATATATATATTTAAATTTTTTATTTTATTTTATTTATTCCCTTTTGTTGCCCTTGTTTTTTTTATTGTTGTAGTTATTGATGTCGTCGTTGTTGGATAGGACAGAGAGAAATGGAGAGAGGAGGGGAAGACAGAGAGGGGGAGAGAAAGACAGACACCTGCAGACCTGCTTCACCGCCTGTGAAGCGACTCCCCTGCAGGTGGGAAGCCGGGGGCTCGAACCGGGATCCTTATGCTGGTCCTTGTGCTTTGCGCCACCTGCGCTGCGCTACGGCCCGACTCCCGATATATTTTTATTTTATTTTATTTTTTAATTTACTATTATTTTTATTTATTGGATAGAGACAGAAATCAAGAGGGGAGGGGGTGATAGAGAGGGAGAGACAGAGAGACACCTGCAGCCCTGCCCTACCACTTGTAAAACTTTCCCCCTGCAGGTGGGGGCCGGGGGCTTGAACCTGGGTCCTTTCGCCTTGTAATACATGCGCTCAACCAGGTGTTCCACCACCCGGCCCCCACCTCTGATGTTATTTTTAAATTTTGTTGCTTTTCCCCCCTATGTGGTGCAGAAGACTAAACTTACCTATGCAAATACCTCCACACACATTTTTATTTTTATTTTTGAAAGAGACTTCAAAGCGTGGCATTGTCGCTCATGCAGTTTTGTTGATGCTTTCTTAGGTGTTGTTAATTTTCCCCAGGAGCAAGCTTAAGACCATAGTCATGGTCAACATGTGCTCTAATTGCTTAACTGCCTCCCAGGCCCATTTTTAAATTTGCAAAACAGTTAGTTATAGAGTCCTTATAGAAATAGCCCTTGGGAGTCGGGCTGTAGTGCAGCGGGTTAAGCGCAGGTGGCGCAAAGCACAAGGACCAGCATAAGGATCCCGGTTTGAACCCCGGCTCCCCACCTGCAGGGGAGTCGCTTCACAGGCGATGAAGCAGGTCTGCAGGTGTCTATCTTTCTCTCCTCCTCTCTGTCTTCCCCTCCTCTCTCCATTTCTCTCTGTCCTATCCAACAACGACAACAACAATAATAACTACAACAATAAAACAAAAAGGGCAACAAAAGGGAATAAATAAATAAAATAAATATAAAAAAAATTTAAAAAAGAAAAAAGAAATAGCCCTTGCCTATGTATTTTTATTATTGTTGTAGTTATTGCTGTTGTTGGATAGGACAGAGAAATAGAGGAGGGGAAGACAGGGAGAGAAAGAGAGACACCTGAAGACCTGCTTCACTGCCTGTGAAGCAACTCCCCTGCAGGTGGGGATCTGGGACTTGAACCAGGATCCTCCTGCTGGTCCTTGTGCTTTGCACCATGTGTGCTTAACCCTCTGCGCTACCGCCCGAGTCCCTGTTTAATACTTTTTAAAAACTTTAACTCCTTGTTGTGATTTTTAGTTTATATAGATAATCCTTTTATGTGTTTTTAGGTTCATGCAAAATGGATTTTGGACACTGATGTTTTCAATGAATGGATGAATGAGGAGGACTACGAGGTGGATGAGAACAGGAAGCCTGTTAGTTTTCGTCAGCGCGTTTCAATAAAGAATGAAGAGGTATTTTGGTTTGGTAACATTTCTCTCCTCTTTCTTTTAAATTTTTATTTACTTATTCATTGGCCAGAAATTGAGAGGGAAGGGTGCAATAGAGAAGACAGAGAGAGAGAGAGAGGCCCGGGAGGTGGCACAGTGGCTAAAGTGTTGAATTCTCAAAGATGAGGTCCTGAGTTCCCATTCCCAGCAGCACATGTATCAGAGTGATATTCGGTTCTTTCTCTTTGCGCTCCTTTCTCATTAATAAATACACACACACACACACACACACACACACACACACACACACACACATATATTACCAGAGTGCTGTGGGGTATTAAACCTAGGACGTTGGAGCCTCAGGCATGAGAATCTCTTTGCATAACCATTATGCTATCTCCCAGTAAATAAAATCTTTAAAAAAAGAGAGACAGAGAGATACCTGCTATACTGCTTTACCACCTGCAAAGCTTTCCCCATGCAAGAACCTGGGTTCTTGAGCATGCAGCATGTGCACTCAACCAGGTACACCACCACCCAGTCCCCATTTCCACTTTTATTTCATTTTTCCTCAATATGAATAGATTACATTTTCATGAATAGACTGTCGTGCCTAACAAGGTTCATCAGAATGAAAGTCACTGCAATAGCCGTGTCGGGAACTGCGGGTCACAGGTGTCTTTCGGGCTTCAGAGTCTGAGCAGTGCGATAGTGGTAGAGGTGATTTTGTTCTCTATTTACACTTTAATTTTTTATATTTATTTATTTATTTTCCCTTTTGTTGCCCTTGTTTTTCATTGTTATTGTAGTTATTGTTGTTGTTGCTCTTGATGTCATCGTTGTTGGATAGGACAGAGAGAAATGGAGAGAGGAGGGGAAGACAGAGAAGGGGAGAGAAAGACAGACACCTGCAGACCTGCTTCACCACTGGTGAAGTGACCCCCCTGCAGGTGGGGAGCTAGGGGGTGGCTTGATCCAGGATCCTTACCCTGATCCTTGCACTTTGCACCACCTGCATTTCACCCGCTGTGCTACTGCCCGACTCCCTGCGCTTTAATTTTTTTAACCATTACCACCATGCAATAATGTCAGTTTTTTCAACAGAACTTGTCTACTGTTCTTGCCGTCTTCTGAGGTACAGACAGAAGGCAGAGTGTTAGCGAAAGAGACCACGGCACCAAAGCTTCCTCAGTGTGGTGGGGTCTGGGTTGAACCTGAGTTGCACACATGGCAAAACAGCTCACTATTCAAGTGAGCCACTTCACTGATGCCTCAGTAGTTCCGAGACGTCTTGTTAATGGGAAAGAATGGTTGCTGCAAAACAAAAGCTCCAAAGTTTGCACATTTTGCCTTTTATTGAGGTGAGAGAACTTGACATTGAAAACTGTGAGAGGTGTCTGCCTTTGGCTCAGAATTCATGACATGGGGTCAGTAGAGGCTGACCGGGGACTGAGCAAGACTGGCTGACTTAGTGCTACATTTATGGCAGCTCTTGTTAAATATCTTTCATGTAGCAGCCTACCATTCGATATGCTTGTGGGTACAGTTTACTGGGAATACTCAAGATAGTGTTTCTTTTTCTTTTTAATATTTTTAATTCTTTTTTTAAAACTTTATTACTGGATAGAAAGAAATTGAGGGGAAGGGAAGATAGAGATGGAGAGAGACAGAGAGACACCTGCAGTCCTGCTTCACCACTCGTGAAGCTTTCCCCCTGCAGGTTGGGGACCAGGGGCTTGAATCCGAATATTTATTCCCTTTTTTAGCCCTTGTTTTATTGTTGTAGTTATTATTGATGTCATTGTTGTTGGATAGGACAGAGAGACATGGAGAGAGGAGGGGAAGACAGAGAGGGGGAGAGAAAGACAGACACCTGCAGACCTGCTTCACCGCCTGTGAAGCGACTCCCCAGCAGGTGGGGAGCCGGGGGCTCGAACCAGGATCCTTAAGCTGGTCCCTGCGCTTTGCGCCACCTGCGCTTAACCCGCCGCGCCGCCGCCCGACTCCCAGTGTTTCTTTGTTTTTAATATGCATATTTTTATATTTATTCATTTTCCATTTTTGTTGCCCTTGTTTTCATTGTGGTTATTGTTGTTATTTATTTATTTATTTACTTACTCTCCTTTTGTTGCTCTTGTTTTATTGTTATACTTGTCGTTGTTGATGGATAGAACAGAGAGAAATGGAGAGAGGAGGGGGAGCCAGAAAGGGGGAGAGAAAGACAGACACCTGCAGTGAAGCGACTTCCCTGCAGGTGGAAAGTCAGGCCTCGAACTGGGATCCTTCCGCTGGTCCATGTGCTTTGGCCACCTGCACTTAAAACATTGTGCTACTGCCCGACTCCCAAGATAGTGTTTCTTTTTTAAAAAATTTATTTTTTATTTAAGAAAGGAGACATTAACAAAACCATAGGATAGGAGGGGTACAACTCCACACAATTCCCGCCACCCAATCTCCATATCCCACCCCCTCCCCTGACAGCTTTCCTATTCTCTAGCCCTCTGGGAGCATGGACCCAGGGTCACTGTGGGATGCAGAAGGTGGAAGGTCTGGCTTCTGTAATTGCTTCCCCGCTGAACATGGGCGTTGACTGGTCGGTCCATACTCCCAGCCTGCCTCTGTCTTTCCCTAGTAGGGTGGGTCTCTGGGGAAGCAGATAGTGTTTCTTAATGGCGTGCGTGTGTGTGTGTGTGTGGGGGGGGGGGGGTGGGTGGGAGGGAGGGAGAGAGAACAAGCCCCCAGCACTGTTCTCATACTCACTGTTTCTGTTAGTCTGGTTTCTTTCTTTCTTTCTTTTTTTTATATTTATTTTCCTTTTTGTTGCCCTTGTTTTTTATTGTTGTTGTAGTTATTGTTGTTGTTGGATAGGACAGAGAGAAATGGAGAGAGGAGGCGAAGACAGAGAGGGGACGAGAAAGACAGACACCTGCAGACCTGCTTCACCACCTGGGAAGCGACTCCCCAGCAGGTGGGGAGCCGGGGGCTTGAACTGGGATCCTTAGTCCATCCATTGCTCTGTTAGTCAGGTTTCTGTGTGTTGCCAGAATGTGGACCCAGGGCTTTACACAGTACGACATTGACTGTATTGTTACATCTCCTTGTCTCCTTGGTTCTCGTTTTGGATTTTAGTATTTGGTATAATTTCTGTGACAAGCAGACATAATTTCTTAAATTTATTTTAAGAATGCATTTTTATATCTGTTTCTTTTTAATTCAATATAATTTTACTAATGATTTTGTAGTGCCTTACAAAGTTGTATCACTGGGCTCTAGCTTCAAGGGATTTTTCTTTTTTATTATCTTTATTTATGGATAGTGATAGTCAAAAATTCAGAGTGAAAGGAGAGCGAGAGAAGGAGAGACACCTGTAGCCCTGCTTCACCGCTCTCCAAGATTTGGCCCTTGCAGGTGTGTACCGGAGCCTTGAAACTGGCTTCTTGCGCACTGTAACATGTGCGCTCAACCAGGCGCACCGCTGTTGCTGCCGCGTCTCTGTTTTCAGTTTGTGATGTCCACTGTAGGTGGGGATCCCGGGGCTCGAATTGGGATCCTTATGCTGGCCCTACCGCTTTGTGCCACGTGCGCTTAAACGCTGTGCTGCCCCCGAGTCCCCGGTAACAGTCTCGTGCTGCGGATGTGCTGACATTTCCGTTGGTTCTGATGTTTCCGTTTCATTTGCAGCGTCAGTGTTCTTGGTCCAGGATTCCTGGCAGTATGCTCTGAGCAACGAGTTTGCCACTGTCGGCAAAATGCGTCTCTGGACAATGCCTTTTAGCTTCTAAGGAGTTGTCTGATACTTATTTTCATTTACTTATCCCTAGCCAGTTCGAAGTCCAGAAAGAAGAGATAGAAAAGCATCAGCTAATGTTAGAAAGAGAAAACATTCACCTTCCCCTCCACCTCCCACACCCACAGAATCTCGGAAGAAGAGCGGAAAGAAAGGGTAAGCGTGCTGATGAGTGCAAACTCTCAGGTTTTCAGATGTCTGTCCTTCATCAGAGGAAGCTCTCACGTGGTGGGAAACCTCTGTTGTGACTGTCCCGTGCCTGCAGGTTTCTGCATTTTCCTGCAGTGGCACCCTGAATGCTCGTGCTTTGGTGCCTAAGTAGATACTGAGAAATGTCTAAGAAATGATATTCTCCATTGTCGCCATCGTCCTGTTTTTCACTGCTTATCTTAGATGTGTCAATATGCCTCAAAGAAGACATGAACTCTTTGGATTTTTTCCCTTTATTTCGCTCCCGGGCTTATCCCTAGGAGGCTGCACTGTTTCCTGAACTTCAGCTGACTCTCCTTTCAACCCCGTGCTCTGCTCTGCTTTTCTCCCACCCCCTCTATCTTCTTCCCCTCTTTCCCTGCCTTCTTTCTCCTCCCCCCCTCCCCCTCTTCTCCCCTCCCCCTCCTCTCCCCCTCCCCTTCCCCTTCCCACATAAGAGGAACAGAGAGGAAAAGTGATTTAAAAAAAAAGGAGAGAGAGGATCGGTGCCACAGCACGACTCCATTGATTCTCCTCCTCTTATTTCTCTTCTTCCTCCTTCCCCATGACTCTCCCTTCCTCTTCTCCCAGTTTCCCCCTACCCCAGTGTATGCAAGTGTGTTATCTTCCAAAACTGCCTTATTGTGTAGTTACTTGATAATTTTAGGGTTTTCTAGTTCAAAATGTCTACAATTTACTTTTGTAGATGTTATAACTGTCTCATAGAACTTTCATAGTTAGAAAGGTTTTTTTTAAATATTTATTTTATTTATTTATTCCCTTTTGTTGCCCTTGTTGTTTTATTGTTGTAGTTATTATTGTTGTTGTCGTTGTTGGATAGGACAGAGAGAAATGGAGAGAGGAGGGGAAGACAGAGAGGAGGAGAGAAAGACAGACACCTGCAGACCTGCTTCACCGCCTGTGAAGCGACTCCCCTGCAGGTGGGGAGCCAGGGTTCGAACCGGGATCCTTATGCCGGTCCTTGTGCTTAGCGCCACATGCACTTAACCCGCTGTGCTACAGCCCGACTCCCCCTTTTATATTTCTTTATTGCCTCTGATAGTTCAGTCCTCTGAACTTACTTTTTCAATAGAAAAGAAACACAGAGACAGTGGGGTAGAAGGTAAGATACCACAGCACTGAAGTCTTGTACTTTATGGGACTCACTTAAACCTGGAATGCATGTGTGTCAGAGCCTATGTGAAAGTCTTTTTTTCTGCATAACCATTTTTCATGGCCAATCATTTTTGCAAACCTGAATATTATTTTTAAATTTTATTTATTTATTTTTTAGAGACAGAAATTGAGAGCAAGGGGGAAGAGAAGGAGGAGGCACAGACTGGCTTTACCACTTGTGAATCTTTTCCCTTGCAGGGGACTAGGGGCTTGAACCCAGATCCTTGAGCCTTGTAACCTGTGCTCAGCCAGGTGCAGCACTGCCCAGCCCCATCCTGAAAGGTTTTTTTGTTTGTTTGTTTTGTTTTGCCTCCAGGGTTATTGCTGGGCTCAGTACCTGCACCATGAATCGACTGCTCCTGGAGGCCATTTTTTCCCTTTTGTTGCCCTTGTTGTCAGACCCTTTGTGCCTGACAGAAAGATAGACAGCTCTGCTCTTGATGCTTGCTGTGCTCACTGACTACGCCTGTGAACTCTGGTGACTTTCCTTCTGACTGATTAAAGGTCAATAAAGGACTTATCTGATTTGGGTTTGATTCGGGTTATCTTAAGCATAGATTCCATCAATAGTGATGATAAAGTCTTTGAAAGAGTCTAATTCCTGTAGCTATAACCAGTGTTGTATTTATTTTACCTACCATGTGTGTTTTAGCCAAGCTGGTCTTTATGGTAAACGCAGAAATCAGAAAGAAGAAGATGAACAAGAAGATCTGACCAAGGACATGGAAGACCCAACTCCTGTGCCCAACATAGAAGAAGTAGTGCTTCCAAAAAACGGTTCGTGTTCTGATCCTTAGGTCGGGGATGGTAGGCAGAGATCCCTCATGCGCAATCCCTCCACCTGATGATGATGATTCAACCCTTCTTGTGTTTCCCGGTTCTTTCTTTGCCTCTTTTCTGCCCCTCACCCCTGCCCCTCCTGTTCATCCTCCACCCCTTCCTTTAGCTAGGACAGATAGAAATTGAGATTGGAGGGGGAGAGAAAGGGAGAAGGAAAGAGAAATGACTGCGGACTTGTTTGGGTAGTGGTTTTTTTTGCTGTAGAGAAGCTTTTTAATTTGATGTAGTCCCATAGGTTTATACTTGCCTTAGTCTTCTTTGTAATTGGATTCATTTCATTGAAGAAGTCTTTAAAATGTATGCGGAAAAGAGTTCTGCCAATATTTTCCTCTAAGTATCTGATAGTTTGTGGTCTAACATGCAAGTCCTTGATCCACTTGGAATTTACTTTTGTATTTGGTGAAATACAGTGGTTCAGTTTCATTCTTCTGCATGTTTCAACCCATTGTTTCCAACACCATTTGTTGAAGAGACTCTGCTTTTCCCATTTAATAGTCTGAGCCCCTTTGTCAAAGATTAGATGTCCATAAGTGTGGGGGTCATTAAAATTTTTTAACCTTATTTTATTTTATTTGATAGAACAGAGAAATTGAGACATGGGTTAGATAGACACCTGCAGGGAGCTGGCGGTAGAGAAACCAGATAAGCACATATATATGAAGCCCAGGGACCTAGGTTCAAGCCCCCCACTGCCCAGCTTTCATGAGTGAAGCAAGTCTGTCTCTGTCTTTCCCTGTCCTCTGTCAATTTCTCTGTCCCATCTAATAGAAAATATTAGGATAAAAATGGCTGCTGGCCATTTTCTGTGGACTTATACTGCCAGACTGAACCCCAGCAACCAGATACAAAAAACAAACGGGGCAAAGCAGGTGTAAGGATCCTAGTTTGAGGCCCTGGGTCCCCACCTGCAGGGGAGTCGCTTCACAAATGGTAAAGCAGGTCTGCAGGTGTCTGTCTTTCTCTCCCCCTCTCTGTCTTCCCCATCTCTCTCCATTACTTTCTGTCCTATCCAACAACGACAACATCAATAACAACAACAGATAATTACTACAACAGCAATAGAAGCCAACAAGGACAACAAAAGGAAAAAACTGAGACAAACAAACAAAAACACCTGCTAGTGAAGCTTTCACAGCAGCTGGGCACCCAGGTCTCTGATTGGGTCCTTGTGCTTGGTAACACCTGCACTTAGCCATTATTTGTGTGTTTCTAAATTTACTTTTGTAATGGGGAAAAAAAAAAGTTGGTATTTTTGTAATTAGTACTAGGATATAGTTTATTATAAGTGTTACCGCTTTTCAACTTTAATTTCAAGTTTAACATGTGTGTATCATATGGTGCGGGAGCTACAAAGAGGTCTTTGTATTCTTAGAATTATAACATGCTTTCCTCTCTTAATAGCATGTTGAATTTTTCTCATAAATTTTTTTCCTTTTTAGTGAACCCAAAGAAAGATAGTGAAAATACACCTGTCAAAGGAGGAACTGTAGCAGATCTAGGTAAAAACCAGAATACCTGTATGTCCTTTCTTTCGTGAATATATGACCTTTTCTGATCAATATTTTCTGTCAGTTCTTGGTAAGCTAAGCAAATTGTCAATATTGTGTAAGCTAAGCAAAATTTAAAGTGAATTGAGAATCACAGCATCACTTAGACATTGAAGTTAAAGAATGCATATCTACTGTTCATAGTAATTTCTTTTCTTTTTACTTTATTTTTTGAAACCAGAGCACTGATCCACTCCAGTTTATGGTTGTGTTGGGGATTGAACCTGGGATCTTAGAGCCTCAGGCATGAGCCTCTCTTTGCATAGTTATTATACTGTCTCCCCCACCCAAGAGTACATTTTTACAAATTTAATCATTAGATGAGGTGCTAGGAAGTAGAAAACAGGAAAGTATATACTTGTTTCACTTTTTAAAGGACAGGCAGTTTTCAAGTTTTTTTTTGTTTTGTTTGTTTTGTTACTATGAACTGTATGTGGATCACTCTTCGCACATATAAAATCAAAACTGGAATGTGATTTTTCATTATATGTTAATGTTTAGGCTTGATGTTCGGGATTTTAGAATGAATGAGCATTTTTCTGGTCTTACATAGATCATGTTGAATGTTGAAGCTTACAATTTTCTTTTCGTAATGCAGAGAACATTGACATTGGTTCAGAAAAATAGAAAACCAAGAATATTTTCATTCTTTTATAGCCAACAGTATATGATTTGAGTAATAATTTACATTTTCTGTATTTTGAATTTTTTCCTGACACCTACTGATCAAAGACTTAGAATGCAAGAACTACTTAAAAAAGCTTTTCAGTTGATGTTCTCAATAAAGTGACAGCAAAAAGGAATGTTAGCACCTGGAAGTGGTTTGCGTGTTCTTCAAGGCTTCATTTAAAAAAAAAAAAATTCTTTTTTTTCAAATATTTATCTATTTATTCCCTTTTGTTGCCCTTTTTTTTTTTATTGTTGTTATTGCTGTCTTCGTTGTTGGATCAGACAGAGAGAAATGGAGAGAGGAAGGGAAAACAGAGAGGAGGAGAGAAAGACACCTGTAGACCTGCTTCACCACCTGTGAAGCAACTCCCCTGCAGGTGGGGAGCCGGGACTCGAACCGGGATCCTTATGTCAGTCCTTGGGCTTAACCCACTGCACTACCGCCCGACTCCCCAAGCTTCATTTTTCATGGAGAGAAATGACAGAAACAGAGTCTCACTGTGACATACATGACGACGCTGATGCTCAGGCCTGGGGCTGCTTGCTCCAAACTCCACTCCGTTGTCCTCTGTGTGGCCTCCTGGCTACTCAATATTTTAAAGTATATTTTTACTTCTGTTATATTTATTTTATTATTATTATTTTTAATCTTTTTTTATTCCCTTTTGTTGCACTTGTTGTTTTATTGTTGTGGTTATTATTGTTGTTATTAATGCTGTTGTTGTTGGATAGGACAGAGAGAAATGGAGAGAGGAGGGGAGACAGGGGGAGAGAAAGATGGACACCTGCAGACCTGCTTCACTGCCTGTGAAGCGACTCCTCTGCAGATGGGGAGCTGGGGGCTCGAACCGGCGTCTTTAAGCCGGTCCTTGAGCTTTGCGCCACGTGCGCTTAACCGGCTGCGCTACTGCCGGACTCCCATGTTATATGTATTTTTAATTATATAATCTGAAAAGTCAGTCAATAGTTTTGGAGGAATAGACCATTGCCCTTTTTTTTATTTATTTTTTATATTTACTTATTTTCCCTTTTGTTGCCCTTGCTTTTTATTGTTGTTGTAGTTACTGTTGTTGTTATTGATGTTGTTGTTGGATAGGACAGAGAAATTGAGAGAGGAGGGAAAGACAGAGGGGGAGAGAAAGATAGACACCTGCAGACCTGGTCCACTTGCATGTGGAATGACTCCCCTGCAAATCTGGAGGCTTGAACCGGGATCCTTATGCCGGTCCTTGTGCTTTGCGCCCGTTGCGCTTAACCCACTGCAATACTGCCTGACTCCCCCAATGTCCTTTTAAACATGAAGTAATTAGTCTTGTGATCATCTGCAGTAGTTAAATTGAAGCCAGTCCTGGCAGATGGACAGCGCTCAGTACAACAGGGACACACACACCATCTCTTACGTGTGCAGCACTATTACTCCTTGGACACTCCATTGTAACCTTCATAGAGATATTTCAAGTTAAAATTGAATGATTTAGTTAGCCATCATTTACTGAGATGTAGTGTGCAGGAAAAACGTTTTCATAGCCATATCCAGATTTCTTTCTGCTTGTCACTTGGAAAAATATTTTTATGTACAACTATATAAGTTTTGTTAGTAGTTTGTACTAAAACTTACACTACACTAAATCTTATCTTCTGTTGGCCCATATTTGTCTGTATCTCAAATACCAAGCAGCAGTGTGCATGAGTTTATGTGCTGCACGAGTATCTTTCTAGGTGCTACTCTGCACATTTTGCCTTCTCCATCAACCATATTTAGCTGATTTTATTTCTTGTACAGACCTGTACATTTCCAAAAACATAACTATTAACTGTTCGCACAGGCCTAGGTCTGTGTCACTACTAAGATGCGTTCCTTATCTCTCAGCCTTTGTTCCTACTCAGAGAGATATTTGGCTTTGTGAAGCTGTCATCTCCATCCCCACCTGAAACCCATCTGCTGCCTTTCCCTGGATAAACACTATTTTTTCATTCTCATGTTTTAGTTTAAAAGTTTCATTTTCAGAGAAGAGTTTTCTTTTACAACAGTATAGACATTTTGGTCATAACTTCTATCTGTTCTCTGCTAGACAGCACTGTAGGTTAGCTGCCTAAGTTAAATTATTGGTGGGTTTGTTCTTGGGTTTTGTTTTTTCGTAGGCAGAGCCCTCATTTAGAATCCATTTCCTCAGGTGGTATTCATCTAGTCCATGGATTTTGTCTCTTTGGACTGGCTATTACCTGTTGTTTGCTCAGTGTATTTTGGACCCACCTTATCTCAACTTAACCTAGCCTTAGGAGAACAGAACGAACACACACACACACACACACACACACACACACACACACACACACACACACACACACACTGTATTTTGGAACCACAATATCTATACTTAACCTATCCTTAGGAGAACAGAACACTCTTTCTCTCTCTGTTTCTCTCTCTCTGTATTTTAGACCCACAATATCTCTGCTTAACCTAGACTTAGAGCAGAACGAACACACACACACACACACACACACACACACACACACAGTATTTTGGACCCACAATATCTCTACTTAACCTAGCCTCCCGTCTTTTTTAAGAGCACTAGTGTACTTTGGCTTATGGTTTTGCCAGTAGTTGAACCTGGGACTTAGAAGCCTCAGGAATGAAAAACTACTGTGTTACCATTGTGTTGGTTCACAAAACCTGTCATGCAAACAGTAAGACTTTATTAGTTCGAGCAGTAACTAATTATTCCCTGTTACTTGAAGTTTTATTAACTCCTGTTATTTAGACTTCTGTTCACCTGTCTACTTCTATGTCCAATTACCTGGGATGTATTTTATTATTATAGTGCTGCATTTCTTTCCTTTTCTCTATCCAGTATCAACTATTTAAACGTTAATATTTCCACACAATCCAAACAGCATTTGTTTTTTAAAATACATGTTTTTATTTTGTAGATGAGCAGGATGAAGAGACAGTCCCAACAGGAGGAAAGGTAATGCGTCCCTAGGTCTGCTGCAGTCCCCGCTCTGCAAATCCTTTGTGTTGGGGTGTCGGGGAAGTCATGGCACATTTTTACATAGAAAAAAATACATCATGACTTTTAGAACAGTTAGTATTATTAGAAATATTCTTTATAACTTTGAAGAGTTTTTGTCAGTCAAATTTCTCCTTAATGTTACCTGACTACATTGCATTATTTCCACTATAACTATCATAAATAGGGAACACAACTGTTTTAGTCTCTTCTTGCCGTTTTAGTTTCTAAAAGTGTTCATCCTGGCTCCCATTTCCTTATCTCTCCACCCCCTTTTCTGTACTTGACACTAGGAAATGAACCAAGGCCCTTTGCAGACGGAACACTCCCATATGGCCTGCCTTACACAACATAACTTTTACTATTTACTTACTTTTTATTCACTTGGGCTTCAGATCTTCTTGATTCCATTGCACCAGAGGGTGCAGGCGGGAGTGACACCCAACATTGCTCATGACTTTTGGCACTCACACGTCTTTGGGGCTCCAGTCCAGGCACTTGCATACAGAGACGTTTTCGCTCTACCTGGAGACCTGTTACTGTTTTTAACTTTTACTTCTGTATATCCTGAGAGAGTGAGAAAAAGGTGAGCACAAGATATGTACAGCCAGGCACCAAAGCACTGCTCCACCATCCTTGAGCCTTGGTGCTACCCGTCGTGGAGTTCAAAAGAAGCCACCTGTTTGGTAAGCTGTGTGCCCTGCCTGCTGAGCTAGATCACTGCCCACTGTGCTATAACGTCTCCTTTCATTATCATCTCCTCATTCACAACATAATAATCACAACCACCGTGTTTTTCCAGGCCGTGTCTGAAAATGCAGTAATGTGTAGGAGAGTGCAGATGTAGTGACACCTCTTGCTAGCAGTCCCAATGCTACCCCCCCCCATCAGAAAGCAGGATTTTTTAGATAGAGGAGGGAATGGACAGTTCTGTGCATGGCCTAGCGAGGGCACACTGTACACATGGCGGCTGTGGAAACAGTGGTGAAAGAGGCCATTTCCATCAGCAGGCCCGCAGGCACTCATTAAGGAGAGTCTGTCACCCGGATTTTCTGGAATAGAAGGAAATGAATTTCAAAACCTATATTATTCATCAGAAACCTAACTGCTCCGAGGATATTTCTTGTTAGCTTCTCTTTTTTATCAACATTAACACATTACTATTTAGTTTCCATATAGAGATAGTCATTCTCTATGGTGTTTCCATAAATTCATTTTTTTCTCTATTCATTGGATCTTAAGGAAACTTCTGTCCCACTTTACCTTTTTTATAGGACAAAATTTGGGATTGTTTTGTTAAAGTTAGAATTTAAACTTTCAAGTCATTTAAAAAAGTTTCATAATTTTAAAAAACATTTAGTGCTGTACAACATTACAGGAATAATTTCATGCTGTACCCACCAGCAGAGCTCAATGTTCTCACAATTCTAACTTTCTCCCCTTCTACCCCCGTCCTGTTTTTGCTTTTTTGGTAACAATAACTATATATGTATTGATCTGTAGACTTTTTGTTTGGTGTAGTCTAATTTGTGTAGTCTTTGGTTTGTCTTGTTTATGGGGTTGAGTCTCCCACTGTATCTTTGATACTGAGGTTCTGAAGTGCTTTATCAATCTTTTCCTCTTTCATAGTCTGCGGTCTAATACAGCTCTTTGGGTCATGATGATAACTACTGATCTAATGTGGTAGCTTTTTTTCCCTGCTGATCTAGTGTGATAGCTTTTTCTTTTTTCCATTTGACCGCAGGTTTTCCAGTACCACATTGAAAGATCTTCTCATATTTTAGGTGGCTTTATTTTTAGACTTTTGATTTTGTTCCACTGGCTTAACTGTCCATTTTTATTCTAATACCATGTTTTTATCACAGTTGCTTTGTGTTATAAACAGAAGGTGTGCGTGTATGTATGTGTCCAAGGATCATTTGCATATGTTCGGAATTTCCTTGAAGACTGTCATTAGGTTTTTCCCCGTGAAAATGCAGTGTGGCCGTATTTGCAACCATTGCCACACCCATGAAACCCTGGCCCAGAATTGAGTCGTCCAGATATAGCACGAGCTTCCTCATTGGGTTGTTAGGGGTTGCATTATATCTGCGAATTGCTTTTGTTAGCAAGACCATTTTAATAATGGTCGTTTTTTCAGTCCTTGAGCAAGGCTTGTTCTTCTAGTTATTTGTGTCATTCTCCATTTTAACAGTGTTTTGCAATTTCCATTTTAAAGAGCCTTAACCTCCACTGATAGATTTCACTTAAAGGTATTTTATTTTCTTGCCTTACTGCAACTGGTGAGTCCTTGCAAACGATGTTGAATAATAGTGGTAACATTATACATCCTTGTCTAGTTCCAGATGTTTTGTTAAAGATAGAATAAGAGTGCAGAGAAAAAGTGAAAGAGACTATAGTGCTGAAGCTTCCTTCAGTGTAGTGAGGCCAGTTGTAACCTGAGGATTTTAGATTTGTGGTCCCAAATAGGTCAGACTGTGCCAGAGAGGAACAGGGTATTAATGAAATCAGTCTTAGCTTATGAGTTTGAATTTCTTACTGTAGAAAGTGCATTTTTTTTTTGTTTAATTTATTTGCTCTTATGAGACATTTACTGTCTTGATTATTCTACCATAATTGGGCGTAATAAAGACTCTTAGGTAATCAGTTTGTGAACGTACTCACACAAAATGAAAGACTTGCATTTTCTTTTCATATTCCTTTAAATTGCACTTTTTTGTTCTTATTTTTTACCTGGTGGTTTTAAACTCTTTTGAACTTTGACTTCTATAGGAGGAAGAAGATTCTGCCAAAGGTGATCAGAGTCGTTCAGTTGATCCTGGAGAAGATAATGTGACAGAGCAAACCAACCATATTATTATTCCTAGTTATGCATCTTGGTTTGATTATAATTGGTGAGTGAACTTACTACTCAGGAGTGGACTTACTTTCCTTGAAATCATTTGGCATGACAGTAAGTCATGGTGCACAGGGAAGGGAAGATGGAAAGTGCTTTTGTTTTGACTTTGAATGCCCCCCACTTATAAACTATATATATTAAATTTTTTATTTATTTTATTGGGTGGAATAGAGGGAGAGAGAGAGAGGGGAAGAGTGATGTGGAGACACCGGCAGTGCTGCTTCAGCACTAGTGAAGCATTCCGCCTGCAGGTGGTAACCGGGGGCTTGTGCTTAAGGCGATCTTTAAAATAGTAGTACAGGAAATGAATTAAGTTGAGTATCTAGTATGTTGAATATATGTATAAATTAATTGAAGCTTATGACATTTCAGAACTTTAAGGCTATATTTAAACACTTTATTTAATGGTTTAACCTCACTGAATATGAAATATTTTAACATTAGAAGACTTTGCACAGATAAATCCTAATATGGAAAAGTGATGAAGAAAACGGACCTCTTATATTTTCCCTTTCATTTACCCCATATCTATCATGGTTACAAATAACTATTATCCTGGGAGTTGGACGCTAGTGCAGTGGCTTAAGCGCATGTGGAGCAAAGGGCAAGGACCAGCGTAAGGATCCCGGTTTGAGCCCCCGGCTCCCCACCTGCAGGGGAGTCGCTTCACAAGTGGTGAAACAGGTCTGCAGGTGTCTATCTTTCTCTTCTCCTCTCTGTCTCCCCTCTTCTCTGTTTCTCTATCCTATTGAACAACAACAACAAAATACTATTATCCTACATTATACTTTTTAGCTAAAAGGTCTTAGAAAGTTGTGTGTATGTGTATATACATGATGCTTTTTATAGTAAAACTTGCAAAGCTGTACATATATCTGACCATTACATCTACTTATTTCTATAATTCATTATAGAAACTGTCCTCCTGGGGTCCTGGTGCTAGTGCAGTGGCTTAAGTGCACATGGTGTGAAGTGCACGGAGTGGCTCCCCACCTGCAGGGGAGTCGCTTCACAGACAGTGAAGCAGGTCTGCAGGTGTCTATCTTTCTCTCCCCCTCTGTCTTTCCCAACTCTTTCATTTTCTCTCTGTCCTATCCAGCAACAATGACAGCAATAACAACAATGTTAACAGAAACGAGAAAAAATTGCCTCTTGGAGCAATGGATTTGTAGTGCAGGCACCAAGCCTCAGCGATAACCCAGGAGCCAAAAAAAAAAAATCCTCCTAGAAATTTGGTGCTGGGGCCAAGCGGTGGCACACCAGGTTAAGCACACACATTACAGTGCACAAGGATCTGGGTTCAAGCCCCTGGTCCCCACCTGCAGGGGGAAAGCTTCATGAGTGGTGAAGCAGGGCTGCAGGTGTCTCTCTTTCTCTCTCATGCACTATTTCCCCTCCCCTCACAATTTCTCTCTGTCTCTATTCAAAATAAATAAATAAATAAAGATTTAAAAAAAAAAAAGAAATTTAGTGCTAAGTTATATATAGTATTTGGGGAGTCCGGCTGTAGCGCAGCGGGTTAAGTACATGTGACACAAAGCGCAAGGTCCAGTGTAAGGATTCCCGTTAGAGCCCCCAGCTCCCCACCTGCAGGGGAGTCGCTTCACAAGTGGTGAAGCAGGTCTGTAGATGTCTATCTTTCTCTCCTCCTCTCTGTCTTCCCCTCCTCTCTCCATTTCTCTCTGTCCTATACAACAATGAAAACATCAATAACAACAACAATAAAACAAGGGCAACAAAGGGGTGAAGAAGGAAAAATTATTTTAAAAAGTAATATATGGTATTTGTTAGTTCAAGCCATTAAAAATGTCAGCAATTATGAGTACTTTGAGTTAAGTCTTCAGATCTTTTTTTTTTTTTTTTTTTATTTATTATTTATTCCCTTTTGTTGCCCTTGTTGTTTGACTGCTGTAGATTGTTGGCTAGGACAGAGGGAAATGGAGAGCGGAGGGGAAGCCAGAGAGGGGGAGAGAGAGGCACCTCTGCAGACCTGCTTCACCGCCTGTGAAGCGACTCCCCTGCAGGTGGGGAGCCCGGGGTTCGAACCGGGATCCTTATGCCAGTCCTTGCGCTTTGTGCCATATGTGCTTAACCCGCTGCACTACAGCCCCACTCCCCTTCAATTCTATTCTTAACCATGTAGCCAGTATATATTGAGTTGTAGAGTGTAACTGAGAAACTGAAATGCCAAAAGGGAATCACTGTCAAATGTTTGTGCTAGATATATAGTTGTTTCATTTGTATAGTATGTTACTTTATCATAATTACATGTCTCTAGAGAGCTTTTGAGCTGCTATCATGTTTCATGTCATTTATCTAAGTGTTAGAATTCGTGGATATGTTTATTGTTGGCAGGGAATTCTTGGGGGCACCAGCTCCTTCTGCGTAAGTCCTTGCACTTCTGCTACCATAAATTTCCCCCCTTAAAACTGAAGATGGAAATAGAATAGGGAGAAACACATAGCACAGCTTCACCATTCAGAAGGCTTTGCTTGAGGTCATGCATCCTGCTCCCACCAGTCCCAGGGACTCATGCCTGGCCAAGTAAACCTTTAGTTTCTGAGGACTGGACAAATAGATGGACTCTTAAGAGTTCTAAGAGTAGTATTTTACAAGGACGCCCAGGGCCTGCTCATGGGAATACTAGCTCTGAGCAAACATTAGGTCATGTGGAGTCTCCCGCGTGCTCTATAAAAGTAGTCTCGGTAGGGGGGGCTGTGGCACACCTGCTTAGTGCATGTTACCATGTACACGGACCTGAGTTTAGGCTTCGCGAGTGGTAAAGCAGGGCTGCAGGTGTCTCTCTCGTGTCTCTCCCTCTCTTATCTTCCTCATCCCTCTTGATTTGTCTCCGTCTCTATCCAATAATAAAGATAAATTTAAAAAACAAACCATTAAAAGTGAAATGGAAATTGCCCTGGACAATTATAATACGCAGGGCCTCGGGCGCAGCACTGGCCGAGAGTGGTGGTAGGAGAGAGGGAACTAGCGAAACAGCACAGGGAACAAAGCACCAAGCTGCATGCTTGGTACTCCTGGTGCTGTATGCAGCAGGCAGCAAGTCTGAATTCTCAGAAAACAGTTTTTATAATTACTGGTTTTTGAAAATTGCTATCTCTGGATCATATATTGAGACTTTGCTTCTCTTTTTTACCCCCAAGTATTCACGTGATTGAGAGGCGTGCTCTTCCTGAGTTTTTCAATGGGAAAAACAAATCCAAGACCCCAGAAATGTAAGTGGAGTAGAAATGTGTAACTGATGCTGTGAAATACTGTAAGGAAGGCAGTGCTTAGAATTGCTTGCGCCAGTGAGGCAATCCATTTTGAAAGCACACGATGGAGTTCAGCAGTCATTTTGAACAGTGTTGATTATATTCAGTTGCAGCACCCAGTGCAGTTCTTTTCTTTATAAACCTGGAAGTTTACGGGTGTCGGCTTTTCCCCTAAATGTTTGAGTGAGTAATGGGCAAATCCATGAAGGCCAATTGCGAGTGTGTCTGCTTCCCACAGTGGTTTCCCCTCCCCCAACCCTCAGGGTGATTACTGGGACTTGTTACCTGCAAAGCAGCTTCAGTGTACCCAGCAGCTAGTTCCCCCCCGCCCCATTTTTCTTTCATAGATTGTTAGAGATGGAGGGAGGAGGAAAAAGAGGAGCAAAGACAGCACTGCTCTCCTGAGCGCTCCGGAAGCCTTTCCCCGTGCGGGTGTAGACCTGGGAGCTTTAGCCCAGTCTCGGAGCCTTTGAATATGTGTGTGTTCTACTTTGTATGTTAGCTCTCAAGCCCATTTCCCACTTTTGGGGTACATATGTTTGGATTATCTCTGGTTATGTATAATAATCCAGGGGAGATTTTTTTTTTTTTTTTTTTTTTTTTTTATATACCAGAGCACTAATCAGCTCTGGCTTCTGGTGGTACACGGGGTATTAAACCTGGGTCTTTGTAGCCTCAGTTATGAGAATCTCTATATAAATATTATGCTGTCTATCCCACCCAGAGAATTTTATCTCTCATTTCCTGGTGTGTGTGTGTGTGTGTGTGTGTGTGTGTGTGTGTGTGTGTGTGCGTGTGCGCGCGCACACGCGCATGCTTTCCTCTAGTGGGATGCCACTGTTCCTGGGGGACTTAAATTTTTTTTTTTCTTAGAAGTTAATGATGGTGCCCCTGTTAAGGAACACACTATCATGCATATCACGCATAGCACACTATCACTGCCTGCTAGGAAAAAATAAAAATAATAACAACAAGAGCAAGAAAAGGGGGAAAATAGCCTCCAGGAGCAGTGGATTTGCAGAGCAGGCACCGAAGCCCAGTGATAACCCTGCAGGCAAAGGAAAAATAAATGAAGATGAAGAAAACAGCCACCTAAATATGGTGGGCAGACTATGTGGGCACTAGGCTGCAACAGTAACCCTCATGACAAAAGCAAATAACTAAAACATTTAGATAGACACGGGGGAAGGAGAGAGAGACAGCACTGTCCTTCTATATCAAGTGCTGTCTTCCCGTGTGGTACCTCCTTTTGTTTAGGAGAGAGAGAGTGGGAAAGAGAAGACAGTCATCACTGGTGCATGACAGTGTCAGTGATCAAACTGGGAACCTTGTGCTTGGAGTCCAGCTGTTTAACCAACTGTGTTACCTTCCAGATCACACAAACTATTGTTTCTCAAAGCATGTTTGTCCACTTGTAAATTTTACTACTGCTTTTTAGATACTTGGCATATCGAAATTTCATGATTGATACTTATCGCCTAAACCCCCAAGAGTATTTAACCAGCACTGCCTGTCGGAGAAACTTGACTGGAGATGTATGTGCTGTGATGAGGTAACATTTCTTAATTTTATTGTGCTGGTTTCATTAAACTACATTTTTTTGTTGCTGTTAATGTATGTCTAAGCCCTCTTATTACATTATCATTTCTCGTCTCCTAGCTTTTACAATTTACACATTTTAGAGTGAAGTCATAAGATAACCAGATTAAGTTGGTGTAGTGAGTGTGTAAGTGCAGTTCTCTAGATTTTGTCTAGGGACAAAATTCACATTCTGTCTCTATCTCCTGTGAGTTTGGTCTGTAAGTTGTTTCTCTAAGACCTAATTGAGCATTTATTTTTTCTGTAGTTAAAAGTTAAGTTCTCTTCTGCATTTTGGGGTATAATATTATTGTTCTTGCTCTGAATTTTTAGACAATTTCCCACAGAGTAAACTGAATTTGTTAGCTTCCACAGTGGTTCCTAGCATGTGCAGAACATGTTTACTTGCTATGATGTGATGATATGATGATACTTGCCGAAAAGCAGAGGTACAGTATCTAGGTTCTAACATTTCATTCTTTATTCTTAAGGGTCCACGCCTTCCTAGAGCAGTGGGGGCTCGTCAATTACCAAGTGGATCCAGAAAGTCGACCCATGGCAATGGGGCCTCCACCCACTCCTCACTTCAATGTACTAGCTGATACCCCGTCTGGGCTTGTGCCTCTCCACCTGAGATCACCTCAGGTAACAATGCTGCCAGATAGTGACCACATGACTGGATCCAGACCCAGAATTACCATGGCATTGTCATGGTGTGGGTGTTATTTTATCTCTTGTCGGTCTTTGCATTTGATATAATAAAGCTGATTGTTGAACAGTATATTGGTAAAGGGCTTCAAGCTCCAGGTAACTTTTTTTTTGTATTTTTTTCCCCTTTACTGGAGGGATTAATATTTTACACTCCCCAGTGAATACTATAGTTAGTACATGCATAATATTTCTCAGTTTTCCACATAACAATACAACCCCCACAACTTCCACACACGTTTTATCTTGGAATCAAAGCCTGATTCTACTGCATGATTCTACTCTTCTGGGCCACATGTTTCACTTAGGAGAGGGCCAAGGAGTCCGGCGGTAGTGTGGCAGGTTAAGTACACTTGGCACGAAGCGCAAGGACCTGGTGTAAGGATCCTGGTTCGAGCCCCTGGCTCCCCACCTACAGGGGAGTCACTTCACAGGAAGTGAAGCAGGTCTGCAGGCGACTGTCTTTCTCTCCCCTCTTTGTTTCCCCTACAGCGACTCCCCTACAGGTAGGGAGCGAGGCTCGAACCAGGATGCCTGTGTCAGTCCCTGCACTTTGCACCACGTGCGCTTACCCTGCTGTGATACCGCCCAACCCCCTTTTAAATTTTTTTATATGTATTTTCCCTTTTGTTGCCCTTGTTTTTTTTTTTTTTTTAATTGTTGTAGTTATTGTTTCGATTGATGTCGTCGTTGTTGGATAGGACAGAGAAGTGGAGAGAGGAGGGGAAGACAGAGGGGGAGAGAAAGACAGACACCTGCAGACCTGCTTCAACGCCAGTGAAGCGACTCCCCTGCAGGTGGGGAGCCGGGGCTCGAACCGAGATCCTTATGCTGGTCCTTGTGTGTTGTTAAAATTTCGGGAAGGCTCTGGCTGGCCGGGCTAGCTTCACGGGCGGGTAACAGAGACGACCAGACACACGGCTGGGCAGGGCAGCTGTATTTCTTTATTCAGGAACAACGATTCACAAACTAAGACAAACTAATCACCAAACAGAACTCTGCTGTCTCTTTGCGGCGGCGCAAGCACTCTCTCTTCTACTCTGGAACTCAGGAACCCAGGAACTCTGTCTCTCTGGCACTCTCTCTTACTCTGTAACCCTGAAACTCTCGAACTCAGGAACTCTCTTTTCTCTCGAACTCAGGAACTCTGTCTCTCTGGCACTCTCTCTTACTCTGTAACCCTGAAACTCTCGAACTCAGGAACTCAGGAACTCTGGCACTCTCGAACTCAGGAACCCTCTCCCTTACTCTCGAACTCATGAACTCTCGTACTCGGGAACCCTCTGAAACTCTGGCACACTGGAACTCTCTCTTACTCTGTAACCCTGAAACTCTCGAACTCAGGAACTCTCTTTTCTCTCGAACTCAGGAACTCTGTCACTGGGGAACTCAGGAACTCTCGGACTCCGGAACCCTCTCCCAGGGTCCCTTGGGGCGGGGCCAAGCAGGCCCGCGAAATTAACAGGACTCATCCAATTCTCTTGGAGGGGGAGAGCTAGAACAAGCCAATGTAAAGCATACGACACTTGTGCTTTGCACCACATGTGCTTAACCTGCTGCGCTACCTGCCTGATTCCCTGGATATAGTGTTTAAGATAATGTTCCCTCAGTAGTTCTGAAGTTAGGCTTCATCTTGTAGAGTTACTGGTGAAATCTTAAAACTTCTGCTTCCCTTCATCACTTCTGTAAGGATAGGCATTAATAATCAAGGAGGTCACACTAAATTGTTTTTCCTTCCTAACATTGCAAGTAGACAAAAATGTTTCAAATGACCTGTGTGAACCATTTAGCTCGAATATTTTAAATCTTTCCCTTTTGTCGCCTTTGTTTTATTGTTGTAGTTACTTTTGTTGTTATTGATGTCATCATTATTGAATAGGACAGAGAGAAATGGAGAGAGGAGGAGAAGACAAGAGAGTGGGAGAGAGACAGACACCTGCTTCACCGCCTGTGAAGTGACTCCCTGGGGTGGGGAGCCGGGGAATTGAACCTGCACTTAACCCGCTGCGCTACCGCTGGACTCCTGGCATATTATAAATCTAATCTTTATATTTCCCTATTTTCCTACAGAGCTAGGCAAATGTTCATTAGCTACAGAGTGGGTGGAGACTGCAGGAACATCTGTTTCAGTGGGATAGCAGGAGGGGTGTTAGTTACTCCATTCTAACACATTGTTTTTCATGGGGGCTGCAGGTTGCAGGGGAGATGTGCTGCTGGTGTCTGAGTAGCTAATAGCCTGGAGGTCTTGCGAGACAGGTGTAGTGATGGCTCTCTTCTTAGCTCTTGCTAGACAGCCCTGCAGAGCTCTGACACAAAAGGGACCAGCGCACCCACCACAACTTCCATTCTGATTCACACTTCTTAGTCTTCTTAGTGCCCCTCCACTCCCTGCTGTCTAGATATTAATGCTTTTATCCCTTTATGATTAATAGGTCCCTGCGGCTCAGCAAATGTTAAATTTTCCCGAGAAGAACAAGGAAAAACCAATAGATTTACAAAACTTTGGTCTGCGTACTGACATATACTCTAAGAAAACCTTAGCAAAGGTAAGGATTCTATTCTAGGCACACGTGGACTACTCTCTAGTAATACTTCTTTTTTTCTTTTACCAGAGCACTGTTCAGCTCTAGCTGATTGTGGTGTCGGGGACTGATCCTGTGACTTTGGAGCCTCAAGCATGAGAGTCTCTGTATAACCATTGTGCTGTCTACCCCACCCCTCTAATTAAACGTCACTGTCCCTACAATTTTCAGTGTATAACATAATTTGACTTATCTCCTGTGAGAAATACAGCTTTCTCTTTAAACCTGATGATTTTTTTTTGCCTCCAGGGTTATATCCTGGCTCCTCTTTTTCACTGTTTTGATAAATTTGAAGGAAATATTTCAACATTTTCTTTCTTTGCCTTTTTTTTTTTTTTAAATATTATTATCTCTATGTATTAAAGATATCCAGAAATTGAGAGAGAAGGGGGTGATAGAGCGAGACAGAGAGACACCTGCAGCCCTGCTTTACCACTTGTGAAGCTTTCCCCTGCAGGTGGGACTACGGGCTTGAACCCGGGCCTCGCGCACTGTGGTGAAGCTTTCTCCTGCAGGTGGGAACACGGGCTTGAACCCGGGCCTCGCGCACTGTGGTGAAGCTTTCCCCTGCAGGTGGGACTACGGGCTTGAACCCGGGCCTCGCGCACTGTGGTGAAGCTTTCCCCTGCAGGTGGGAACACGGGCTTGAACCCGGGCCTCGCGCACTGTGGTGAAGCTTTCCCCTGCAGGTGGGACTACGGGCTTGAACCCGGGCCTCGCGCACTGTGGTGAAGCTTTCCCCTGCAGGTGGGAACACGGGCTTGAACCCGGGCCTCGCGCACTGTGGTGAAGCTTTCCCCTGCAGGTGGGACTACGGGCTTGAACCTGGGCCTCGCGCACTGTGGTGAAGCTTTCCCCTGCAGGTGGGAACACGGGCTTGAACCCGGGCCTCGCGCACTGTGGTGAAGCTTTCCCCTGCAGGTGGGACTATGGGCTTGAACCCGGGCCTCGTGCACTGTGGTGAAGCTTTCCCCTGCAGGTGGGAACACGGCCTTGAACCCGGGTCTCGCGCACTGTGGTGAAGCTTTCCCCTGCAGGTGGGACTATGGGCTTGAACCCAGGTCTCGCGCACTGTGGTGAGCGTGCTCAAGCAAGGGCGCCACCGCCTGGTCTTTCATTTTCTAAAGAGTTTTTTTTATTTACTTGTTTTGGACAGAGGGAAGTTGAGAGACACCCATAGCTCTGTTTTACCATTTGGGAAGCTTCCACGTTACAGGTGGGGACCAGGGACTTGAACCTGGGTCCTTGCACCGTAATGTGTGAGCTCAACCAGGTGCGCCATCACTCAGCCCCTCAACATTTTTAATGCTAAGGAGAAAAGTGGTGACCTGGAATTATCCGACCAGTAGAAATTCCCAGGATTGCAAAGATCTGGGGTCCAGTCTCTGTACTGAGCTGCAGGGCAGTGCGTGTTGAGTGGTTGAGCAGGTCTGCAGGTGTCTTTCTCCCTCTCAGTGTTCTTTCTCCTCTTAGTGTTCTTCGCCTCTTTGAGTTCACACATATGCACTCCACTGGGTGCACCGCCACCCGGTCACTGGGTGTGTGTGGGGGGGTCTTCACTGTCTCCCCCATTAGTTTGATTGCCACCAGTGTTACCGCTAGAGCTCAGTGCTATTGCTATGAATACTCTGGCCCCAGTAGTCATTTTCCCTTACCCTCAGGATAGCAATTAGGAAAGCAATCACTGTACTTGTATTTTCTTCCTTGTTGCCACCAGGATTATCACTGGGCTGCAGTACCTGCATGACGGATCCACCACTCCTGGTGGCTTTTTTTTTTTTTTTTTAATTATTTATTGGTTAGAAACAGCTGAAAATCTAAGAGGTGGGCCTGATAGAGACTGAGAGACAGAAGCCTTCAGCCTCGCTTCAACACTTCCAAAACTTCCTGTATTTGAGAATTGGGGACTTAAACTCGGATCCTTGCACATTATAACGTGCACTCAACTAGTGCGCCACCACCTGGCCCATCTCATCCTATCCCATCCTATCCCATCCTATCCTATCCTATCCTATCCTATCCTTTCCTTTCCTTTCCTTTCCTTTCCTTTCCTTTCCTTTCCTTTCCTTTCCTTTCCTTTCCTTTCCTTTCCTTTCCTTTCCTTTCCTTTCCTTTCCTTTCCTTTCCTTTCCTTTCTTCTTCCTTTTCGTTTCTTTTCTTTCCTTTTGTTTTAAAAAAGATTTTATTTATTTAAAAATATTTTAATATTTATTCCCTTTTCTTGCTTTTGTTGTTTTATTGCTGTTGTTATTATTGATATCGTTGTTGTTGGATAGGACTGAGAGAAATCGAGAGAGATGGGGAAGACAGATGGAGAGAGAGAGAACCAGGATCCTTGTACCATTCCTTTCTCTTGTGCGCTTAACCTACTGCACCACCGCCAGACCCCCTCAAAAGATATTTCTAAATAATACAGTAATAGAAATATTAGCTACAAGCTCATGCATCCTTGCCTGACTGCAGGAAATCTTTGAAATAAGCCAGCCTTTTGTTGGGAGATTAGATTGCTTAAGTGTGTTCAATTTTTTTGCTTTGCATTAAACACTGAGATCCATATTCAGCCTTTACTTTAGGTCATGATTTCTGCCTTTGTTTCTTCAGAGTAAAGGTGCTAGTGCTGGAAGAGAATGGACTGAACAGGAGACTCTTCTGCTCCTGGAGGTAAGTTTTGGCGGGCCTCCTTACTGCTCGTCTGATGAGTGCTACGTTTCTGTCTTCAGCTTGCTAGGTAGACTTGGCTTATGCACTGTCCATACCTGCACTGATTGCACATGGATACATAGAATTTTCTGTCTCCTGTAGTTAAGATTAATAGGTAAGAAATTCAGAGTGAGGTCTGCATGACTCACTCACTGTTTATTCATAACAAATAAGAGAAAAACCACACTATCTGTAGACAAAAGAGCATTTTCTCTTAGACAGGTGTATCCTGTACAGTTGTTGAAGTTCCTTTTAACCTTTGTATTGAATACTTACAGAAAGAGAAATAAGATTTCCCAGTGGTGTTGTTTATAACTAACACCTTCTATTAACAGTTTATTTGTCGATAATCACAAGCTTAACACAAAGTCAGGGTAAAAAATAATACATGGGAGTCGGGCTGTAGTGCAGCGGGTTAAGCGCAGGTGGCGCAAAGCACAAGGACCGGCATAAGGATCCCGGTTCGAACCCCGGCTCCCCACCTGCAGGGGAGTCGCTTCACAGGCGGTGAAGCAGGTCTGCAGGTGTCTTTCTCTCCTCCTCTCTGTCTTCCCCTCCTCTCTCCATTTCTCTCTGTCCTATCCAACAACAGTGACATCAATAACAACAATAACTACAGCAATAAAACAAGGGCAACAAAAGGGAATAAATAAAATAAAATAAATAATAATAATACATATTTAATTGCTTCAAGTTTATCAGCCAGATTTTCTGCAGTTGAGAAATTTAAAGCATTATTTGGAGTAAAAACCTTATTTGATGTAGTCTCTTGTCAGAGTGTGGCTTTTGTATGCTGTGTTGCAGGTTTTTTATTTGCTTATGTTTGGTTGTTTTGTCATGTTTGGGGCACAGTGACCATGGGGTCGGCTAATGAGTAGAGTGCACACTTTGCTTTTTATGGGGGTCTGACTTCAGCATCCAACTGCTGCAGCAGAGCCCTGTGCACAGTCGAAGCTTCACAGGTGCACATGGTTTTCAGGACTCAGAATGAGATCCAAATGGAGAGTTATCTCTGCTTGATTTCTCACACCTCTTTTCTGTTCTGCTTCATTTATCTCTCCAAAATCATAGAGGTTCTTCTGTAGAACACACTAGGTTTGGCATCATTTTTTGGTCTATCTCCAGTCAAGCAACCAAATTTACACCCCACCCACCCACCCAGCACTGGTGAGCGCTACCTTATATGGTGGTGTGGGGGATTGAACCTGGGACTTCAGAGGCTCAGGCATGAGAGTGTATTTGCATAACCATTATGCTACAAGTTACCAGTGTAGAGATTTGTGTCTCTTGATGTCTTTCTATTTCTTTTTTTCTTTTTAACTAGAGCACTGATCAGCTCTGGTTTTTGGTGGTGCAGGGGATTGAACCTGAGACTTCAAAGCCTTAGGTGTGACAATCTGCACATCCATTATACTACCTAGCCCCCGCCCCCCCTTTCCATTTTATAGTATAGAACAGAGAGGAATTGAGAGGGGAGGGTGATTTAGAGAGAGAAAAGGTTAGACACAGATATGCTTCACCACTTATGGAGCGACCCCCTGCTGGTGGGGGTGGGGGGGCTCAGACCGGGATCCTTGTGTTTGGTATTATGTGCGCTTAAACCATTTCACCTTCGCCTGGCCCCCTCTTTTTTTTTTTTAATTTTTTATATTTATTTTTATTTATTTATTCCCTTTTGTTGCCCTTGTAGTTTTATTGTTGTAGTTATTATTGTTGTCATTGTTGTTGGATAGGACAGAGAGAAATGGAGAGGGGAGGGGGACGACAGAGAGAGGGAGAGAAAGACAGACACCTGCAAGACCTGTTTCACCGCTTGTGAAACGACACCCCTGCAGGTGGGGAGCCAGGGCTTGAACCAGGATCCTTATGCGGGTCCTTGTGCTTAGCGCCACCTGCGCTTAATCCGCTGCGCTACAGCCCGACTCCCCTCCCTCTATTTCTTAATGTACACTATAAGCACTAATTAAAGATCTAAACCATTATGGGCTTTTGATGTTGTCACATATATCTTGCATTCACCCTGATATTAAAGCTCCTACTTTTTTCTATTTTAGGCCCTGGAGATGTACAAGGATGATTGGAATAAAGTTTCAGAACATGTTGGAAGTCGTACTCAGGACGAATGTATCCTCCATTTTTTGAGACTTCCCATTGAGGACCCATACCTTGAGAATTCAGACGCCTCCCTTGGGCCCCTGGCTTACCAGCCCGTCCCCTTCAGTCAGTCTGGAAATCCCGTCATGAGCACCGTGGCTTTTCTGGCTTCTGTGGTAGACCCTCGTGTGGCCTCTGCTGCAGCAAAAGCTGCTTTGGGTATGAGCTTTCCTAAACCACCTTTCCAGCAACTCACGTAGAGATAGGCGTGTGCTCTCCTTCAGGTCATCTCATTTAAATGTCATCAGCTTTTAACATTGATTTTTTTTTTTCTCTTTTTATTATCTTTATTTATTGGTTAGAGACAGAAATGGAGAGGAAGGGGGAGGTAGTGGGGGAGAGAGACAAGAGATACCTGCAGGTGGGGACGGGTATCGAACCTGGATCCTTACACATTGTAATGTGTCCTCAACGAGGTTTGCTACCACCCAGCCCCTTAACAATTTTTTGTTATAGAGTAATATATCACATTATAGTTAGATTTAACACGTTACATGTATTACTATTTTTTAAATATATATTTATTATCTTGTTTTCCTTGTTTTATTGTTGTAGTTATTGTTGTTATTGATGTCATTGTTGGCTAAGACAAGTGAAATGGAGAGAGGAGGGGAAGACGGGAAGAGAAAGATAGACAACTGCAGACCTGCCTCACCGCCTGTGAAGTGACTCCCCTGCAGTTGGGGAGCTGGGGTCTCGAACTGGAATCCTCACTTCGGTGTTAGGTTTTTCAGTGCTATACGTGGAAGCAAATATCTGTGAAATCATCTTTTAATTTTTCTACAGAGGAGTTTTCTCGGGTTCGGGAAGAAGTGCCACTGGAACTTGTTGAAGCTCATGTCAAGAAGGTGCAGGAAGCAGCACGCGCCTCTGGGAAGGTAGATCCCACATACGGCCTGGAGAGCAGCTGCATTGCCGGCACTGGGCCCGAGGAGCCAGAGAGACCTGGTAAGTCCCTGCGAGACAGGGCAGTGTCAGTAAACGTTGGTTTCCCCGTCGATTTGACATAATGACTGTTTCAAGAAGCAGGCACCCTCCCAAGTAATTAATCTCATGTCCCCAAACCACAGTTTCCCAAATAGGAATAGTTAAAAATTATTTTTGAAACTTAAGTGTATAAAATGTAAAGTCCTATGTTCATCGAAAATAGCAAAAGTGTAAATAGTCCAATTGTCTATTTGTTGAAGAATGACTCAGCAGAGTGTTGTATGTAATGGGATACCAGCTGCCCACCTGCTGGCACAGCACACACTTCTGCGCCCAGGAGTCCAGCCCCTGGCTGTTATGTGTGAGTCACCTGCACAGGGAAGCTCACAGCAGTGAAGCAGTGCTGTGCTGTCTTTGTTTCTTCTTCTGTCTCTCTGTGGTAAATTGTGCACTTGCGTGGATCAACTGTCACCTGGCCTGTCTTGGCCGGCCTCCCCCTTTCCTCCTACTAGTTCAAGGCTCAGCTCTGGTTTACAGGGGTTTGGTAATAATCCTTTTGTTTATAGTAAAGAATTGTCTTGGAGTCCTGGGAGATTGCTCAGAGGATAAAGTATTAGACTTGAACACATGGGGCCCCACGTTCAGTCACCAGCATCTCGTTTCTCCGAGCTCAGTCTTCTCTTCCTTGGTGTTTCCCACCTTCCCTCTCAATTTATCTCTTTATCCAGTAAATAAATAAATTCACCGAGAGCTAGGGTGCATGGGGGTAAAGGGAGATAGTAGCCAAAATATAGGGAGTTACTTTCTGAGATGGTGACAATGTTTTCTTTTTAAAAAGATTTTTTTATTAGTAACTTAAACTAATTATAAGATACCAAGGTTATAATTCCACAATTTTCCTGCTACCAAAGTTCTGTGTCCCTGTTACCTTCATTGAAATTGCATTTGTCCTCTCAATGTCACAGACATGGGGTGACTATTCCTTTTATTACAACTGTCTATGTTTATTTATTTGCCAATTTTTTTCTATATTCCTGCCTTCTCTTCCTTCTAAGTCACACCTACTTCTAAGGGCGCCCCTCCCCTTTTTTCCTTCCCTTATCTCTCTCCGGATAGTGATGAAATTGGGAGTTCGGAGCCCTCTAGTCATCCTACCCTAACATTTACCTGTCTGGAAGTATGAACCAAGATGCTTTATAGCTTGCATAATATGGGAGCTCTGTTATTGCTTCTCTGCTGGACATGGACATTGGCAGTTATATCCATACCCCCAGCCTGTTTGTCTTTTTTTTTTTTCTTCTTTTCTATTTTTGTTTTCCCTTTTGTTGCCTTTGTTGTTTTATTGTTGTTGTAGTTGTTACTGGTTTCGCCATGTATTATAACATGAGTTCAACCGTGTGCACCAACACATTCATACATCTCTTAATAAATTTCAGTAGATAATATAGTAGAGCATTATTGGTCAAGACCCAGGTTGTGAATTTAGCAACTATGAGTTCACTTAAATTTAAAACAAAGGTAGTAAACACACACACACACACACACACACACACTTCACTTAAATTTAAAACAAAGGAAGTAAACGCGCATGCATACACACACATACACACACACACACTCACAGTCTATCCTATACACACACTTATACTCTACCCTTGAATCACATATATGTGAACTCCGGTTTTTGAAGTATTCCAGCCTTGGCTCAAACTGCTACTGGAAAGTACATGAGATGATTCTTTGGCTTTAAGTAGAATTTGTTATTAGTACCTGGATGTAAACTGTCAGGTAACTTTTCTGAAATAAAGTATATTTTCACTACCTGTTTTAACAGGATTTGAGTAATTTTATTTTATTTAAAATTTTGTAAAATATTTATTTCTCCTTTTGTTGCCCTTATTTTATTGTTGTAGTTATTATTGTTGTTGTTATTGATGTCGTTGTTGGATAGGACAGAGAGAAATGGAGAGAGGAGGGGAAGACGGGGAGAGAAAGACAGACACCTGCAAACCTGCTTCACCGCCTGTGAAGTGACTCCCCTGCAGGTGGGAAGCCGGGTGTACGCCGGTCCTTGCACTTGGTACCACATGAGAAGATAATTTTAAGACACTTTTATTTTTTTATAAGGTTATTTTTTTATTAGGAGGTTAAGAATGAAACAGGAAGGGCTTAGGTGGTGGCACATTTGGTTGAGTGCAGGGCAGTGCGTGTTGAGTGGTTAAGCAGGTCTGCAGGTGTCTTTCTCCCTCTCAGTGTTCTTCTCCTCTTTGAGTTCACACATATGCACTCCACAGGGTGTGTGTGGGGGGAGGTCTTTCTCTCTCTCTCTCTCTCCCCCCTCATCAGTTTGATTGCCACCGGGGTTATCGCTAGAGAAATGGAGAGAGGAGAGGGAGGACAGAGGGGGAGAGAAAGACAGACACCTGCAGACCTGCTTCACCACCTGTGAAGCGACTCCCCTGCAGGTGGGGAGGCAGGGGCTCAAACTGGAATCCTTACTCCGGTCCTTGTGCTTTGTGCCACATGTGCTTAACCCGCTGCGCTACCACCCCACTCCCTTATTTATTATTGTAGAGTCAGAGAAATTGATAGAAGAGAAAGAGACAGAGACACCTGCAGTACTACTTCACCATGAAACTTCCCCTGCGGGTAGGGACCAGGGGCTTTAACCTGGGTCCTTGTGCGCTGTGATGTGTGCACTTAACCAGGTGCAACACCAGCTGACCCCAGTAATTTTACATTTAAAAAGGATCAGGGGTAAATCTCAGTAGAGTAAGGATTTTCTGAATGACTGTGAGCAGGGTCTTAGCACTATTACTGACCATTATGGTTCATGTGAGTTCTGTTTCTAACAGGGTTCGGGTGGTAATGTAGCGGGTTAAGTTCATGTAGCACGAAGCACAAAGGCTGGCCTAAGGATCCTGGTTTGAGCCCCTGCAGGGGAGTTGATTCACAGGCGGTGAAGCAGGTCCGCAGGTGTCTTTCTTCTCCCCTCTGACTTTCCTCCTCTCTCCATTTCTTTATGTGCTATCCAGCAATGACGACATCAATAACAACAATAATAACTGCAACAACAATTAAAAAAATAATAAATTAGTAAATAGCACATGATACTTGTTAGGAACTGGCCAAACGAAATTGTAGTAGGTAGTCAACAGTGCGCCTTATAAAGGGAACCCCTTCCAAGAAGGGCACAGAAAACAAAAACACCTAATTTGCCCTTAAATTTCATGTTTTTTCATAACTTTTTATTAGTGATTTAATATTGTCATAAAATTATAAGATAATGGGTATAATTCTGCACCTTTCCTACCACCAGAATTCTTTGTCCGCATTCCCTCTATTGGAAACTGCATTTGTTCTCCAAAGACTACAGATAAGGATACTTTTCCTTTTTTTTTTTTTTTTTTCAATTTTATTTTTTTCCTCGGGTTATTGCTGGGCTCAGTGCCTGCACCATGAATCACCGCTCCTGGAGGCCATTTTTCCCCCTTTTGTTGCCCTTGTTGTTGTAGCCTTGTTGTGGTTATTATTGTTTTTGTTGATGTTGTTCTTCATTGTTGGAATATCATTTTTGTAACTGTTTATATATACTGCCCCATTTTTCCTATGGTACTGTCTTCCTTTCTGTGTCATGCCTACTACTTTTGAGTATCATTCTTTTTCCCCTTCTTTCGTCTCCTTCCCTCATTCTTTTTTTCCCCCTTCTTTTGCTCCTTCCCTCATTCTCTCCAGGTCCTGATAGAATTGGAGTTCAGAGCCCTCTGTTTATCTTCCCCTAACATTTACCCCTCTAAGAGTTTGAAATAAAATTCTTTATGGGGTGCAGAATGTGGGAGTTCTGACTTCTGTAATTGCTTCTTCACTGGACCTGGGTGTTGGCAGAACAGTCCATACTCCCCAGCCTGTTTCTGCTTTTTCATCATGGACTTAAATTTCATACTTTAGTTGACAGGATAGTTTTCTGTCTCATGAAATGAAATACTGTGGGGTGTTCTTGATCAAGATTTCTATAAATGGGTGGTTGAGTATTCTGTATCAAGATAACGTGGGTGGTAGGATCATCGTATTTTTTTCTTCCACTTACTGTGTTATGCAACTTGTGTTTTAACAAAGGTCAGTTGCAATGGAGGAAATTTATTGTTTCCTTACGAAATATAAGCTTGATTTTGTTGTTGTTACAGAGTTATCTAACATTGTAGTTTTTGATTGGGGAGAGTATTTAGTGACATAAAAGTAAAGATAGATGAATTCTTAAATATCTTCTATTTCCACTTACTGAGAGAATTCTCTTAGGAATTACTTAGGCCATGTGTATTAATCCCAGATTTTTAAATTTTATTTATTCCCTTTTGTTGCCCTTGTTTTATTGTTGAGTTATTATTATTGTTGATGATGTAATCATTGTTGGATAGGACAGAGAGAAATGGAGAGAGGAGGGGAAGACAAAGGGGGAGAGAAAGACAGACACCTGCAGACCCGCTTCACCGCCTGTGAAGCGACTCCCCTGCAGGTGGGGAGCCGGGGGCTCGAACCAGGATCTTTAAGCTGGGTCCTTGTGCTTTGCACCATGTGCGCTTAACCCGCTACACCACCACCCCACTCCCAATGGTCCCAGGTTTTTAAAAATTGACACCAGAGTTATCTAAGAGGCTCGGTGCTGGCACTATGAATTTACTGTCCTTTTTTTTTTTAAATAGGACAGAGAGATTGAGAGGGAAGGGGGCATGGCAGAGGGAGAGAGACACCTGCGGGCCTGCTTAGCCGCTTGTGGAGTTTCCCCCTGCGGGTGGGGAACAGAGGCTTGAATTTTCTTTTTTTTTTTTTTTTTTTTTTTTAATATTTTATTTATTTATTCCCTTTTGTTGCCCTTGTTGTTTTATTGTTGTAGTTATTATTGTTGTCATTGTTGTTGGATAGGACAGAGAGAAATGGAGAGAGGAGGGGAAGACAGAGAGGAGGAGAGAAAGACAGACACCTGCAGACCTGCTTCACCGCCTGAGAAGCGACTCCCCTGCAGGTGGGGAGCCGGGGGCTCGAACTGGGATCCTCACGCCGGTCCCTGCGCTTTGCGTCGCGTGCGCTTAACCCACTGCGCCACCGCCCGGCCCTCTTCTTTATAAATTTTTATAAATTGTTATTCACACAGAAGCTAAACAAAATTGCTGTTCTGACTGGACCATTTTCCTCATAGTCCAGCCTTGAACTGTTAACAGGATGGCACCGTGAGCTCTCCTGTTTATGTTTAGCAAAATTAGATATTTGTATATCACTATAGCTCTAATCTCTTTTCATGCTCCCTTTGGATTATCACACTGCTGTTATGGCCTGTGTTATGGTGCCATGTGGCAGAGTTGAGTGAGTGGCTGGGCTGTGCAGCATCACTTCGGGTCACCAGGCTTGACTGCTCCTTTCTATCTTTGGTATTTGTTCTATTTATGTTTTATGCTCTTTTAGTTAAGTTGTGAACTGTTTTATTCACTCTCAACATTATTTAAGACTCTGTGGATGTGGTTAGCATCACACATTTAAGTCAGGGAGAAGTTCTTTTCCCAAGTAAAAGAAATAACGGTAGGGCTGGGTGGTGGCACACTAGGTTAAGCGTACAGAGTAGTAAGCTCAAGGACCCTCACAATGACAGGGTTTGAATCCCCAGCTCTCCACCTACAGGGCAGTTTCTTCACAAGTGGCAAAGTAGGTCTGTAGGTGTCTTTCTTTTCTTTTTTTAAATTTATTTTATTCCCTCATGTTGCCTTTGTTGTTTTATTATTGTAGTTATTATTGATGTCATCATTGTTGTGTAGTACATAGAGAAATGGAGAGAGGAGGGGAAGACAGAAAGGGGAGAGAAAGACAGACACCTGCAGACCTGCTTCACCGCCTATGAATCGACTCTCCTGCAGGTGGGAAGCCGGGGGCTCGAACCGTGAAGGTGTCTATCTCCCCTCTAGTTCCCACCACTATAGAGTTTCATGTCCCATCTCCTCCATGGGAAGGTTCCCTTTTCTTTATCCCTCTGAGAGTACAGACCAAAGATCTTTATGGGATGCACACGGTGTAGCTTCTGTAATTGCTTCTCCACTGGACATGGATGTTGGCAGGTGGATCCGTACCCCCAGCCTGTTTCTGTCTTTCCCTAGTGGGTTAGAGCTCAGGGGAGGTGAGGTTCCAGGACTCATTGGTGAGGTCCTCTTTCCAAGGAAGTCAGAATGGAATCATAGTGGTGATTGCAAGGCTATAAGATACAAAGCAGGACAAGTTGCTTAATAAACAGGAATACAGAGTTAGGACTAGAACAGTTGAGGTTAGGGGTCTTCAGGTAGGAAGAAGCTAGGAAGTCTATTTTAGGTATGTCCAAGGGGCCCATGTAATTTTTGCCTGAACCTCCTGAACCTAATAGCTAACATGGACGTAAACTAAGAATATTGTCTGGGAAGATGGTGTTAGAGTTGAGATCAGGATTGGAAAGCTAAATTAGAGGAGTCGCTTGGTAGGACAGCTGGTTAAGCCCATGTGATGCAAAGTGCAAGGACCGGCATAAGAACCCCAGTTCAAGCCCTGGGCTCCCCATCTGCAGGGGAGTGGTTTCACAGGCAGGGCCAGGCAGTGGCACACCTGGTTGAGCGTACACATTACAGTGCGCAAGTACCTAGGTTCAAGCCCCTGCTCCCCACCTATAGGGGGAAAGCTTCACAAGTGATGAAGCAGGGCTGCAAGTGTCTCTCTGTCTCTCTCCCTCCCATCCTCTCTGTCTCCCCCTCCTCCCTCAATTTCTCTCTGTCTTTATCTGATAATCAGTAAATAAATAAGAAATAATTCCCCAGTCCTTCCTGAGATAGCCATGTTCTCTGTGTGTCTCCCGCGTCTCCTATGTGCATGTTCTGCTTATTGTTGGTTTCCAGTGATGAATATGGTGATACTGAGCTTCAGTGAATATCTAGTTCAACATTCTTTCTGCATTTCCTGAATCAAAATAAATATATGCTTATTGTTTGTAAAGTATTTCTTTCTTTGGGGCAGAGCCTTAGCACACTGGGTTAAATGTACATAGTATGAAGTGCAAGGATCCCAGTTCAAGCCCCCAGCTCCCCACCTGCCTGGTGTGTGTGTGTGTGTGTGTGTGTGTGTGTGTGTCATTCAGTTCACAAGCAGTTAAGGAGGTCTGCAGGTGTCTGTCTTTCTCTTCTCTCTCTCTTCCTCTCCTCTCTCAATGTCTGTCTGTCCTGTCCTATAATGAAAAATTTTTTAAATGGAAAAAAATTGCCACCAGGAGCAGTGGATTCAAATTGGTAACACCAAGCCCCAGCAATAGCCATGGAGGAAGGAAAAAAAATTTTTCTGCTCTTTTTCTTAACTTTCAACTTTTCTCCCCACCCCCCCTCCTCCCAACCAGACCACTAATTAGCTCTGGCTGATGGTGGTTAGGGATTGAACCTGGGACTTTGGAGCCTCAGGCATTAGAGTCTCTTTGCACAACCATTATGCTATCTCCCTCAGCCCTTAACTTTTACACATAAATTACAATGAAACCCCTTAGTGAGAGCTTAATTACCTTCTTTTTTTTTTGCCTCCAGGGTTATTGCTGGGGCTCAGTGCCTGCACTGCTCCTGGAGGCCATCCCCTTTTGTTGCCCTTGTTGTTGTAGCTTTGTTGTGGTTATTATTCTTGTTGTTGGATAGGACAGAAGGAAACCAAGAGAGGGGGAGAGAAAGATAGACACCTGCAGACCTGTTTCACCGACTGTGATGCAACTCCCCTGCAGGTGGGGAGCCTGGGGCTCAAAGCGGGATTCCCACACCCGTCCTTGGGCTTTGTGCCACGTTCCTTAACCCGCTGCGCTACACCCAACCCCTGCTTAGTTACTTTTTAACACCCGTTTCCCCAACCCAGTGTTCTGCTGTCTGCCTGCCACCCCTCCCTTGCTTCAGCAGTCTCCAGACTTCTCACCCCATGGGTTATTTTGTTCTGTTTTAGAACCTTTATAGATAGTATGGTTTATGTCAGACTTTATTGTGCTCCTGCTGTGAATGGTTGCATTTTGGATGCTCACCATCCAGCTGTGTGATTATGGGTTTACTGTTTGCTTCATATTATGTCACTTGCTGTTACTCTTTTGCTTTTAGAAGGAGCTGAAGAAGAAAAAATGGAAACAGATACAGATGGTCAGCAGCCTGAAAAGGTAGTTGGTCTTGAATTTGCTATGATGGGAAACCCTCTGTGAGCATCCCTGCCATAACTGTCACTTCAGACTTACTCCCAGTTTTTGCTTTTTCAAGATGGAGATGGGGAGGGAGGGGGAGGGACAGAGATCATAGCACTAAATTTCCTTCAGCACAGTGGGAACAGGCCTGAAACTGGTTAATGCTCATGCAAAGCAGCACGCTATTCAAGTGAGCTATTTTGCCAGTCCCAGATTTACTCTGATCTTTTTGAATTCCTCTCCAGGGACTACATACGTGCTTGGCCTTTTGCCTTTTTTTGTTTATGTTATAATTCTCACAAAACTTGATGAAAGATATTTTATTGGTTCAGTGAATATTTACCTACTTACTTTTTTAATTTTTAAAATTTCATTTACCAAAGCACTGCTCAGCTCTGGCTTATGGCTTTGTGGGGGATTGAACCTGGGACTTTGGAGCCTGAGGCATATGAGAGTCTCTTTGCATAACTATTATGCCATCTATTCTCGCTGAGTTTATCTACTTCTTAACCCTTACTTTTGTTCATATATTGGGCATAGTTGGGGACGCGAGTATGCAGTTGTGGTTCTTAGGAATATGGGACCTATAGGGTTTGGATCCTGTCCTTTGACAAAAGAAAATCATAAAATATGGGGATATATCGCACATTTCTAAGTGCACAGTACTCTTTGCAAGGACCTGGTTTCAAACCCTACTCCCCACATACAGGGGGGATGGTTCACAAGTGTTGAAGCAGGTCTGGTCTGCAGGTGTCTTTCTCTCTCCCCCCCGTCCTCCCCCCTTTCCTCTCAATTTCAGTCTGTCCTATCGAATAAAATGGAGGAGGGGAGAAATGGCCACCGGGAGTAGTGGATTTGTTTTTCTAAGATAAGATCATTTGTAAAAGAGCCAATTTGTTAACTCCCTGTCCTGTTCGTATCACTTTCAGGCAGAAAACAAAGTAGAAAATGAAATGGATGAAAATGATAAAGCACAGGATGGAGAAAATGAAAAAACCAGTGAAAAAGAACAGGACAGCGAAGTCAGTGAGGACACCAAATCCGGTAACTGGAGAAAATGCTTTTACTTGGCATATGTAAATCTATCACTAGGAAAATGCCTCTGTGAGACACAGGTTGTAGTTGTATAGATCTATTTTATATTTATCTAGCTGGTTGATCGAAGGTCTGTTTCTCGAAGGTCTGTTTCTCGGTCAGAGGGAAGCCATTTGCTGCTCAGGCAACGCCTCGCTGGGCACGCAGCCTGGGGTCCTGAGCAGGAAATGGAACGGGCTCAGAATGCTTTCTGCTCTCTTGTTAGTCTTATTCATATTACTGTTGCTGTCATTTTAGAAGAAAAGGAGACTGAAGAGAACAAGGAACTCGCCGACGCCAGTAAAGACAAAGAAGACGGTGTCGGGAAGAAGAAAGTAGAGCATGACATCTCTGAAGGCAACGTAGCCACGGCTGCAGCAGCTGCTCTCGCCTCCGCTGCGACCAAAGCCAAGGTTTGCCGCTGGCTGCTCTTCCATGCTCCTCTCTCCAGCTGTGGATGCCCCACTGGCTTATGGTCCTGGGAGACCATCTTTACACCAGGGGTGACTCCTCTTAAACGGCAGTTCTAGGTTAAGAATTCTTCAGGAAGGAGTTGGACGGTAGAAACTGTAGAATTGACTGCAGGGGGATTGCTTTCCACACACTCATTGTGTCACTCAGCCTTTTGAAGACTGGAGACTGCAGGCAGCGTTTAGATAACCCCTCATTCGTTTGCACGGACATATCTTTGACAGTTGTTCCAGTAATTTAAACCAGATGGCAGTAATTGTGATTTTTAAGATAAAAATGTGTTTCCTTGTAGAAATACTTTATCCTGCTCTTACTGAAAGGAAAAGGGAGAACTTAAAATAGTTTCTTCTCAGATTTGCCAGCTTTTCTGGGGGTGTAGTTCTCTGTATATAACACAGTATTGGCTTAACAGCATCCTTCAAAGAAAAAAGAGAGAATGATATTTTCCCTACATTTTGTTAATTTAACATTTCAGGCACCAGTGCATGATATTTAAAAGAGAGAGAGAGAGAGATTTTCCCCCCCTTTCCCTTCATTTTACCCATAAAACTGGTTTCTTTTCAGTGTCTTAAAGAGAGCTTTGTGTAGACCTCCTGCTGTGCCGGGAGGGTGGCCACTCCCAGCACCAAGTGGGAGGTTACCCGGTGCTGTGGTGTGTGAGTGTCTAAGAAGTCACCCGTGCTATTCACTTGCTGTCAACTGCGTCTCCAAGAACGTGATCTAACAAGCATGGTTTAGAGTCGACCATACATGAATCAGTTCAAATCATAAATGATCCTTTAGAGAGGCCTCCCCATCTGACAGGTGTAGACACTGAGGAGTAGATAAAAGGTGTTTAGAAGTCACGGTTGCACTTAACCAATTCACATACCTACTACAGTCGCTTGTGTTCCTTTGTTCATATCTGCCAATCTGTTTCAAAAATACCTCCTAGTCTGAATAGTTCTTTCAGCATTCCTTATCTCTTGTCATCCCCCAGCTGCTCTAGGAATTGTTGAGTGATCACTGAGTATATAGAAAAATAACTTTCACATTTTATGCTTGAGGCCAAGCCCACTTGTCGCTTTCTCTGTTCTTCATTTGTCAGTCGCCTGCCCAGTCTGAACATTTGCACTCATAGAAGCCAGCTGACTGTTCTGCTCGCTCTGCCCTTGAGCACCATACCTGTGCCCCAGTGCTGACTCCCCCGAGCAGCTAGCCGCTACTGTTGCTGACTGCTTCAGTCCACATAGTCGACTGTGGTTTGATGTACTGTCATCCTATTGTTAGGAAGATTTTAATTGTTTGTAAGAGAAAGAACACTGCTGTGGTACATGTGATGCCAGCAGTTGAACTCAGGACCTCCTGCTCGGAAGTCCAGCACTACAGCTACTGTCTCACCTCCCAGACCACTGTTGTTTAATTTTTAATTTAATTTTTAAGTGAGTAGATACCTCAGTATCCAGCTTAACAAAATTTTAAACACTCTGCCCAACTTTGTGCTTACAAATAGGTTCCATATCAAGAAACAGAACAGTGCTTTCCTTCCAAATGTTTCCTGGTTTTGTCTTCTTGTGCCTATGCCTCCTCTTTTACTTTCAAGAATTGATTTATTTATTTATGAGGGAACCAGATCATCACTCTGGCTCATCTGAAGCTAGCAACTGAATATGGGACTCATGCATAAAGGTCCCACGTTTTATACACGTTTAATCACTGTGCCACCTCTCAGACACGTGCCGTATGAGGCACAGCATGCCTCCCTGTAAGTGATTGCTAGCTGTCTCCTAAATCCATGGGTGATAATTTCTTTCTGTTACTTGTACATCAGGTAATTGGAATAGTATAGTATGTAAAAGAGTCTTCGAGACCATAAAAATGGGCACAGTGCTTTGATAATAGCTCACCTGTATCTCTCAGGTTAATGTTTGTTTTGGGTTTTTTTAAATTTCTTTTTCTTCTTTTACTAGAGCACTCAGCTCAGCTCTGGCTGATGGTGGTGCCACGGGGCTTGAACCCAGGACTTCAGAGCCTCAGGCATGAGAGCTTCTTGGCATAACCGTTAATGCTATCTACCCCTACCCCCTACTTTTTTTGTTAATTGCCACCAGGGTTTTGCTGGGGCTCGGTGCCTACATAACAAATCCACCATTCCTAGCAGTCACTTTTTCTTTTCTTCTTTTTATTATTTGATTGGACAGATAGAAATTGAGAAGGTAGGAGGAAATAGAAAAATTTATCTGCAGACCTGTTTGACTGCTCGTGAAGCTTTCTCCATGGGGGGGGGGGGCTCATTCCCAAGTCCTTGTGTGTTTCTAAGGCACGCACTCAACCAGCTGCCGCTGCATGGTGCTCTCAGATGGAGTGTGTGCCGCTCATGTGTGAGGCTCTGGGTTTGATGTCCAGCACCAGAGCGAGCAATTCTTGCAGCTCTGTATAAAAGCTGTGGTAGGGGCCAGGTGGTGGCTCGCCCAGTAGAGCGCGTGTAATCACACTAGCGAGACCTGGAAGAAGCCTCGCCAGCAGTGGAGCAGTGCTGCAGGGGTCTCCGCCTATGCCTCTCCCTCTCTCTCTCTCTCTCTCTCTCTCTCTTTCTCTCTCCATCTCCCCCACCATCACCACCGTCTTTCCCCTCTCCTTTTTTTTCTGTCTCTAATTCTATGAAAAAAGAAAGACCTCTGGAACAGTGGAGTCCTCCTGCAGGCACCAACCCCAAAGTTACTCTCATGGCTCAACAAAGTAGTGCCACCTTCTCTGAGTTCGCTCGGTCCCTTCCATGGTGTGGTCCATGGGGATTGAGCCAAGGATATGTCACGACAAGGCCTGCTTTTTACCCAACCGTCATCCAGCCCTTCAGTACAGACTCTTATTTTTAGGAATTGGGAACTTAGTTCTTGATTCTGAAAACACCTATGTTACCCGGTGTTTTGTGAAAGCAGCATTCTGTAGCACATACTAACTGTGCGTTGCTGCTTACAGCTGTAGCTGACACATTTCACAGCACAGATTAATCTTTTTTGTACTACATGGTAATTAAGGGATAAGGAATTCACTTAAATTACTGTAATTAGTTCAACTTTTCTATGCTAAGTTTTCTTTCATTCTCTTTTTATTCTTCTGTGTCTATAAACAGCTTTGTTATTAAGAGTTTTCCTTGCTACATTTTAATTGCTTGCCAAACTCTGACATAGAATGGTAATGAGAGGTTCCAGCTCTAACTCCAAAACAAAGTCTGGGCATGTTTTTGACTTGTCCCTATGCTGCTTTTATGAGGGTTTTTTCAGTAGCAAATTCATTTTTTATTATTAAATTTTTATCAGTGACTTACAAAAATATAAGATAACGGGTATAGTTCCACACCCACTGATAAAGTTCTGCACCCTTCTCTCCATTCCACCTCCAGAGTTCTCTCAGAATCTTAGGGATCGATTGGCTCCTTTTCCCTGTCACTTTGTAAGTTCATGTGATTCAGTTCTCTATATTCCATGTATGAACTGAACCTTCCAGTGGTTAATTATCCTTCACCTTGTTCACTAAGCATAAATTCTTTTTTTAAAATTTTTTGAATCTTAATTTATTGTTAATTGAGGTGGGAGAGGGAGAGAGACAGAGACACCTGCAGTCCTGCTCCACAGTGCATGAAGCTTCCCTGCATTGGTGACCAAGGGTTTTGAACCTGGGTCTTTGTGCACTGGAATGTGAGCACTTAACCAGGCGCACCACGCTCTGGCCCCATAAATTCTTAATTATTGTTAATTATATTTTTATTATTATACCTCCCAGCAAGCTATGAATTGATGTGCCTGATGGAGCGATGTGTGGTTATGTGAAAGAAAAACGAATCCTCGCCTGGATATGATAGAATGTGCCTGTTTTCCGCCCATTCACCTGTTCAGGTCTAAATGGAAGCGCAGAATTACTGCCTGGATTAAACTAGAGCCAAATCTCCTCTTTGCAGCAGTGGGAATTATTTCTTCCCAGATTATAAAGATCAATAATTCGTTTCCCCATAAACAAATATTTACGTCAGATGTATTCTAGTACCTACTTCATGTCCACATACCCTAAGGTGACAAAGTGAGCTTATTCTGCAATTGGAAATTCATTCTATAAGATCTTTACAAACCCTTGGAAATACCACATGGTTTTCTCCCTTTATTTGAAATTTTTTCTTAGGACAGGAAGATTTTCATTGTACATTTTTGTTACAAGTCTATAACTGATAAGTATGAATTGAAATTAATAGCTTCGTCAAGTAGTGATCATCAGTGTCGTATCTTTTTTTACTTTGTGACGTGGAGAATTTAAAGGAGGAGAAACAAACAAACAGTTTGTTCAGTTTGTTTTGCCTTCAGATAGGCCTGTATGTATCCTTCTAGGGCAACAGAAGTTACACCTATTCTAGCAAGTAGAAACCGTCCTTTGCTAGGAAGGTCTTCTCAACTAAAATGCAACCAACTTTGGTACTTAGCTTCTTTCTTTTTAAGGTATTTCCTCCCACACTCCATATAGTTTTTGGTTCATTCCCAGACGAAATGTATCATTGTTAAATTCTGGAATGTACATGAAGGATTGGCACTTTCTCTTTAGCTTATTTTAGAAGGTTTTTATAATCACAATTGTCAGTTTGTTAAAACAGGTCAGCAGTGGATTCATGGTGTAGGCACGGAGCCCCAGCAGTAACCCTGGAGGCAGAAAAAAAAAAAGTCCTCACACTAGACTCATTTTCCAGTTTATACTTATACACTCTTAAAATACACATCTTTGTCCTACTATTTTTTTGTATTTATTTTCCCTTTTGTTGCCCTTGTTGTTTTATTGTTGTTGTGGTTATTGTTGTTGTTGATGATGATGTCTTCGTTGTTGGATAGGACAGAGAGAAATGGAGAGAAGAGAAAAGGCAGAGGGGAAGAGAAAGACAGACACCCCTGCAGGCGGGGAGCTCTTAACCCGTTGTTCTACTGCCCGACCCCCTTTATCCTGCTTTTACACATTTGCATACAAGCTTCTTTAAGTGAATTACTGCCTGGATGACTATTTGAAGCTGTATTATTATTATTATTATTACTATTATTTGCCTCCAGGGTTCAGTGCCTGTAATACGAATCCACTGCTCCTGGTGGCCATATTTTCCATTTTTTAATTCGCTAGGACAGAGAGTTAACCTGCAGATCTGCTTCACTGCTTTTGAAGCGACCCCCATGTAGGTTGGGAACTGGGGGCTCAAGCAGGGACCCTGGGCAGGTCCTTGCACTTTACACTATGTGCTCTTAATCCCGGTGCCGGTGCCCAGCCCCTGCGCTTCATACTCTGTGCTCTTAATCCAGGTGCCGGTGCCCAGCCCCTGTGAAATGATTTTTTTTCCCTCCAGGGTTATCACTGGGGCTTGGTGCCAGCGCTACAAATCCACTACTCCTGGAGGCTATTTTTCCATTTTGTTGCCCTTGTTGTGGTTATTATTGTTGTCATAGCTGCTGTTGTTGCTGGGTAAAACAGAGAGATTAAGGGGGGGTGGAGTGAAAGACACCTGCAGACCTGCTTCACCACTTGTGAAGCGATTCCCCTGCAGGTGGGGACCTGGGAGCTGGAACTGGGATCCATATGCCTGTCCTTGTGCTTTCTGCCATGTGTACTTAACTCGCTGCACTACCACCTGGCCCCTATGAAATGATTTTTTTACCCCCAACTAGTATTATTTCTCCTGCTAGTTCTTCCTTTTCTATTATTACTAATACTACTACTGTTACTCCCACCACCACCACTACTTCTGAGATAGAGACATCTCAAAACTGCTCCTTTGTGGTAGCTGAGGGCTCCGCCTTGGGGCCTTGTACATGATAAGCTATGTTCTCTACTGTGACTCACCCCTTGACTCCTTATTTAGTTATTTATTTATTTATTTATTTATTTTAACCAGAGCACTCCTCAGCTCTGGCTTATGTTGGTGGGGGGGGATTGAACTTGCGACTTTGGAGCCTTAGGCTCAAGAGTCTTGTTTCCATCACCATTATGCCATCTATCCCGCCCTTCTGGTTTATTTTTTAGAACAAACACCAAGCCCTACATCTCTGGACTTAGTTTGGTGATCCTAATCAAAAGAAAACTAATTTGGGGTTGTGGGTTTTTTGCACTTGGCTCAGTGCACATTATAGTGCTCAGTGCCCCCACCTGCAGGGGAAATGCTTTGCAAATGGTGAAATAGGACTCTGGGTGTCTGTCTGTCTCTCTTCTCTATCTCCCTCTTTCCTCTCGAATTTTGGCTGTCTATGCAATAAATCAAGATGATTTAGAAAATTAAAAAAAAAAACATTTGAAAAAGTTCTTTATTACGTTATAAGTGTTTTCTATCATTTCCCCTGAGACCTTAATTTCCCACAGAGGCCCATTTTTGAAAATAGTGTGTGAAATCTCAGTTGTGAATTAACATTCTGATTGGGGGGGCAGGAAGCTTTCCCTTGTGCTTTCTATTGACATCTATTGAAAACACGTCTACAGAATGGTTCACACTCTCTTATCTCTGCGTGTGTTGCCTTTGCACTCCCCAGTGTGCTTTCTCGGCTTTAGAGGTTTCAAGGCACTGGTAGGTCAGAATCGTCTTCAGAGCCTTTTTCCTTCTGCTTAACTAACATGGAACATGTCTGTCTCCATATCCATGAGTTTATCCAAATTTCTCAAGAATCGTGTTAGCAGGAAGTACGCTATTCTAAGCAATGACTTTCCCTCTTCAGATCAGATGGTTGGGTTTTTTTCCCCTACCAGTAGAATATATGGATGGCTGAAGCAGTTGAATAACAAGGAAGAAGGCTTCCTCTATATCTAGAACTGTAAGGGAGAAAAAAAATTACATGGTAACAAATTCACTGTTAAGATTTAGTAAGAAAAATTCAGAAACCTACTTCATTTCCCTTTTACAAATGCAAACGATTAGTTGCAGTTGTGTGTTTTCAGTAATAGCTTAAAGAGGAAATGTTAAGACCTGAGGTTTAGGGGGCCAGGTGGTGGTGCACCTGGTTGAGCGCACATGTTACAGTGCACAAGGACCGGGTTCAAACACCCAGTCCCCATCTGCAGGGGGAAAGTTTAACAAATGGTGAAGCAGGGCTGTAGGTACCTCTCTGTCTCTACATATCCCCTTTCCTCTCAGTTTCTCGCTACCTTTATAAAATAAATAAAAATAAAAGAAAAAAAATGTTAAAAGATGAGGCTTGGAAACCCCAGTTTACTATGCATTAGTAAGTGGTTTTCTCCTGTTCGCACTCAAGATCCAAATACCAATACTTCTTATGCTGGAGGTGGAGGAGTTCTTGCCTCTATTAATTTTTTTATTATTTATTTATTATGAGAGATAGAGAAATTGAAAGGGGAGAGGGAGATAAAGAGACAGAGAGACACCTGCAGCCCTGCTTCATCACTCATGAAACTTTCCCCCTGCAGGTGGGGAGCCAGGGGCCTGAACCTGGGTTCTTGTGCACTGTAATGTGTGCGCTCAACCAGGTGCGCCACCGCCTGGACCTGAAAAGTTTTCATTTTTTAAAAAAGTATTTTATTTACTATTTGATCGAGAGAAATTGAGAGGAGAGGGAGGGAGAGAGAGACCTACAGCCCTGCTTCACCACTCATAAAACTTTCCCCCTGTAGGTAGGGACCAGAGGCTGGTGAACCTGAGACTGTGTGCTGTAATGTGAGACCTTAACCAGGTGTGCCACCGCCTGGCCCCAAAGTCTTAATTTTTTTAAGTATGTTGGATATGATAGAAATCGAGAGAGGAGTGGAAGACAGAGGGGGTTAGAGAAAGATACCTGCAGACCTGCTTCACCACCTGCAACTCCCCTGTAGGTGAGGATCCGGGGGCTCGAACTGGGATCCTGATGCCTGTCCACGCGCTTTCTGCCATGTGCTGCTTTCTGCCATGTGCGCTTAATCTGCTGCGCCACCGCCCAGCTCCCAGAAGTCTTTTTCATAACCACTATGATCTCTCTACGGCCCTCAATTTCTCTTTTTAAAAAAATGTGTTTGTTTATTAACAAGAGAGTACCAAAACGTGACTGATAACTTGTGGTGTAAAGGATTGAACTCCAGACTTTATATTCTGTGATCCAATGCTTTGTGCCCTGTGCCACCTCCTGAAGTAGGTTCTCACCCAAATGCTACTTTTTCACCACCAAAATCCACTGGGTCTTCTTCACCCCTCTCTTCTCTACCTCCATCTCCTCAGATAATAACAGTTCTATAGCCCTAGTTCAAAAGCTTATTCTCTTTGTTTTTCTCTAGATGCTTTAAAAACTTTCTTGATCTTTGCCATAATGAACTTACATTTGGATTTACGTTGCTTTTTGCTCTTCTTTTAAAAATGTATTTATTAAGGGCAGGGGTAGATAGCATAATGGCTCTGCAAAGAGACTCTCATGCCTGAGGCTCCAAAGTCTCAGATTCCATTCCCCTGCACTGCCCTAAGCCAGGGTTGAGCTGTACTCTTGTAAAGAAAAAACAAGAAAGATAGAAAAGTCATGGAAAGTGTAATTATTAATGAGAGGAGTGCATGTTGTCATAGATTAGACCTATTCTTGAATCTAATACTTTATTCTGTTTGCTACCTCCTGGGTCATTTGTTTGGAACTCTTACAGTATCCAGCTTCTAATTGTCTCTCTTTGATAGAGTTTTTGAAGGGAGCTACTGTGGAGGAGTTTTTGTTAATTTTCTAAAAGGTATAGCACAGAAATTTATAAACATCTATTCTCAACTTAAATACATTTATTTAGTTAAATGCATTTAATAATACACCAGGGTGTATCTTGACATTATTCATTTTCCACATTGAATACAATTTCAATATTTTTACTGTCCTTTGCACAAATGTTCAAATAATTTGATCTTCGTGGTCTGGGAGGTTGCGCAGTGGATAAAGCATTGGACTCTTAAGCATGATGTCCTGAATGCAATCCATGGCAACACATGTACCAGAGTGATGTCGGGTTCTTTCTCTCTCTCCTGTTTTTCTCATTAATAAATAAATAAAAGTCTTTAAATAATAGTAATGATTTGATCTTTTGCCCATAGCACCTGGCTGCCGTGGAAGAGAGAAAGATCAAGTCTCTGGTTGCTCTGTTGGTTGAGACACAAATGAAGAAGCTGGAGATTAAACTTCGACACTTTGAAGAGCTGGAGACTATTATGGATAGAGAAAAGGAAGCTGTAAGTGCGGAACTTTTGGAGGTTTTGTTGTTTTTGAATCCACTGCTCCTGGAGGCTACATTTCCCCTTTTGTTGCCCTTGTTGTTTATGATTGTTGTTATTGCTGTCGTTGTTGGATACGACAGAACTTGAGAGAGGAACGAGAAGACAGGGAGAGAAAGATTGACACCTGCAGACCTGCTTCATCGCTTGTGAAGCGCCTCCCCTGCAGGTGGGGAGCTGGGATCCTTAAACCAGTCCTTGTGCTTTGCTCCATTTGTGTTTAAGCTACTGTGCTACCACCCAGCCCCTGATAGGATAAATTTTATGCAAAGAGATTTTTAAAAAATTTATTTTCCCTTTTGCTGTCCTTTTTTTTGTTGTTGTTGTTGTTATTATTGTTGTTGATGATGTCCCCTTAGGTGGGGAGCCAGGGGCTCGAACCAGGATCCTTACATTAGTCCTTGGGCTTTGTGCCACGCGAGCTTAATCTGCTGCACTACTGTCCGACTCCCGGCATGATTTTTAATTGCACAGTTGATTTTGTTATGTAGCAATAGATTCCCAAAATAGTCTAAGGTTTGAAGGATCAGGTAAGAGCTTTCTTTCTCCTCTTAATGACAACATTGACTCATCTCTTCAATAATTAAAATACAGGAATTGTGGCCTGGGAGGTGGCACAGTGGATAAAGCACGAGACTCTCAAGCATGAGGTCCTGACTTCGTCTCTGGCAGCACATGTACCAGAGTGATGTTTGACTTTTTCTCTCTCGATCTCCTCCTATTCCTCTCATTAATAAATAAAATATTTTTAAAATGTATAAATAGGGGGTCGGGCAGTAGCCCAGTCCATTTCTCTCTGTCCTATCCAACATCAATAACAACAACAATAAAACAAGGGCAATAAAAGGGAATAAATAAATATTTTTTAAAAAATAAATATAGATATAGGGACCTGAGAAGTGACTCAGCTGATAAGAACATATGCCATCCATGTATGAACCCCCCCACACACACGCACACACACGCGCGCGCGCGCACACACACTCACACGCACACACACGCACACTCACACACACACACACTCACGCACACACACACTCACACACACTCACACACACCAGATGAGAGCAACAAAAACAAAAATGGGTGCATTCCATGGATGGAGTCAGAGAAAGGATGAGATGTTGGCACATCTAAACGAGCCAGTCCTTGCCCTTTATGCCATGTGCACTTAGCCCGCTGCCCTTTATGCCATGTGGACTTAGCCCGCTTCGCTACCGCCCGACCCCTATTTGCTTTTTCTTAAGTACATGCCTGGTCACTAACAACAAACTTTTCATAGTTCATCATTTTATTTCTTTTTTTTTTTAAAGGATTTTATTTATTTATTAATAGAAAGATAGGAGGAGAGAGAGAAAGAACCAGACGTCACTCTGGTCCATGTGCTGCCGGGGATTGAACTCAGGACCTCATGCTTGAGAGTCCGATGCTTTATCCACTGCGCCACCTCCCGGACCACCATCATAATTTTATTTCTGAAACCAATTAATTAGAGGCTTCGAGTCTCAGCTTTCAATCCTTGGCAGACGACTTGGGTTCTTGTGATCCCCGCTGTCTTTCAGTGTTTCCCACCCCTCCTTCCTGCTTTATGCAAATGCTGTGGGAGCCGAGCTTTGTGTGAACTTCAGCTGCATTTGCAGCTGTGTCTGCTTGTCGTCTCGATGTAGAAAAGTGCTGTTGTGTTCAGGTTCCGCCTGATTCGGCTGCTTCATCCGCACACAGTGCAGGAGGGGAGGGAGGGATGTGTCTCAGAGCAGGTCTGCAGCAGCTTTGTTTAAAGCCGGCTTCCCGAGAGCTGTGAGAGAGTGAGCGATTCACTAACACCCTTTTCCATTAGTGACACTCACACTGTTCACTTTAGCTATGGGACTGTACACAGTCCAGCAGAATGGAAAGGAAGGGAGGGGGAAGGTCTGTTTTATTACAGACCGTGATCCAAGTTCTCCCCCCCCCCCAAATAATAGCTTATCTGAGTAAATTAAGGATTCTTTCTTTCCCTCAATTTCAGTCCTAGGACTAATCAGTATTAATGGTTTGGTGTCTACTAGAACATTTTCGGTTTGCATATGTTCATATATGGGCACAAAGATTTCTTTTATCACTGGCATTATTTTATAGATACTGTGAAAACTTACGCTTTACTCTGTATCTAAGACATGACTATAAACTTAGTCATACTGTGATGACAGTCTGTACATAGACATTGTGCAGTTTTCAAAGACTTTGCCAGATACAGAATCACTGGGTCATTAGTTAAGCAGATTTAAATTTACTCTCTGCCGTCAGGCTCTCCTCTATGGTTTACAGCGCACATTCTTTCTGATGGCTACGAAAGTCTATTCAGTTTTCAGAGCAGTAGCATAATGGTTATGCCAAAAGCTTTCTTGCCTGAGACTCTGAAGTCCCAATGGCAATCCCCAGCACCACCATAAGCCAGAAATAAGCAGTGATCAGGTTAAAAGAAATAACAATAAGTAACAGTTCTTAGCTGGATTAAGTGAACACTAAGGTGCCCTCAGCAGGAGAGGTACATTGGCATACTGTGGCCAGGACATGCTCTTTGTTCTATTGTATGTGACTCGGCGTAGAAATGGTTCTCTTGGGGGTCGGGTGGTAGCGCAGCAGGTTGAGCGCACATGGCACAAAGCGCAAGGACTACATAGGGATCCTGGTTCAAGCCCCTGGCTCCCCACCTGCAGAGGGGAGTCGCTTCACAGGTAGTGAAGCAGGTCTGCAGGTGTCTGTCTTTCTCTCCCCCTCTCTGTCTTCCCTCCTCTCTCCATTTCTCTGTCTTACCCAACAACAAAAGTAACTACAACAATAAAACAAGGGCAACAAGTGGTGAAGCAGGTCTGCAAGTGTCTGTCTTTCTCCCTTTTCTGCCCCTCTCCCATTTCTCTCTGTCCTATCCAGCAACGAGTGACATCGACGACAACAATAATCACAGCAAGGCTACAACAACGGGAACAAAACGGGGGGGGGGGGCGGGGGGGGGATGGCCTCCAGGAGCAGTGGATTCATAGTGCAGGCACTGAGCCCCAGCAATAACCCTGGAGGCAAAAAAAAAAAAAAAAGAAATGGTTCTCTTAGAGACAACTGGTAGCCTGCTATCTGGGCCTTGCTCTCATGACAAAACCTGTTCTCTGACAGAGATGATGGCTCATTAGAACTTCAGCTAGGACACCTGAGAGATTGCATATGCTTCAAGACTGGTTCATGCCCCTGTCCCCACCTGCAGGGCGAACTTGATAAACAGTGGGCAGTGCTGTAGTTGTCTCCCTCTATCAGAGAAACAAGGGGGGAGGGGAATGACCACTAGGAGTGGTGGAGTCACGTCGGCCCTCAGCCCCAGCAATAACCCTTGTGGAAAGAATCTCAGAGCTCAAACTGGGTTTTCTCAGATCTGTGTGCTTGGTCACTTCTCACAGTTCTTTCTCGTGGTTAATTAATCCTTTGAAATAATGAGTGCACCTCAGGGGAAAATGGAGTTAATTAGTAAGCAAGGAAGACAGGGCAGTTTTTCATTTATGGACAGGGAAACAACCCAGGTTTTCCTCCCCAGTTGGTCCTCCTATCTTAGTAATAGTTGTTCTTTTATTGTTTGTTTGAATTATTGTTTTTAAGATTTTATTTATTTATTAAGAATGATAGGAGGAGAAAGAGTAAGAACCAGATATCACTCTGGTACATGTGTTGCCAGGGATAGAACTCAGGACCTCATACTTGAGAGTCTAGTGCTTTATCTACTACTGCACCACCTCTTGGACCATGATTTTTTTTTCCCCTCCCTTCCTTCCTTCCTTCCTCCCTCCCTCCCTCCCTCCCTCCCTCCCTCCCTTCCTTCCTTCCTCTCTCTCTCTCTCTCTCTCTCTCTCTTTTTTTCTGCCTCCAGGGTTATCACTGGGCTCGGTGCCTACACCATGAATCCACTGCTCCTGGAGGCCATCTTTTCCCTCTTTGTTACCCTGGTTGTTTTTTTTTTTATCATTGTTGTGGTTATTATTATCGTTGCTATTGATGTCGTTGTTGTTGGATAGAACAGAAAAATGGAGAGAGGAGGGGAAGACGGACGAGGGGGGCGGGAGAGAAAGACAGACACCTGCAGACCTGCTCCACTGCTTGTGAAGTGACTCCCCTGCAGGTGGGGAGCCGGGAAGGGGGTGGGGGCTGAATCGGGATCCCCATAGTTCAACCCGTTGAACTACCCCCCAACCCCCTTTCCTTTCTAAGGTTAATATAGTTTGAAAAATTAATTTCATCAATATGAGAGAGAACCAAAGCATCACTGTGACACGTGGTGGGAATCAAACTGAACCTCCTGCTTGAGAGCCCAGCACCTCTTCCTTCAGCTTCTAGCCTGTGGTACCATTTTTTTTTAAATAATGGTTATGCAAAGATACTCTTTTTTTTTTTTTAAGAATTTATTTTTTTATGAGAAAGATAGGAGGAGAGAAAGAACCAGCCATCACTCTGGTACATGTGCTGCCGGGGATCAAACTCAGGACCTCATGGTTGAGAATCCAATGCTTTATTCACAGCGCCACCTCCCGGGCCATGTGTGGTTCCTTTTTATATTATTTCATGCTAGAGTCTCACATTGCTCCCAGATGAAGTGTTGTTCATTTGTTTTTGTGATCTTACTAGACGGGAGATGCCGAAGTTCTATTCTACACAACCCCTGCTGCCTTTCCCTCCCATTTGCTCATCAGATATTCTAGCAGGTGGGCTTTCTCCCGGCGCTCCTCTCCCACAGAAAGACTGAACTGTAGAAAACGGACTAAAACTTCTCAAACTCAGAATTTCCCTTCAGTAATGGTTCAGATTCATGGGGCTGGGGCAGCACACCTGGTATACAAGTATATAAGTGCATATACTGCCATGCATGCGGGCCCAGGTTGCAGCCCCCACCTCACCTGCAGGGGGGTTACTTCATAGGCGGTGAAGCAGGTCTACAGGTGCCTATCTTTCTCTCTCCCTCTCTGTCTTCCCATCTCTTATCAATTTCTCTCTGTCCTGTTAAAAAAAAAAAAAGAGGGGCGGCTGGGTGGTGGCACACCTGGTTGAGCACACATTAAATGCACAAGGACCTGGGTTCAAACCCCCCCCCTCAGGTCCCCACCTACAAGGAGAAAGCTTTATACAGTAAATAAATAGATTTTTTTACAATAACACTAGGAAAAAACAACAATGACCACTGGGAGTGATGAATTTGTAGTGCCTGCACCAAGCCCCAGCAGTTAAAAGGGATAAAGTTCAGATTTTTTATAAAACAGATCTTGACCTAAATCCATCATTTTAAAAAATGTGTTTCACTTGATAGACATTGAGAGGGATGGAGAGAGAGCTAGACAGAGACACCTTGCAGCATTGCTTCGGTGCTTATGAAGCTCGTTCCCTTCTGGTGGGGACTGGGGTCCTGAACCTCGGTCCTTGTGCATAATACATGCACTTAACCTAGTATGCCACTACCCGACCCCTAATTCCATCAGAACTCCTAACTCATACATAACTACAGAACCTGAGCTAAGCTTTCTAGACCAATCAAGTCAACATGAATATAGGTAGGAAGTCCTTTTCTGGTAACTTCTTTTAAGTCTTAACTGCTGCAAAGTAAAATATTTCCTAGAGGGGGTCGGGCTGTAGAGCAGTGGTTAAGCGCACATGGTGCAAAAAGGACCATGCGTAAGGATCCTGGTTCAAGCCCCTGGCTCTCCACCTGCAGGGGAGTCACTTCACAAGTGGTAAACCTGGTCTGTAGGTGTCTAGCTTTGTCTCCCCCTCTGTCTTCTTCTCCTTTCTCCATTTCTCTCTGTCCTATCCGGCAACAACATCAATAACAACAATAATAATAACCACAACAATGATAAAAACAAGGGCAACAAAAAAGGAAAATAAGTAAATTTTTAAAAAAAAATTAGAAAGACTATGAAAAACCAATCCCAGGGGTGGGGCAGCAGTGCACCAGTTGAGCATACATGTTGCCAGGTACAAGGACCCAGGTAGCAGCCCCGTCCGTCCCCCGTAAGAAGGACCCTTCACCAGCAGGTCCCTCCTCAGTCACTCGTTATCCTACCAGGTGTAGTACACAGGAGACACAAGAGGAGGGGGTCAGTAATGGCTGCCAGAAGCAGTGAGTTACTAGTGACAGCACCACACCCCAGCAGTCGCCCTGGTGGCAATAAAGAAAGAAAAGGAAAAGGAACAAAAAGAAGTAAAACCAAGAACCTAATAGGTTGGTGTACTGCACCAAAGTAAAGGACCCTGGGGGCGGGAGCGGTATTCAGTCCTGGAACGTGAAGAACCTGGGCTTGCGCTGTGTGTGTTGGGGGGGGGGGGTGAGCATCAGAGGATTTTGTGGAAACCTGAGAAGTGTGACACATTGACCAGCAACTGTATTTATTGTCAGCTGTAAACTGTTAATTCACCCCAATAAAGAATGGGGGGGAGTAAAATGATTTTTTTCTTTGTTTCTTGAGTTTGTTTATTGGTTGGGGGTATCAGCTGTTACTCTGGCATAACAAGCTGCCAGGCCTTAAACTTGGACCTCATGCTTTAAAATTCAATGCCCTATACTGCCTCTTATTTTTCTTTTCTGGTTTTTTTCCTTCATTTTCTGTTCTTTAAGATTTATTCATTTGCTAATGGGCAGGTTTGAGAAGCCGAGTACTAACTACTCTTGCATGTGGGCTGCTCGGGCCTCGTGCTGGTGCATCTAATGCTTTATTCACTACACAACCTCCCCGGGCCACCCCCACCTGCTTTGTAGATCATTCTGCCCTTTCAACATGTTACTGATTAGTCTTTTTGATGAGTTAGACTTCCAGACAAGTCTCTTGCTGTTTAAGTCTTGCAGCTAAATTCTCATCCAGAGAGAGAGATTAAACGAGTGGGGGATGTTTGTCCTCTTCAGGCCCTCCTTCTGTTAAGACTGAAACATTTCTTGCTACCCTCAACCTCTGACACAAATGTTCATCACAGGATCTCAGGAGATACTACTCTGCAAGCCATTGAATCCTCAAGATCAAAGCCTCACCTTGCATTCTAACTCTCTTTCTTTGCACCTCTTTTCTCTTTGTGCTGTGTCCATAGTCTTCCAAAACCGCTTCATGGAAACATTCTCTGTATTAAATTTGATAACCTGTGATGTTGTTCTCTAAGATCCATAGAAATCTCCAAATTTTAGACTGGTTCTCATGCATCTTTCATTTTGTTTTGGTAAAAATAGCACATCCTATTTCTCTACAGAAATGACTCGTCCTGAAACCTGAATTGTTAAAGTTTTCTCTGGGTCTTTGAATCCGTCCTATCTAACAGATATATTGGGAGAGCCATGATGTAACATTTTAAGTACCCCCATAAAAAATCCATAAGGAGTTGGGAGGTAGATGACCCAGTATAGTACTGCTTCTCAGCTCATAAACTCCCCATTCGTGGTGCTCCCATTTGTTACTGAGGGCTAAACTCAAACCTGGATCCTCACACACAGAAAAGTTTGTGCTCCAGGGTGAGCCATCATTGCTAGTTGCCTACCTAGTGCTCTGTGCTTTTGTTTTGTTTCACCTCCAGGGTTATCACTGGGGCTTGGTGCCTGCACTAAAAGTCCACTGCTCCTGGAGGCCTTTTTATTTATTTATTTAATTGGATAGGACAGAGAGAGAGGAGGGGCGCACAGAGAAGGAGAGAGAGAGAGAGATACCTGCAGACCTGCTTCACCGCTTTTGAAGCGAGCCACCTTCAGGTAGGGATCTGGGGGCCCAAACCAGGATCCTTGAGCTTCGTACTGTCTGCTTCCCAGGGGTCTTTATACTACTTCAAGAGAGTCTGTTTTGATTTTCTTTCATGTTCAAATTAATTTTCTTTTATATCCCTAAATTAAATTAAATCACTCTTTTGAAAATATTTTTTATATTTATTTATTTTCCCTTTTGTTGCCCTTTTTTGTTGTTATTGCTGTTGTTATTATTACTAATGTCCTTGTTAGATAGGACAGAGAGAAATGGAGAGAGGAGGGGAAGACGGGAAGAGTAAGACGCCTACAGACCTGCTTCACCGCCTGTGAAGCAATTCCCCTGCAGGTGGGGAGCCAAGGGCTCGAACCAGGGTCCTTAGGCTGCCGGTCCTTGCACTTTGCGCCACCTGCGCTTAACCCGCTGTGCTACTGCCTGACTCCCAAATTAAATTATTTTCTTTTTGCCAGAGCACTGCTCAGCTCCTGCTTATGGTGGTGCAAGGGACTGAACCCAGAACTTTAGAGCCTCAGGCATGAGAATCACTTTGCAGAATCAGTATGCTATCTACCCCCACCCAAAATTAATTTTCATGACAGATACGGTGGACTACATTTTCTGGATTATGGTCAGACATATGGTTTCTAAATTTTCTGGCACTTAAAATAACATTTCTCATTTTAATTTGGGTCCCAGAAGGATGATCTTGTATATTGAAATATTTGTATTCTTCAAACCAAGTTCATGAAAATTTTTATTTAGACATCTAAAGTATACTGTGAATTTGTCACCCAGTATAATTTTGATACTTGAAAGCTAAAATTTACATTGATACTGCCAGTTTGCCACATGGAAAAATACATGTCTTTGCAAGTAAGTCCACATCCTCTCGTACAGAGAATTGAACTCTGGGGGTCAGGCGGTAGCACACCTAGCCAGATGGAGTGCACATGTTACAGTGCACAAGGATCTGGGGTCAAGCCCCTAGTCCCGTCCTGTAGGCGGAAGCTTAATGATTAGGGAATAATATCAGAGCATTTAACTCTGGTATCACATTCTAAATTAGTAACTAACATTACCTCTAAGAAGAGAGCCCCTGGGAAATTTAGTGAACTGTAATTATTTACATGAGGAATTAAAGGGACAGGCTAAACTTATCTAGTGGAGGGAGAGATTGGCTTATAGATAGCTCACCCACTAGAGCCAGGCTTTGCCTTGAATGAAGCTCTGAGTTCAGTTCCTCACACTGCCACAGAAGAAAGTTCTGAATGAGGCAAGAGAACAGTAACCCCATTAGTTTGTTTCTAAGGAAAGACAGACCTTTTACTCAATGTAGGGAATATCTTGGCCTTGGGGATAAGTGTCCAAACTCATTAGATCCTGCCTTTTCTCTCCCTGTGGATCATGTGGGATGTGTGGTGGCCATGAAACTGTGATGATGAAGTAGGAAGTTCAGGCATCAGGTTCTGTGTGTCATCTAATCCGAAGAGCCATTCCTGGTGTCATTCTCGCTCCCTTCCCATTTCTGACAGTTAGAACAGCAGCGACAGCAGTTGCTTACTGAACGCCAGAACTTCCACATGGAGCAGCTGAAATACGCGGAATTGCGAGCTCGACAGCAAATGGAGCAGCAGCAGCACGGGCAGAACCCACAGCAGGCACACCAGCACGCAGGGGGCCCCGGCATGGCGCCACTCGGAGCAGCGGGGCACCCGGGCATGATGCCTCATCAGCAGCCCCCTCCCTACCCTCTGATGCACCACCAGATGCCACCCCCTCACCCACCCCCACCAGGTAAGGCTCTGCTCCCTGAGGCTCGGGACAGAGAGGCTGACCACAGTGCACTTGGCATCTAGGAAATTGTAGACACTGGAAATCTAATGTTAGTTTTCACCATACAGTATACTGTTTTGTGTTCTCTTTCCAAAGTCTTCTTTACATAGTCCTTCTAGCCTTTTCTTTTCCTTCAGGAATTTTAATCTTTATTTAGGAAAATTGAGAACACTCCCACATGTTTGAGTACACAACAGCCGAGAGCAAGCGAGCCCGAGAGCCCTTACTCACATGTTGGCAGGCCCACCTGGGGGGGGGGGGCAGGCGAGAGAGCGCCTTTTTGCTTTTTTTTTTTTTCTTAGCATATTAATGGACACTACACCTCCTAGTTCCTTGAGTATTTTTTACTGCATTCTACATGTGTTTTGTTTGGTTAATTTATACACATTTCTCATGATTCTTCAACACCGCCTTTCTGTCATTTTTGCCTTCTATGGGAATTTTTACCTGTCAACAAAAGAGAATAATATAATAATCTGTATACCTGTTGTTTCAAAATAGTTATTTTATCAATTCCATCTCACTATTCAGTATAGATAAGACTCCAAAATCTATCTCTAGCCAGTGGGAATTTTTTTGTTAGTTTGTTTTGTTTACGAGAGAAGAAGAACCAGAACATTACTCTGGTATACATGATGCCAGGAATTGAACTCAGGACCTCATACACTGAGTCCACTGCTGTACCCACTGTGGTACCTCCTGTGCCAGTATCAGTTGGGAATCTAATCTATTATAATCTAATCTATTATTACACCTAACCAACACCATATTCATGGCATCAATTGTCTTTGAGCACTTAATTTTTTTTTTTTAATCAGAATGCAAACAATCTCTCCACACTGCATTTCCTAATGTTCTTAGCTGCTAATCTATTAACAGCTCACTAGTGGGGGAGGGTTGTGTGTGTAGGGGGGCTGGGCCTCTCCCATGTGCTGTTTCACAGTTCCTGGGCCACTTGATTTAATTCAGACACAGAGGAGGAGAGCACAGTAGCAGGGTTCCCCACACACAGAACTCGGCACACAACTCATCCAGTGAGCCGTCCCTCCGGTCCCTTAAGGAAATCCCCTGCACATGTGCTAGATGATGCAAGGCACGCGGTGCTTTTACACATATCTGGCTCCTGGCTAGGCTGGCTGTGGCCTCCTTCCCTCCCACATACCTCCCATGAACCAGAGGATTGTTGTGGACAGTATCAGACTCAGGTTCCCTTGGGACGTGGTGTTTTCTGTTAATATACCTTGACTGTCTTTGAAACATTAAGATTGGTCAGTGTTCCTGGTATTATTAGAGTGATTCATCCATTACAGAATTCTCCAGATTTAAAAAAAAAAAAAAAAAAAAAAGCAAACTTTCTTTACAAGTTATTTAGTTATCCTGAAAATAAATCCTCCCGGTAAAGGTTATATATAAATAAAACATTTTATTCTCTTTATCATTTACCCAAATAATGAATTATTACCATTCATCAACCACACCTCCCCCTACTTCTACCTGTCTCCAAGGGTGACCAATGAGCTTGTTTTTGCTGTGTGTGTGAGAGAGAGAAAGAGACAGAGGGAGAGAGAGAAGACTAGTCAGTGGTTCTGGTACAACTGATTGTTCACAGGGTCCAGAGCTCTGCTCTGCCAAGTAACAATGCCAGAATTGAAGCCTGCAACGTCAGTCATGTATGACCTGTGCTCTACCGCTAAATTACCTCTCCAGCCACTATTCATTTTTCTTTTGATGCTAACATTATCCCCCTTTTAACTCCTGAGTTCAAATGAATGAATCCAGAGCCTCCCACATAATCGGTACTACTAAACTTCCTCGGTGGCCCAATATTCAGACTCTATATTAGAATGGGAAAGACACCAAAGAGCGCCATCACCATCCGGGGGCCTGACTTGGTGTGGCCTGTTGTGCTCCCTTGTGCCAGAAAACAAACCTGACACCTCTCACATGCTGTGAGGCATGAATTTCAGCCACCAGACCTGACACCTCTCACATGCTGTGAGGCATGAATTTCAGCCACCACTCCCCCATAGCTCTTACTTGTTTCATCTTACTTCCAGTTAGCAGGTCATTTCGACTTTTGGTAGGTTTTGTTCCTATATAGAGAGACAGACAGGTGTAACTGTTCCTCTGTCCATGGAGCTTCCATGGGAGCCATGGCCAGAGCGCACCCACGTGGTGTCCCATGGGGTGAGCTATCTCCTGACCCTCCTGAACTTCTAGAGCCATGTGCATGGTGTCTGTTGACCACACTCTGAGCTGAGGCATTTGAGACTTGCACATATGGAGAGAAGGGCAGACGTCTGGGCGTGTATATTGCTTCTTGGGTATGCTGTTTAATTAAGAAAGGAGGGTATCTCCAATTTCCTTACATTCTGCTTATAAAGAACACTAGGGTCCGACACAAGTTTCCAGGAAGATTATCAATGAGTTGAATCAAAAGCAAATGACTACATCCTAATAAAAGCCCAGTGAGTGATCCAGGAGATGGCGCAGTGGAGACTCAAGCATAAGTTCAGTCCCCAGCAGTACATGTACCAGAGTGATCTCTGGTCCTTTTCTCTCCTATCTTTCTCGTTAGTAAGTAAATGCAGTCTTTTTTTCTGGGGGGGAGGGGGCAGTTGGTGGGAGTAGATTGCAGAAGACTCATGCTGAGGCTCCGAAGTCCCAGGTTCAATCCCCTGCACCACCATAAACCAGAGCTGAACAGTGCTCTGGTTAAAAAAAGGGGGGGGGGAGTGGAGAGAGGAGGGGAAGGGAAGACAGAGAGGGGGAGAGAAAGATAAGACACCTGCAGACCTGCTCTACCACCTGTGAAGCGACTCCCCAGCAGGTGGGGAGCCAGGGGCTCGAACCAGGATCCTTAAGCTGGTCCTTGCGCTTTGCGCCACATGTGCTTAACCCGCTGCGCTCCTCTGGTCTTGCACTCTTGTAAGCATGCCTTCTGGTTATGTGGTTACTTGCTTGCATTAGGAAAGCCTCTGTGCATATAAAAAGCCGGGAAAGCTACATGTCTTTGTGTTCTTCCCTTATTTTCAGTATAAGACAATTAAGGACCAGGGTCAGTCGATGACGCAGTTTAGCACACATATCACTGGGCACTAGGGCCTGGGTTTGAGCCCCTTCCCCACCCCCACCCGCACCACTTCACAAGTGGTGAAGCAGGTCTGCAGGTGTCTTATCTTTTTCTCTTCCTATCTCCCTTCCCTCTTGATTTCTCTTTGTCCTATCAAGTATAACAGAAAGAAAGAAGAAAATAGAAAAAAGAAAAAGAAAAAATGGATACCAGGAACAGTGTATTCACACTGCCGGCACCAAGCCCCAGCAATAGCCCGGCTAGCAAAAAAACGAAAAGTTAAGTGCCTAAGAAAACCAGAATTAGAATTAGTCTGACTAGGTTGAACTCAGACATGTTAGAACTTTTTAACATATTTTCCTAAAATACATTAAATAGAGAAATCAAGTAAAGGGGGAGATAGGGAGGGTGTGAAAGAGACACACCTGTAGCCCTGCTTTACCACTTGTAAAGCTTTCCCCCTTGCAGGGGGGGACCAGGGCTTGAACCCAGGTTCTTAAGCATTGTAACATGTATATTCAACCAGGTGTACCACCAACCACCCCCCAGACAAGTTAGAAATTTGAATGATAAAACTTTAACATTCTTCATTATTTGGTAATATTGGTTATTTATAGTCCCAGACTATAGACACACAGTTTTTAATCTCCCCCTCCCCCTCTCTCTCCCCCTGTCTTCCTCTCACATAATTCTACCCATGGAAAATAGCAAATCGGGAAAGGATTAAAAGCAGTCATTCTCCAACCCACCCCTGGGCTTAGCCATAGATTAAAAAGTTCTAATGAAAACATAAGCCAATTTTTATTATCTGTGATGCTTTTGGTCCTGCTGGTGTCATGTGATGACAAGGCTGCCGTGCCACTTTCCACTTTCCGGAGTAGTAGGTTACCCTGACAAAGAACAGTGGGCGCCTGGTCCTCAACAAAGAGCGTCTGTCGTGGGCAGCTCCCGGAAACAGCTCTGGGAGAAGCAATCTTTGAGGAACCCAGGCTTTCCCTCACTTGACCCTCACTGTGTTATTTCCGTCCTCTTGGGGACACAGCCAGAGAATATGCTTGAGATAGAAACAGTCGAGATATGCTGAAAGAGATTCCCAGGTTCCCCTTCCTTGTTGGTATTCTTTCCCCAGCTGCCTTTCCCTCCCCATGGATAAAAATAAAATCCTTAAATAATTGCCCATTAGACATGATGAACATTACACTTTAGAGAAGGATCTGATAAACCCGAGAGTATGCGAGGGGTTTTTCCACTAGGCTGAAACTAATTTTAGCAAACCTTTCCATTTTCCAGACTTCAGTGCCTGCTGTTAAAAGAAAAAAAGAAGCTTGTATGTAGGTCAGACTTGTGCTGGCTATCCTTTGGCACTGCTGTTCTGAAGCCATGTCCCTTTCTCCTTTCTCCACTGGGGAAAGAAAGGCCTGGCTTCATAGATATTATTCAGACCTCCCCTTTGTTTTTGTTTCGTAAATTCTGAGGCTCCTGTGTATTTTTGGTTTCATTTGTCCAGATTTCTTCTTGTTGAATAAGAACTGATGGAAAATAACAGGTGTTGTCATCTGTTTAATATTAACAATAGTTTGAACCCCCGGCTCCCCACCTGCAGGGAATCGCTTCACAGGTGGTGAAGCAGGCCTGCAGGTGTCTTATCTTTCTCTCCCCCTCTCTGTCTTCCCCTCCTCGCTCTATTTCTCTTTATCCTACCTAACAATAACGACATCAGTAACAACAGCAATAACTACAACAAGGACAACAAAAGGGAAAATTGAAAAAATGAATAATAACAGTAAACATTTATTGGGACACAGCCTTACATATTATTACACATCATCCCTGGCAACCCCCATTCTATCATAATTGAATGATTGATCTGAAAAGTATTTACTACCTGGCTCTCTACAGCAAATTTTCACTATAAGTTCCCTATCCCCAGTGTAAAACTGGACAGTGGAAGTATTTTCGTGTTTTATTTATTTTCTCCCTGTGACCCTCTATGGCTGCTGCAGTATGCTGGGTATTAGAGTGGTGACTTCACAGTAGTGAGCAAGAACCTCTCACTTCCTGTGATGCTTACTCTGGCCTGAGCTACGATCTTCCTACTGTGCTGTAAAAGCCCTTGTCACAGCCAGGTAGGAGGCTTAGTCCGCAGCACTGTGTATACCAGAGCAGAACGGTGCTCTGGTTTCTCTAATAAATAACTTCTCTCTCCCTCCCCGGCCCCTTTTTCTTTTGAGAGAGGGAAAGGCGGAAGTGCCATCACTCGTGAAGCTCCCCCGCAGGCGAGGCTGCTTGAACATGCTGTAGATGTGCTTTACCAGCTGTGCCGCCGTCACCCAGCCCCTAGAGGGTCTCGTTCTTCCTTGTACACTTGTCTGAGTAATTTAAATCTCTCTCTATAGGTCAGATGCCAGGCCCAGGTTCCATGATGCCTGGGCAGCCCATGCCAGGTCGGATGATTCCTACCGTTGCTGCCAACATCCACTCCTCTGGGAGTGGCCCTGCCCCCCCTGGTATGCCGCCAATACCAGGAAACATCTTGGGACCCCGGGTGCCTCTTGCAGCACCTAATGGCATGTGTAAGTAGCATGATGGGGTGGGAGCAGGGTGTAAGTTGAAAGCAAGGCTTTACTCTCTGGTCACAGGTTCAGAACCCGGCACCCTGTGACAATTGCTTTGGCTCTGTACCTGGCCAGAGCTTTTAGCATGCTGATAGGAAGGCGCCCAGTGGTCCCAGCCCCCTGGGTTCATGTGCTATAGCCTTCGTGACATAGACTAACCTCCAAGATCTGTGGGGCAACCCTCTCTCATTCACATTTAGTGCTGTCTAGTTTGGTAGCTACATCGAGCCTACTGGGTATTATTTTCCCGAAAAGGGGCCTTTCTTTGTCTTTTCATAGAGATAGGGAGAGAGTGGGAGACGATTGAAGCTTCTGCCGGTGTGGTGGGGCCGGGCTCGAACTGGTGTTGTGCACATGGCAAAGCAGGGCACTATCCAAGCAAGCTATTTCATTGACCCCCCCCCCTCCAGGAGCCTTTACAGATACGGGGTTGAGAATGACAGGTATAAAGATAGGAACTGAATAGCAGAGAAGATCTGGCGGCCCTTCTAATATATTGGTAGTGGCTGCTTACACTGTTGGGCTGTGTTGAAAAGGACTGTGTGCTGCCAGCAGACTTGAGAAGGCACAGACACTACTGAGTGGTGTCTGACAGCATATGCAAAGCTAGGTCGTTCAGCCGACGATGGCCTGGCCTGCCATTTCCTACAATCTGCCTTCTAGGTGGAAAAAATTCAAAGTGTAGCCAGTAGTGACCAGGTTCCAAGGCACATCTGTTCCACGTGTTCATTTAAAAGCTGATTTATACTGCAGCCCAGGAGGCGATGCAAGAATTAAGCGATGCAAGAATTAAGCGCTGTACTCCTAAGCATAAGGTCTCAATTCCTTTCTTTTATTTTAATTTTTTAATATTTATTTATTTATTCCCTTTTGTTGCCCTTGTTATTTTATTGTTGTAGTTATTACTGTCATCTTTGTTGGATAGGACGGAGAGAGGAGGGGGAGATGGGGGGGGGAGAGAAAGACACCTGCAGACCTGCCTCACCACCTATGAAGCAACTCCCTTGCATTTGGGGATCCAGGGACTTGAACTGGGTTACTTACTCTGGTCCTTGCGCTTTGCGCCACGAGTGGTTAACCCGCTGTGCTACCGCTCGACTCCCTCCTTTATTTTTTTTTTTTAACTAGAGCACTACTCAGCTCTGGTTTATGGTGGTGGAGGGGATAGGATTGAACCTGGGATTTTGGGACTCAGGCATGAGTCTCTCTTTGCATAACCATTATGCTATGTACCCATTCTAAAGTCCCAGTTTCAGTCCCCAGAATTGCATGTACTGGAGTGACGCTCTGGTTATCTCATTGTCCCCCTCTCATAAATAAATATATTTTTTTAATTGCTTCCAGTGTTGTCAGTGGGGCTTTGTGTCTGCCTGACAAATCCATGGCCTCCCTGGAGCTCTTGTTTTCCTTTATTTGCTTTTATTTGATAGTTTGAGAGGATTTGAGAGGGGTGGGGGAGGTAGAGGGTGGGGAGCAGGGCTTTGAACCTGGGTCCTTACACACGGTAACGTGTCACTTAACCAAGCGTGCCGCTTCCCAGCCCCAAATAACACGCCGTTTCTCTTCTCTTTTCTATGTTTTTAAATATTTATTTATTCCCTTTTGTTGCCCTTGTTGTTTTATTGTTTTAGTTATTATTGTTGTCGTTGTTGTTGGATAGGACAGAGAGAAATGGAGAGAGAGGGAGAAGATGGGGGAGAGAAAGACAGACACCTGCAGACCTGCTTCACCGCCTGTGAAGTGACTCCCCTGCAGGTGGGGAGCCGGGGGCTCGAACCAGGATCCTTATGCCGGTCCCTGCGCTTTGTGCCACCTATGCTTAACCCACTGCGCTACCGCCCAACTCCCTCTTTTTTTTTTTTTTTAAAGATTTTATTTATTGAAACATAGGAGAGAGAAAGAACCAGGCATCACCCTGGTACATGTGCTGCTGGGGATTGAACTCAGGACTTCATGCTTGAGAGTCCGATGCTTTATCCACTGTGCCACCTCCCGGGCCACTGAACTTTCAACATAAAGTTCTGAGTTTGGTCCTAGGCATTGCATGTGCCACAGTGATACTCTGCTTCTCATGTTCAAAATTCATTCATATTCTTTCTCTCCCTCACTCTCTCTCTCCCCTCCCTCCCTCCCATAAAGAATGGAAAAGCCCAAGCAAGACTAATAGAATTGTGCATCCACGAGTCCACAGAATCACAAAAAAGAAGCAAAATTCTTGCCCAGTCTGCAGAAAACAAAACCTACGTGCTACAGTGCCTTTCTCTTTTTCCCTGATTCTCGTTTTCTTTTGAAAAAGTTGGCTCAAAGCAGCATATTCCACCAGATGCTCTTGCTTTACGGCTTTCCATAGTCAACGTACAGGTGACCTAGTCTCTCAGAGGAGGACTTGACCAGCCTGCCCTTCCCTCTACAGAGCTAATACCCTACAAGTTCTGACCTGGCTTTAGGGTACTTGTTTCGTTGGTTCTTTGCTTCAGGTCTTAGTCTGTCACCTTTTGAAAGATGACATAAAGCCCTATATTTAGTGGACTTCAGAATACTTTGACCCACCTTAGGGGTTTGGGTGGAAACCTTCTGGAAGGAACAATGGGTGAACTGACTGGCCAACGAGGTTATACTTTTTTTCATATGATTTCATTTCTTCAGAGTTGAAAGATTTTTTTTTTTAAACCTGGGTTAAATGATCTCTAGAGTTCCTTTATACACTAAAGCAGATCAAGTTGCAAAAAGAAAGAGCCCCGGACACTCATACTAATTGTTCCCTTCAGGACTTGACCTAGTTTTGGCCAAAAATCCAAGGACTACAGTTCAGGAGCTATGGGGCATCCCAGGAATGTCCAGCTTGTCAGAAGCTGCCTCAAGTGAAGCGCTCTGGCCCTGGTAGAAACAGATAATGAGCAAGAATTCACTGATGGTCTGTTTTGTGCCCAGCTAGGCTGGGTGCTATGAGATTAAAGAGAAAAAGACACGGGACTTATCCAGAAAGGAGACTGCATTTAATTGAAGTATTATTAGCAGAGAACCATTAAGATACAATAAAATCAAAATGTAACTAAGTTCTGAAAAGGTCTGGAGTGATTCTTGGAAGGGCTGGGCCTTGGAACGGCGACAAATTCCAATACCTTGCTCTCCTTTGACTTCTGGCTGGGCGGAGGCAGAATCTGCTCCATGCTGACCACAAAGGGAAGAGTGTCTGTCACAGGTTGCACTGGTTGCCTGCCATTCAAAAAGTCACTTCCTGTGTCTTTTTTCTCTGAATAGGCTCTTTCTCAACGCATGTGTTTCCAGCAGTGATGAGTCACTCTTGAATGTGTTTGCAGATCCCCCTCCGCCGCAGCCGCAGCCGCCGCAGCCGCAGCCACAGCCGCCACCGCCGCCTGCAGATGGGCTCCCTCCGCCTCCTGCTTCAGGCCCGCCAGTCTCTGCTGCCCCTTAGCCCGGAAGACGCAGGGCCCATCCACACCCAGTACCGCCTGCTGGAGTGGGAATGGCAAGACTTGTTCCTCAGCTTCCTTGGGTTTCTTGCAGGATTTTTGTTTTCACAGCCCCAAGTGTCCCCGGTCTCCCCGTTCCTCTTGCCCCCTTCATACTTGTCAACTCCTGTTGGTCCTCAGCCAACACTCAAGGGGATGCCTGTGGTGACAGTGGGCCATGACCTCCCCATCCTCAGACTGGGGTTCTGGCGTTTTGCCTGCAGGTCCTGTCAATGTTATTATTCTCTATCTCTATTATCTTGGCTCTCCCAGTTTTTTACTTTGTCTTATGCTTCCATAGGTAATACTCTATAATCATTATCTTTATTTTTGTTCCCTTTTGTCATTTTTTGCTTTAACAGGGAGCACCCTGTTAAAAGAACCAAAAATAGTGATGGGCAGAGAGGGTAGCCAGAGGAGACAAACCTTGAGGCATTACAAGTGACCTTACTTAAGCTTACCTGAGCAAAGAATGGTGCTGACGGTGAAGTCTCGTGAGAATTTTGCCACTTGTAGACACAGCGGAGTTAACGGATACGGAAAGAGACCCCACTGGTTTTTGGTTTTCTTTGTTTTGATCCCTAGTGAGCACAGTGAGGGCCTGCACCTGCCTGCACCTGCCTGGCAGAATTTGCCCCTTTGATGGGCGGGGAGAGCACAAGCGCTGGACAGATCCTTTTCCTGCCCGGACCCACTGGTTCTGGTTTTCTATGCAGATGGTTTTATTATATTCGTGTGGGTGTTTTGTTGTCCTGAGGGCAGTGTAAGCTTTGGGTTGGGACTTTGAGAGGCATCCACTAGCTAGGAGACATTTACCCCACTAGACACTGCTTTGTATACACCTCCCCCCCTTAAAATAGCCTTATAAAGACCAAAAAAAAAGAAAAGAAAAGAAAGTTAATCCTGAACATTTTAGCTCATGGAACATCATGGTGAGATTAGTTGGCTAGGGCTTCAAGTCCCCAAACTACCTCGTGCAGCAGCCAGGGTAAAGAACTGAATGAAGCGGTACTTTAGCTATGGAGTGGAATTGGGCAGTGTAGGGCAGGACCAGCAACCTCTTGTACTTTCTCTTCCTTCCTGAGATCTCACATTCCATCTGTCACAGGGCTGTCCACGTAGTGCTGTGAGTGCCAGCAGACTCACTTGGCAGTCAGCATCAGGCTCTGGGGTGTCCAGGTGTCATGCTAAATAGGAGGCCACTCCAGAGGGAGAGACACAAAGATGCCTTAATATGAACCCATTTCTATACCTGTTGGCACTGAATGACTTAAAAGTTCTTGCTTTGCTTGATGACCTTCTCTCGTCCTCTGTGGGTGTGTTTGATGGAGCTTAATTTCCAAAGCCCCTGGCCTCTATTGCACATTCAAGTGGCAGTTTCATGATTTAGAATGCAAGGTGGGATATTGCTTGGATCCTTTTTTCTATGGATTCTATAAAGCTTTACATAAGAGAGGGTCTAGGGACATTTGTAAAACATCATAGTTCCCCCCCCCCCCCCATATCAGAACACACAAAATAAAACCACAGTTAAGACAAACCTTTCAAACCCTCAGGTGTTGCCTCTAACCAGGAGATACTGGTTGACCCCAGAGCACCGGAAACGAGACCGTATTCCATTCATATGTGCTCTGGACTCTTGGGATGGAAGAGAGAGTTTGTTCCTTTTGGAGTTTAGTTCCAAATGCATTTGCCTCCAGGAAGACTGGTGCCTTTTGACAGTGGCCAAGCTTTTCCCTGTTCTCTGCCAATCTTTCCCAAAGGAAACTTGTTCCAAAATACTTTTCTTTTCCACTGGAGTTTTAAAAGGAAGACTGAATTCTAATTTATACTGACATCCCTGGTAACATCAGGTCTTCAATGTGATCTCTTTCAAATTCAGAAGATCCAGAAGGAAATATTGTCACTATGCTGGTAATACTGCAGATTACCTAAAATCGTGGTGGTTTTGTTTTGTTTTGTTTTGTTCTGTTTTTTTGTTTTTTTGGGTTTTTATTGTATTTGGTCTGGTTTCCCTATATTCCTGTAATCCAGTCACCAGGGTAGGGGGTTGGGAGGGGTGCAAATTACGTGGTTTTTGTACAAATGTATTTCTCATGTTATTTTGGGAAAATAAAGTGAGGGAGTTTGGGGAGATTAGAATAAATTGATGAAGAAGATCTGATCCTCCCCTTTTTCAGTGAATAAAACAGAACATCATTTGTGGATTCTGGTCCCAGTGTCTACATTCATGCATCAGTTTCTTCATATGTCATATGAAGAATCTAAAGGATCGGCCCCACCTGGTCTTGATGAGCAGTCAGTGTTCCTTGACTCAGTACTTCCTGACTAAACTGATCAACTTCGTGATGTTTAAGGAACGTACAGCTAAACGCACCCTGCCTACTATTTATTTCCCCGATGACAGTAAAGCAAGATGGAAGGAAGTACTCAAGCAGTGTCCTGGCAAATCCCGAACACTAGCTTTGCTTGGCTAGCGAGAGAAGGCAAGGCCGCACATAGCACCTAGAAGCTGCAGAGTGGTGCCATGGTGTTTGTCTTCTGCCTCTACTCTATAAAAAAGGGGGGGGGGGCGGTGCTGGCACACCTGGTTGAGTGTACAGGTTACAGTGCACAAGGACCCGGGTTCAAGCCCCTGGCCCCCACCTGCAGGGGGAAAGCTTCATAAGTGGTGAAGTAGTGTGCAGGTATCTCTCTGTCTCCCCCTTCCTCTCAATTTCTGCCTGTCTCTATCAAATAAAGATTTTTTTAAAAACCACAAAATAACACCAAATTAAAAAAAAAATTCACTGAGCATGATGGAATTGTGCAAGCAGGCAGAGAGCCCTAGCAATAGCCTTAGTAGAAGGGGGGGGGGAGTAGGGGTAGCTAGCATAGTGGTTATGCAAAGAGACTCTCATGCCTGAGCCTCCAAAGTCGCAGGTTCAATCCCCCGTGGTTTTCACACTGCACTGGGTAAGTTCTCACCTGTCTGACTGAGGCGGTGCCCACCTAGTCAGGCATTCTACACTCATTTCTGAAACTGCTGGAAAGGGTCGGAATGAAACTGAATAGCAGCAGTTGATTTAAAATCTCCAGATGAACAAAGTGGTGAGATGGGAGAACGTTGAAGAACATAAATTCAGTATATTCGTACTTGTACTTAATCAGAATTGAATTTAAAAGAATATATTTAAAATGTGTAAGAAAACATACTAAAGGGGCCGGGTGGTGGTGCACCTGGTTTAATTCACAAGTTACAGTGCACAAGGACCCAGGTTCAAGTCCCTGGTCCCCACCTGCAGGGGGCACGCTTCATGAGTGGTGAAGCAAGGTTGCAGGTGTCCCTCTGACTCTCTCCCTCTCTATCTCCCCCTTCCCTCTTAATTTCTGGCTGTCTCTATCCAATAAGTAAAGATAATTTTAAAAAGTAAATATTAAAAAGAAAAACATACTAAAGTGGGGGTCGGGTGGCAGCGCAGCGGGTTAAGTGCACATGGTGCAAAGCACAAGGACTGGCTTAAGGATCCCATCCTGGTTGGAGCTCCTGGCTCCCCCCTGCGGAGGAGTCACTTCACAAGCAGTGAAACAGGCTTGGGGCAACAAAATGGGATAAAAAGGCCTCCAGGAGCAGTGGATTCATAGTGCAGGCACCGAGCCCTGTTGTTAAAATTTCGTCGGCTCTTGCTGGCTGGTCTAGCTTCACAGGCAGGTAACAGAGACGCAGAGACAACGGCTGGGCAGGGAAGCTGTATTTCTTTATTCAGGAACGACAGATTCATAAACTAAGACAAACTAATCACCAAACAGAACTCTGCTGTCTCTTTGCGGCGGCGCAAGCACTCTCTCTGAGCCCCAGTGATAACCCTGGAGACAAAGAAACGAAACTAGAAAAGCCGAGTGCAGTAGGTAGAGCTTAATTTTTTCTACGTGGTCTTGGGTAGCAAACCCTGAGCCTCATGCATGTTCCTACCAATGAGCTGCCTCCCCATTCTTATTTTATATTTTTAGAGGTAAAGACGCCAATGGAACTGCACTTTGCCATTGTGCTCTGGGTGTTGTTTTAGGGTTGAGCCACTTCAATAAAGGGGTGAATGAAAGACTTCCATCCACACCCTGTTAGAAAAAAGCATGGCGAGTCGGTCGATAGCGCCGCGGGTTAAGCGCCCTTGGCGCAAAGACCGGTGTAAGAATCCTGGTTCGAGCCCGGGCTCCCCACCTGCAGGGGAGTCGCTTCACAGGCGGTGAAGCAGGTCTGCAGGTGTCTGTCTGTCTTCCCCTCCTCCATATCTCTCTGTGCTATCCAACAACGACATCAACAGTAAAACAAGGGCAATAAAAGGGAATAAGAAAAAGGAAAGAAAGTGCGAGTGAACTAAGCAACGCCGCTGTCTAGAGACTCCTGCTACTGATTAGTAGGAGATAGGATCTCCCTTTGGCAGCCTATCGTATGGTTCCCTAGGAACAGGAAAGGATTAGTTCCCTTCTCCCGCTGTGACCCTGAATGTTATAATCCGTGTCAGTAACAGATCAGGAGGTGGGCAGCTGGCACAAAATAGGGAACTAGGTCACGGCCCTGCCTCCCCAACAACAGGGCTGGGGTGCATCACCTTGGCCGCAGTGCGATGCAGACGTGGGCCAGCACAGGCAGCTAGCGCCCGGCGTGTCCGTGGCCCAGTAGCCCAGGGACCAAGGGTGCCCAGGTCGCCTGCAGCTGAGGCGGGAGCCCGCATCGGAAGCTCGCCCCCCGGCCTCCTGCCCCGCGGACGCGTCTGCTGGTCTGGCTGTTAGTCTGGGTTTGGGCGGCAGACGGCTTAGGTCTGATCCGCTTAGTCTGGGTGGTGAGCTGCGCCCCCTGCCCCGCGCTGCCCCGCCCTCCACGAGCCTGCAGACCTCCCGGGGCCCCGCCCTGAACGCGGGACTCACCTGGCGCCCCGCGCCCCGCCCCGCCCCGAGCCTGCGGGCGTCTGGGCTCAGCCCTCGCTTACGGTGTCCGCCCCCCCATCGCTGAATCTGCGGTGTCTACCGCCCCCCCCCCCGTCACAGAGACCGCGATATCTGTCCCCCATAGCGGAGCCTGCGGTGTCTGTCCCCCCATCGCCGAGCCTGCGGTGTCTGTCCCCCATCGCGGAGCCTGCGGTGTCTGTCCCCCCATCGCGGAGCCTGCGGTGTCTGTCCCCCATCGCGGAGCCTGCGGTGTCTGTCCCCCATCGCGGAGCCTGCGGTGTCTGTCCCCCCATCGCGGAGCCTGCGGTGTCTGTCCCCCCATCGCGGAGCCTGCGGTGTCTGTCCCCCCATCGCGGAGCCTGCGGTGTCTGTCCCCCCATCGCGGAGCCTGCGGTGTCTGTCCCCCCATCGCGGAGCCTGCGGTGTCTGTCCCCCCATCGCGGAGCCTGCGGTGTCTGTCCCCCCATCGCGGAGCCTGCGGTGCCTCCCTGCGCAGCCGGGGGCGGGGCGGGAGCTGCACGCGGAGGGCGGCACCTGTCGGCTCGAGCCTGTGCAGCAGCGCGCACGACGCCACGTCCGTGTGTCTGGGGCTACGAGCCTGGGGTCTGTCTGTCGTGCAGCGGCCCGGCCGGCCGGGCGTCAGCGCTACGTGCGGCGGGTGGGGCGGGCCGGGGGCGGTGCCGCGCGCGGCGCGGGAGGCGGGGGGCGCGGGGCGCGGGGCGCGGGGCCGGCGGCGGCGGCATGCGGCTGCTCGCGCTGCCCAGAGCGCGCTGACACGGGGCAGCTCGGGCGGGGGACGCGGCGGCCGGCGAGCCGAGGGCGCAGACAGCCGGACAGACCGCGGACGGCGGTCGGGGCGCCGCGCCATGGGCCGAGCCGGGGGCGGGGGCGGGAGCCCGGGCCGGGGGCCGCCGCCGCTGCTGCTGCTGGGGGCCGCCCTGGTCCTGGTCCTCGTCGCCCGCGCCGCGCCGGGTAGGTACCGACCGCGAGCGGCGCCCCACCCCGGCCGGGAGCGCGCCGGCCTGGGGTTCGAGTCCGCGAGCGGCGGCGAGGGGGCGGGGCGGGCCGGGGCGCTGGGAGAGGGGCCTTCGCGGAGGCCGGGGCCGGGGTGCGGGCAGGGGGCGCGGGCCGGGGTGCCACTTGGGGGCGGGGCCTGCAGGTGCTGGCGAGCCGGGGCCGCGGGTTCCAAGCCGAGCGCGCGGGTGGGGCGGGGCCCTTCGGGTGCGACTTCAGGGCGGGCCCTGGAGCAGAACTGGCTTCTGCCAGCGGGACGGCGGCGGGCTGGAACCCGCGGCCGCGGGGGTTCGACTGCGGGTCCCCTGGGGGGCGGGGTCGTGTGGACGCCGCGTGCTCCCCGGTGGGCGTTGGGAGGGGCGGGGCTTGGCGGGGCGGTCCCGCGCGTGCTCCCGAAGCCCCGCCCTTCCCCGCCGCCCCGCCCCTCTCCCTCGACGCCCCGCCCCTTTCGTTGACGCCCCGCCCCTCCCGCCCCCAGCGCGCGAGGCGGGCAGCGCCGTCGAGGCCGAGGCCGAGGAGCCGGGGAAGAGCGTCCCGGCGTGGGAGCCGCGCGCCAACAGCTCGCGGGAGCAGGCCAGCCCGCCGGCCGCCGGGGAAGACCGGGCCGCGTGGGCCGCGCCGGGCCCGGGGGAGGGCGCCGAGGAGGCCCTGGAAGCGTCGGCGGCCGTCACGGACAGCGCCTGGCTGGAGGCCGACGGCGCGGGCCCGGCAGGGGTGACGGCGGAAGCAGGCAGCGGGGACGCCCGGGCCCTTCCGGCCACCGCGCGGCCCTCCGTGCCCGCCGCCACCCCTGAGGTGACACAAGCCGGAGCGCCAGCTTCCGCGACCGCGGGCCCCAGGGAGAGCCCGTCGGGGGTGTGGCCGCACCCGGAGGGCAGCAGCCCGGAGCCCGCGGCGTCGGAGCCCACGTCCCCGCTGCGGGGCAGCCCGGAGCCCGCGCCCGACGACGACGACGACGACGACGTGGCGGACACGGACTATTTCGGAGGGGCCGAGCCGGGGGACTTGGCGGGCGGGGAGACGCCGTCCTGGAGCCTGCTGGACCTGTACGACGACTTCACGCCCTTCGACGAGTCCGACTTCTACCCCACCACGTCCTTCTACGACGACCTGGACGACGCCGAGGACAGGGACGCCGAGGACAGGGACGCGGCGGCCGGCGGGGACCCGGGAGACGAGCGGGCGCCCACGGCCGAGCCGACCGACCGACCCCCGCGCCCCGGGAGCAGCTCGGCCCTCAGGCCGCGGCCGCCAGAGCCGGGCCCCGGCGAGAACAACGGCACCGAGTGCCGCCACGGCTTCGTGAGGCACAACGGCTCCTGCCGCTCGCTGTGCGACCTCTTCCCCAGCTACTGCCACAACGGCGGCCAGTGCTACCTGGTGGACCGCGTCGGGGCCTTCTGCAGGTGAGCCGCGGCGGGTTCGAGCCCCGCCGCCTCAGGGGCGGCCGCCTCAGGGGTGGCGGAGCAGGGCTGCGGGGGCCTCTCTCGCTCGCTCCTCCTGCCTTGTGGGTTTCCGGCGGTGAAGACAACGGGGGAAAGATTTACAGAGGACGAGAGGGAGAGGGAGAGGGAGAGGGAGGACACCTGAGCGGGTCAGGGGGCGCGGGACAGGAGGCGCAGCTTCTGAGAGGCTCACGGCTTCCCAGGCCCTCAGAACAGAGCGTGGTGGTTGTGCGGGAGGCCCTCGGGCCCGCGGCTCTGAGGTCCCAGGTTCAACCCCCCGCACCACCGTATGTATACCAGAGCTGAGCGGTGCTCTGGTGAAAATGAAGTGAAATAAGTAAACGGGGGCCGGGCGCTGGCGCAGCGGGTTAAGCGCAGGTGGCGCGAGGCGCAGGGACCGGCGTGAGGATCCCGGTTCGAGCCCCCGGCTCCCCGCCTGCAGGGGAGTCGCTTCACGGGCGGGGAAGCAGGTCTGCAGGTGTCTGTCTGTCTCTCCCCCTCTCTGTCTTCCCCTCCTCTCTCCATGTCTCTCTGTCCTGTCCAACAACAACGACATCAGTAATGACTACAACAATAAAACAAGGACAACAAAAGGGAATAAGTTAATATTTTAAAAAATTTAAAAAAAAGAGAAAAAATATTTTAAAAAATGATGGGGGTCGGGTGGTAGCAAAGAGAGTTAAGCGCAGGTGGCGCGAAGCGCAGGGACCGGCGTGAGGATCCCGGTTCGAGCCCCCGGCTCCCCACCTGCAGGGGAGTCGCTTCACGGGCGGGGAAGCAGGTCTGCAGGTGTCTGTCTTTCTCTCCCCCTGTCTTCCCCTCCTCTCTCCATTTCTCTCTGTCCTATCCAACAATGATGACATCAGTAACAAGAACAATAATAACTACAACAACAATAAAAAAAAAAAGGGCAACAAAAGGGAAAATAAATAAATAAAAAGACAAAATACTTAAAAAAAAAACTTTCCTAATTCCTGTGATTTCATCACTAGGATTCATCCCTCAGAAACAATTTGTTTCCTCTTAAGTGTCGTGACCTTTACCAAACCCCTGAAATGCAGAGGCCACACAGGGACTTCTCTCTGGGCTTTGGGAGGAGACCCTTGTTGGCTTGGGAGTTCCCCCCCCTTTTTTTTTTTTTTGGTGGGGGAAAGCAGGAGAGAGCGGGGTACGGTGGCAGTGAAGGGTGGAGGGGGGCCTCGAGCTGCACCAGCCACAGGACTTAGTCGGCAGAGCTGATCCTGGCTGTAAGTCGGGGTGAGGCCCGGAAGGAAACCTGACTGCCAGCCTAGGCCGAGTCTCCCGCTCTGGAGAGCTGCTGGGCGTTCTCAACCCTGAGGACGAGTTTCTGTCCCCTTCCTCTTCGGGGTTTGTCTTTCTTGAGCTGTCCAGACCAGATGTTTCCAGGGTCGCACACAAGTGCTCAGACTCCTTTACAAGCCTTAGAAGTGGCCAGAGCCTCCAGGTAGGTTCCTCTGGAGCTCGTCTCCATTGGTCTGAGAGGGACGTGTCTGGAATCTGGTGTCTCGTGTAAGTCTGCTTCTTGATCTCTTTGGAGGTGTGTGAAGAATTTAAATTCTGTAGGTCTTGCTCTTTTGCTCTTTTGCTCTTTTGCCAGGACAGTGACATACCTACACTCCCTCCACCCCCAAAAAGTATGAAATGTGCTTTAAAATTTAAGTTCTAGGGAGTTGGGCGGTAGCACAGTGGGTTGAGCGTACCTGGCGTAAGGATCCTGGTTTCATGCCCCGGCTCCCCACCTGCAGGGGAGTCACTTCACAGGCAGTGAAGCAGGTCTGCAGGTGTCTGTCTTTCTCTCCCCTTCTCTGTCTCTGCTCCTCTCTCCATTTCTCTCTGTCCTAACAGCAGCGACATCAATAACAACAACAATAATAACCACAACAATGATAAAAAAAAACAAGGACAACAAAAGGGAATAAATATTTTTTAATTGTTTTATTTTTTTTTAATTGGGGAATTAATGTTTTACATTCAACAGTAAGTACAATAGTTTGTACATGCATAACATTCCCCAGGGGAATAAATATTTTTTTAAAAATTAAGTTCTAGTTCCTTCCTTTGAAGTTCTTTTCTGCAAGTGATCGTGGCTCTAAGGGTGCTCGTATAGCGTGTTTCCTTTCCATTTTGATGGGAATTGTCTAGCTGTTGCCAAAAAAAGGAACCGTGAGCAAGAACTCATAATGAGGGGTACCAGGCGGTGGTGCCCCCCCCCTTAAGCATACATCTTACCAAGCTCGAGGACCCAGGTTTGAGCCCTTAACTCCCCACCTGAAGGGAGGTCCACTTCACAAGTGGTGAAGCAGGTCTGCAGGTATCTATCTTTCTCTGTCTCCCCATCCTCTCAATTTTTCTCTGTCCTATCTAATAGAAAGGGGAAAAAAAAAAGTAAAGTAAAAAATGGCCACCAGGATTGGTGGATTCGTAGTGCCAGCACAGAGCCCCATCGATAACCCTGGTGGTGATTTAAAAAAAAAAAAAAAAAGAAATCATAATGACAAGATAGGGGCCGGATGGTGGCGCACATGGTTAAGTACATGCACAAGGACCCCAGTTGGAGTCTCAGGTCCCCACCTGCAGGGGGAAAGTTTTTCGAGTGGTGAAACAGTGCTGTGGGTATCTCTACCTATCTATCTATCCTACTTCCCTCTTGATGTCTGACTGTTTCTATCCAATAAATAAAGATTAAAAAAACATTTTTTTAAGTGGCCCAGGAGGTGGCGCAGTGGATAAAGCATTAGACTTTCAAGCATGAGGTCCTGAGTTCAACCCCTGGCAGCACATGTACCAGAGTGAAATCTGCCTCTTTCTCTCTCCTCCTATCTTTCTCATTAAGAAATAAATAAAATCTTTAAAAAAAAATTTAAGTTGAGTCGGGCGGTAGCACAGCGGGTTAAGTGCATGTGGTGCAACGTTCAAGGATTCCGGTTCGAACCCCTGGCTCCCCACCTGCAGGGGAGTCGCTTCACAAGCAGTGAAGCAGGTCTGCAGGTGTCTGTCTTTCTCTCCCCTTCTCTGTCTCCCCTCCTCTCTCCATTTCTCTCTGTCCTATACAACAACAACAACATCATTGGCAACAGTAACAATAACCACAAGGGCAACAAAATGGGGAAGATGGCCCCCAGGAGCAGTGGATTCGTAGTGCAGGCACTGAGCCCCAGCAATAACCCTGGAGGAAAAAAATACATACATATATATATATATATATGTATGTATGTATTTTGTATTATGTATATATGTATGTATGTGTGTGTGTATGTATATATATATACATACACACACACACACACACATATAATGAGAAGACATGTTTGGGAGGCTGAGTGGTGACACACAGGGTTGAGCACAGTGTGCCACAAGATCTGTGTTCAAGTCCCCATCCCAGTCTGCAGAGAAGCTTTTGTCAGTGGTGAAGCAGTGCTGTGGGTGTTTTTCCTTCTCCTCTCTGAATTTATGTCTCTACCCAATAAATAAATAAAAATATCTTTAAAAGATATGCCGTTTAGTTAAGGGCTACCAGAAACACTAGGGGAGCCTGTAATTTTACTTCAAACTTTAGGGTAGGGGCTGTAGTGGGTTTTTTTGTTGTTGTTTGTCTGTTTTTTGCTTCCAGAGTTATCGATAGGTCTCGGTGCCTGTACCATGAATCCACTGCTTCTGGTGGCCATCTTTTTTCTTTTGTTGTTGTTGCTGCATAGGACAGAGAGAAATGGAGAGAGGAGGGAGAAGACAGACAGAGGGAGAGACAGATAGGTGCAGGCCTACTTCACCACTTGTGAAGCAACCCCCCTGCAGGTGGGGAGCCGGGGCCTCGAACCGTCATCCTTGCGCAGGTCCATGCGCTTTGTACTATGTGAGCTTAACCCTCTGTGTCACTGCCCAGCCCCCCTGGAAGCTGTGGCAATCAATCTCTACAAAATCATGGTCTTTTATCCTAAAGTAAGCTTCCCCACCAGAGTGTGAAATATGGGGCCCCCACCTACGTGTCATCCCCTATTCTGTAAGCCATTATTTCTCCCAGTACAATGACTGGAAAAAGAACCTGCTGCTTGTGGAGAGCTGGGAGAGGCCCCCCGGAGAACCAGAGAGATAGCTCAGCCTATTAGAAGAGCACCAGCTTGCCTGGTCAGTCCCTGGAGTCAGCCCCTGGGACCACCTAATGCCAGAGCTGAGCAGTGCTCTAGTTCTTCTTCTCTCTCGCCCTCCTCATATTCTCTTTTCTCTGTTATCATACATAAATAACCATTTAAAAAGCAAAAGATAAAAAGAGATCCCCCAAACCTCCTGGGGCTCTCAGGCTTCCTGAGTGACGAGGTTAGCCACGTGGCCGTGCCAACCTTGGAACCATGAGGTCACACTGCCTTGGGAAGGCTTCTCCACAAATCTCTGGTTCCCCCAAGGATCTCACAGGGCCGCCCAAAAAAGACTCCTCTTCCTGCTGGAAAACTGCTTTGCATTCCGCTCACAGGAGACTGCCGAGCCTCTAGTTGCAGACTGCAGTTGCCTTTGTCTTTGTCACCCTGACCCACTGCAGGGAAACGAGAGAGCTGTGGCAGACTTCTCTAAAACAGTGGGCTAGAGGGATTCGCTTCCCCCAGTGTCCCCAGACAGATAGCGTCCTTTGACCGCAGAGGGTCAATCAGAAAAAGAAAGGATCCTCTGTTAGCCGTGTGGGTCCATCCTCTCTGGGTGTGGGGTAGCCAGTTCTCTGACGCACTTCCCCCACTTCTGGACCCCTTTCTCTTGTCTGTTCTTTGCCCTGAGGGTCACATCCTCCTTTGCCTGCCTCTGTATCCTTCCACATCTTTCCTCTTTGAAGCAGCCTGGTTCCCATGGAAACAGCAATGTCATTGGAAGAGTTGGAGCCTGGGAATGTCCCCCAAGGGCAGGAGAAAGTCACTCAACAAAAGGACTAAAACCCACCGAGAGGGTTGATTCTCACTATGCTTTCATGACAGTTCTCATGGTGCTAGGACAGGAAGCCTTAGGAGCAGGACTTTGAGGGCTACCGAGGTAGGAGGAGAATGTGTGTATATTTATTTATTTATTTATTTATCTCCATCTTTGTGCTTGTCCTTGTTTCTTGCTGCCTTATTTTTCAGTGTCTGATTGGCCATGTGAACTAGATGGGATTGCAAAACCGTCAGACTTCTGTGTATAAAACAGACCCTACCACATTACAGCCAGAGCTGCTACTAATCTTGCTTTTCATGTTTCTTTTACCCAAAGCCCAGAGCAGAGAGGGGCCCAAGAGAACCTTCTTGATTGTCTTGCTCGGTCTTGTGAGGTAGAAAGCCAGGGTGCCCTTGCTGGTCACTTAGCAGCCGAGTGGTAGACCTGCTCACTCAGTCTCACCCCCCCTAAATGCTTCATTCATGTCATGGGCCTCAGAGGTCCGCTTCATCATTGGTTGTCAAATGGGGTTATGCACAGGTTGGGGGCACCCCAGCTCTTGACCGTCATGCTGGCCGTGTCCACGGCAGCCCGCCCATTGCCTCCACCCCACCTTGTCTCTTCTGCAGGTGCAACACGCAGGACTACATCTGGCACAAGGGCATGCGCTGTGAGTCCATCATCACCGACTTCCAGGTGATGTGCGTGGCTGTGGGCTCGGCAGCCCTCGTCCTGCTCCTACTCTTCATGATGACGGTGTTCTTTGCCAAGAAGCTGTATCTGCTTAAGACGGAGAACACCAAGCTGCGCAGGACCAAGTGAGTGTGTTGCACAGCCTTCACTCTGGCCCTGCCGCGGCACCCCTCCCTCTAGCCCAGGGATGTTGCATGAGGGTCTGGCCCTTGCTCTGAGCCCTTAGTTGTGGTTTTTTCATATGAGAGTTTCATCCAGGCTTATCCATGCTACACAGGGTGTGCTGGGACTGAGGCCCTGTGGCACACTGCACTGAGCCCCGCTCCACACCCACCCCAAGAACAGTAGAGCGATTTCTGCTCTAGTTCCCCCAGTGAGTTGCTGTGCCTAGTTCCCACCGCCATCTGACTGCTTCCAGGGTCTTTGACAGCCAGTAACCTACATGAGACACTTACACATCTGCAGGAAGTAACTCCACCCTCCCTCAGACCTGCTGTCACTCAGCATCAGCTCAGCGAATGCTGAGAAGAAAGGGTTTAACACAGCAGAGCATTGCTTTTCTTGCTTTGTTTTTAATATTTATTTTGTTTAATGGTACAGAATGAAATTGGGGGGGGGGAAGGGAGGCAGGGAGAGAGGAGAAACACCTACAGCACTGCTTCACCACTCGCAAAAGTTTCTTCCTTGTAGGTGGGGACAAGGGAATTGAACCTGGGTCCTTGTATATGGTGATGTGTGGGCTCAACCAGGTGTCCCACCACCTGACCTCAGCATTGCTTTTCGAAGCCGGCCAGTCCTTCGTCTAGACAGAAGTGCAAGGAATCTAAGGCAATCCTTTTCACTTCTCTTAACTAGAATTTGGAGGAAAGAGAACTTGCAGTTAGCTTGCTAATTAACTGGATTTCTCTGGCCTTCTGGGAATAGAGAGTCTCATTTCACTTCTTTCCTTATCAGAGCAATGACAGCTGTGTGTATGTGAAAGTCAGCATTTACCCTTTAAATCCATGGACACTTGAATGTGACCTCACATGCGGTGAGAGAACCACTGATCACTAAGCTAAGTGAAACACCTTACAGAGTGTCAGGAGTCACAAACAGAAGAAGAGACTGGAGTCCAGCCTCCCTGAGACGGAGAGAGAACTTATGCAGAACAGCCCCAGCTCCCTTTCAGCCTGTCGCCCCATTGACTCCTCCCCTGACCTGCCGCTACCTCTGGAGAATGTGGCTGAAGGGTTTTCCTGGGTCCTGGGAAAAGGACAAAACACCATCTGTTGCTCCTTTGCTGGGTAGACTCCGGCAATATGCAGATGTGCAGATGTCGCAGCTTCTGGCAGCCTTTCAGCTATCTGGTGGGTGGCTGAAGGGGCCCTTCCATTGTGCTTGTGCACTGAGGCACGGCTGTATCTGTGCATGTGATCACGAACTAGGACCCTTGGCTCCTGTGTAGGCTGTGTAATCAGGGTGAGGGAGAGAAGGAGCAACTGTCAGGGACTGGAGAGGTAAGAGCTGTGGCCAGGGGCAGAGCCTCGTTCCAGCCCCTCGTCCTCCAGCTGACTACATTTAGTGCAGAGCATGGCTCTCTCACCCCTTGGTTCAAATGCTACCTCTCCCTCATTTCTCTCTGTGGACGTCCTTCCCCAAGCCTAGTTACTGCTCTGCTAACACTGTATGTGCCCACTGCACTGCAGACACTGCTGCAGTGTATTGATTCGAAGATGCATCTTTTTTCCCCCAACATATTAACATTTCTGAAGTTGGGTTGTATCTTGCAGTCGCTGACACCTCGTAACTACTGTTAGCCAGGTGGCAGTTATGTTTTAGTTGTAGTTGCCTGGCTTGAGTCAGTGTGGGTATGGCTGTTCATACCATTTTTTGATTCTTTATCTAAAGACTAAATGAATGGGCACTGAGTGGTGGCGCACCTGGTTGAGCACACGTTACCATGCTCACGGACCCATGTTCAAGCCCCCAGCCCCACCTTCAGGGGAAAAGCTTCAAAAGCAGTGAAGCAGTGCTGCAAGTGTCTCTCTCTCCCCCTCTCTGTCTCCCCATTCTCTCTCAATTTCTCTCTGCCTCTATCCAATAAATAAATAAACGAAACTTTTAAAAGGGCTAAATGAGCTACTTTAAGTATATAGCAAAAAATGCTAGGTGATAAGATGATACTGAATCCTAGTTTAAATATTGCAATCTCTTTCTTGATGGTACAGCTGGCAAATAATTGTGCATCTTACTACAGTCTATGGTCTTTGTTGGATAAAAAAAAAAAAAATTTGACCCATGATAACTTTTGTAGGTTTTTTTGTTGTGATCATTTCATTTATATTTTTCCCTCTTTTTTTCTGTCCTAACTAGCAAATTCCGGACCCCATCTGAGCTCCACAACGATAACTTCTCCCTCTCCACCATTGCTGAGGGCTCTCACCCAAATGTAAGGAAACTTTGCGACACTCCCTGTACCTCCTCCCCCCATGCCTGTACCTTGACTCACTATGATAAAGTTATGTGTCAGGTAACTTGGCTTCTTCACATGGCCCCTTTTGCATGATTCAGTCTACTCTCTGTGGTCTGTTTCAGCATGTGGAGCCACTGCTCAGAGCTCTGGAGTGGCACCAGTTGGGACAGTAGAAGTGGGAATTAGGCAGGTTGGCAGTAGCACAGCAGGTTAAGCACACATAGCACGATGCACAAGGAATGGTGTAAGAATCCTGGTTCAAACCCCGTGCTTACCATCTGCAGGAGCTTCAATTCACTGGCGGTGAAGCAGGTCTACAGGTGTCTTATCTTTCTCTCCCCCTCTCTCAACTTCTCTCTGTCCTATCCAACAACAACAGCAATAACAACAGTAATAATAACAACAAGGGCAACAAAATGGGAAAAATGGCTTCTAGTCAGGAGCAGTGGATTCCTAGTGCAGGCACCAAGCCCTAGCAATAACCCTGGAGGCAAAAAAAAAGAAAAAAAAAGAACTTAATGGTGCATCACTTGCAAGTAGTAGAAATATATTTCTAGGATGACTTTTTTTTTTTTTTTTTCCTTTATCTAAGTTTTACAAGTAGATCTTTGACTTTCAACTTTCCATATCAAGGAGAAAGACTCTGCTCTTACTGCTAGGGAATTTGCTGGTGTTCACCAAAGCTAATGAATGGTGTTTGCAATTTGGGATGGATGAAAAAAACCTCTGGGATAGGTAGGAAATGGTGCTCTTGAAACTGTTTGAAAACCCTAAAGTTTGTTAGGCTTCCATAAATTGATAAGGTCTGAGATGAGCATAAAATGCTGGTAAAATCATATATGTCCTTTCTTTGGTGGATGGCACATAGAAATCCATCAAAAGATCCCAGTATACTGTTTTCTAAAGGCCCACGGGGTTCTCTGGGAAAATACTAGCTGGTAAAATAATGGCTGCTGCCAGAAAGAATTTTAGAACTAAAGAAGAAAAAAAACTGTCCAAGTACCAAATCATGTGACATTCAAATCCCAAAACTCTGCATGTGACACAGACTCCAGCCCTCACGTCAGGTGCGTCACTCAGCAGACAGGGAGCTAAACTAAGACACTTTGCTCAGAAAAGTGGGGCTTAAGAGCAGGTTTTTTTTTTAAAGGTTTTCTTTTTCTTTTTTTAAAATAATCTTTATTTATTGGATAGAGACAGCCAGAAATCAAGAGAACAGAGGTGATGGAGAGAGACAGAGAGACACCTGCAACATTGATTTACCACTCACAACGCTTTCCCCCTGCAGGTGGGGACCAGGGGCCTGAACCTGGGTCCTTGCACATGGTAGCTTGTGTGCTTAACCAGATGCACCACCACCTGGCCCCTTAGAGCAAATTTTGAAGTTATTTGCAATAGTGGGGTCTCGGCTCATAGGGCTTGGTCTCACAGTCTAGAGCAAGAAATGCTCTCTATCTGTACTTTGCATTACAGCAGCCATGGCTCGAGAGATCTTGAAATGCGGCTATGGCTACCCTGGTGAACAGCACAGGCCTTGACCTTTGTCTACTTAACAGTGGGGAAAGGGACTGAAGACAATAACAAATACTACTTTGTTCACCAAGCCCTCCCCCGCCAAAGGAAAACTGTGGTCTGTGGTCTGGGAGGTGGCGCAGTGGATAAAGCATTGGACTCTCAACCAAGAGGTCCTGAGTTTGATCCCCGGCAGCACATGTACCAGAGTGATGTCTGGTTCTTTCTCTCCTATCTTTCTCATGAATAAATTCTTAAAAGAAAAGAAAACTATGGTCTGGTACAACAGAACTAAAAGGACCCATTTAAATTAGTCACGGGTAGCGGAGCAGTTAAGTGCACATGGCACGAAGCGAACAGACTGGACCGGCATAGGGAACGTGGTTTGAGCCTCCAGTTCCCCACCTGCAGGGGGGTCGCTTCACAAGCGGTGAAGCAAGTCTGCAGGTGTCTGTCTTTCTCTCCCCCTGTCTTCCCCTCTTCTCTCCATTTCTCTCTGTCCTATCTAGCAACAATAGCAACAACAAGGACAACAAAATGGTAAAAATGGCCTCCAGGTAAACTTAGCAGAGGTTTTTTTCTTTCTCTTTAATAATGTGGTGCCAAGAAATGGCCTCAGGGACGCTTACATGCATGCAGCCTCCCAAGCCTCTTTTTTGTTAAGTTTCCTCTTTTTTTAAAAATTTTTTTTGGTATATCTTAATATTTATTTTTGGCTAGAGACAGAAATAGGGAGGAAATATGGTGATAGAGAGGGAAGGAGGTGTGGTCTGGGAGGTAGGGAGGTGGTGCAGTGGATAAAGCACTGGACTGTCAAGCATGAGATCCCAAGTTTAATCCCCTGCTGTACATGTACCAGAGTGATGTCTGGTTCTCTCTCTCCTCCTGCCTTTCTAATAGATAAACAAAAATCTTAAAAAAATTTTTTAATAAAACAGAGAGGAACCATAAACCAGAGCTGAGCAATGCTCTGCTCTTTCTATATTTGTCTTCCTCTCTGTATCACTCTCATTAAGATAAATAAAACATGTTATGTTTGTTTTAAGATTTTACAATGAAAAATAATTTGGGGGGACTTGGGAAGATAGAAATAGTAATGCAAAAGACTTTCATGCCTGAGAGTCTGAAGTCCCAGATTCAAAATCCAGCACCACCATAAACTAGAACTGAGCAGTGTTCTGGTAAAATGAAATAAAATAAAAACAAATAAAAATAATAATAGTAATAATATAGGGGCAACTATATACCTCAAAGTAAAAGTGCTTAGTAGTCTTCTGTGATTAGGCTTACAAAATAAATAAATAAAGGAGAGAGGAAGAGGGACACCTGCAGCTCTGCTTCACTGCTTGTGAAACTTTGCCGCTGTAGGTGCGGACTGGGGCTTAAACCCTAGTCCTTGTGCATTGTAACATGTGCACTCAACCAGGTGCAACACCACCCAGCCCCCCTAATTTTTTTTTCCATTGAGAGAGAGAGATAGACTCAGAAAAAGAAGAGACGTGCGTTTAACCTGCTGCGCTACCGCCCGACTCCCACTTCTTTATTTTTATTTCTTTAGTTACTTTGCAGTGCTGGAGCTTCATACTTGCAATTCCTCTATTCCTAGGCTGATTTTCTCGTTTTTATTTTAAAGAAGAGAGAAGCCACAGCACTACTTTACAACCTGTAGAGCACCCCCCCTGGGGCCATGGTGCTCCTATCTGCTGTCAGGGATTGAACCCAGGGCCTTACACATGTAAAGTGTGTGTCCTCACCCAGTTCCTTAGCTTCCTTAAAGTGTGTGATTGAATGAGCCAAACAAAGGCTCCCTGTTCTGGGCTGATCCAGCACTGTGGAAACAAGGCATCTGTCTGGGAAAGCTACCCCTGTGTTGATTTCAGAATAGAGCGAGCCTTGGCAGGGACGCAAGCAGGGTGTCCCTGGGAAGAGCTGAGAGGTGGTCTGGGCAGCGCTTGGAGCACCCCTCAGGGAAGTGACTGCTGTTTCTGATTCTTCTTGGATCTTTGTTTACCTGCTAGGGCTTCCCTGGGCTCTGTGCCTGCATGGTGCCACTGCTCCCAGGGACTTTTCTTTTTTTTAGATAGCAGATGAAATACAAGTGAGAGAGGCAGCAGGAGGAGAAGCACTCTCACATTGCTTCCCGGCTCACAAGGCTCCCCCTTTGCACGGCTCCTCCAAATGGAGGCCAGGAACTCACACCCAACCAAGCAGGTGTCCTTGGGCACGGTAAAATACGCACTCTACCCAGAGAGCTGCCTCCCTCCCGACTCTTGGATCTGAAAGCCATCCCCACCAGCCATCTCTTCTGCTTGTGCCCTGAGGGACCCCTCCGGCACAGCGCTGAGTGCAGGCATGACTCTCCTGCCCAGCAGGGAATAAACTGGTAATTTCTGTGTCTTCATCTTGATCTTCTCCACTTAACCCAGGTCAGACTTGGTCAAACTCGGGATCTTGTAGTGGCAGTCGCCATGTTATTTTGAAATGAAGCCCTGCTTATTGCTGTGGCCACCATACTGATTGCATCCATGTGACAGTGGCATCAAGATGAAAGTGGAAAAAGCAGGAAAGCAGTCAAGAGTCATCCAGCCAGGCTGTTCTCTCCCCACCCCTCATCTTCAGCCCTTAACTTTCCTTTTTGGTACTGGTGTCTCCAAAGTTTTAGAGAGTTATAATTATCTTACTGAAAGGCTAATTCTCTGCTAGTCGGGGGGGGGGGGGGCATCAGGCAGGAGATGGTTCACCCCATAGCGCACACACTTTGCCCTGCATGAGGTTCTGTGTTCAAGCCCCTGGCCACCACAGAGGAGCACTAGCATGGGGAAAGCTTCATGGGCTGTGGAGCCATGGGAGGGAAAAGGGGTGGGGTTGACCAGCAGGATCAGTGGATTTATGTGGAGCCTTAGGGATAACCTTGGTAGAAAAAATAAAAGGAAAGTAGATTAGGGGGGTAATTTTCCTACCCAGTGCCTAAAATCTCTACCAATCATACTCTGAAAAAAATTCTAACAAAAATAATATTGCTTTGATGGGCGAGGGGGGCATGGGAGCAGGGGCAGTTGTTGTTATGTCGGTGGCATGATTCGCCTGGCATGTGCTGCCCCTGGCCTGGCCCCTCCTGGCTGGCAGTTCTCTGTTGGTGAGTCAGTGGCTGTTGTATGCTAAGCAGCCAGTCTTAGAAGGGACCAAGGGAAGGAAAGGGGGACTCCTGCAGCTGCGGGGGTTTGCAGATTATCTAGGAGGAATGGACTGTCTGTGGGAAGCTGGACACCTTCCAGGTCCTCGGGTGAGTGAGGTCACCTGAAATGCGCAGGCAAGCTGCCTGAACACCAGGGCTGCTGTCAGCTCTCACAGCTGTGCCGTCAGCAGGATGTCTTGGGCATCACTTTGGGCCACCTAGACTTTGACAGACCTTTGAGGGTTCAGTGATTGCTAGGATTTCATCACACAGCCTCAGGGCTCTTTTCTTCTTGCCGTCTCAGCCTCTGTGATTTGGTAAAGCCCTGCTGCCCCAACCTTCTGATCGAGGCTCGTACCCGGCCACATAGGCGCCCCGGCCTGAACCCAGTCTGCCCTGGGCTGAAAGCCCTCCCCGCACCTGGGGTGGACCCTGGCAGTGGCCGCATAGTAGTTTCCAGGGCTTTTGCCAGCTGCAGGTACAGCTCCCTCGTGATGAAGGACTGCCACCAGATCAAAGCCGATCAGAGCTGGTCAGCTGAATAGGGCCGAGTTCTGCAGGAGAAACACTTGGGTCAAGACAGTTGCACCAAGGTGCAGGTGCTCTCACCTGTTCTGTCTGTCTGGATGGCTTAACTTGTCCTGCAGCACTGCTTGGGTACTGGGTTCCTTGCTGTTAGAGTGTTCTTCTCCCATCCATTGTCCCAGAAGGAGTCTCTCTTTCTTTCTTTTCTTTTCTCTTCTCTCCTCTCCTCTCCTCTCCTCTCCTCTCCTCTCCTCTCCTCTCCTCTCCTCTCCTCTTCTCTTCTCTTCTTTTCTCTTCTCCATCCCCAGGGCACTGCTCTGGCTTATGGTGATGGGGGGATTGAAGCTGGGACTTTGGAGCCTCAGGCCTGAGAGTCTTTGAATAACTACTGTTTGCATAACTACTGTGCTGTCTCCGCCACCCTTTATTAATCATTTATTACTGTTATTATTACTATCTTCCCACATGGTGATAGAAAGTATCAAGTGTCTGTAACTCCTTTGCCTGAAACCTGCCTCAGTACTATATAAAGTTCATTTCCTCTTACTCTTTATTTTGTTGCTGGTGTGGCGGGGAAGGAGAGGGGCAGAGCAGGGCTCTGCCATTTTTGATGGATGACTGGTTTTTGTCTTGTTTTGTGATGACAGGGATTGACCCAGGGCCTCGTACACGCACTGCTTCTGCTCTAGCATGGGATCGCCTCCCTGATCTCCTGTCCTTTTCTCAGTTAAAATGAGGAATATATGTTCCCCAGTTGCCTGGAAATCGTGTTTCCATGGATAGAGACTTTTCATTATCTAAGCTGGTTTTCCAGAAAAGGGCTATGTGAGGTCGGGCACAAGGAGCAGGTGACAGTGGTTTCTGTGTGCACATTGCTTTTGAATAACACTAAGACTGGACCCCCTTCCTTTCTTTCTTTTTATAAAATTTTTTTTTTAACCAGAGCACTACTCAGCTCTGGTTTATGGTGGTGTGGGAGATTGAACCTGAGACTTTGGAGCCTCAGGCATGAGAGTCTCTTTGCATAACCATTATGCTATCTACCCTTACCCTTCTATTTTACTTGACAAGACAGAGAGGAATTGAGAGGGGCGGAGGAAGTAGACAGGGAGAGAGAAAGATAGACATCTGCAGACCTGCTTTACCAATTATGAAGCATTCCCCCCTGCAGGTGAGGAGTGAGGGCTCAGCCCAGATCTTTGTGCATGGTAATGTATGTTCTTAACTAGGTGCGCCATCAGACAGCTCCCTTCTTTCTTTCTTTTTTTTTTTTAATATTTTTTATTTATTTTCCCTTTTAATACAGTTGTTGTTTTATTGTTGTAGCTATTATTGTTGTTGTTATTGATGTCGCTGTATAGGACAGAGAGAAATGGAGAGAGGAGGGGGAGAGAAAGAGAGACACCTGCAGACCTGCTTCACCGCTTGTGAAGCGACTCCCCTGCAGGTGGGGAGCCGGGGCTCAAACCAACCGGGATCCTTACACCGGTCCTTGCAATTACACCACGTGCGCTTAGCCCACTGCGCTACCGCCAGACACCCCACCCCCGGCTTCTTTCTTTCTAACCAGTCATGACCATGACCTAGAGGTATTAGAAGTCAGACATAGAGGTGAGGGGCACTGGAGCTTTTGGAGAAGGAAGGCCCTGGTCCTAACTGTGATGACCACCTTGGATTTTTAAAGTGGTTAAAGCAAGAAAAGTCTGAGCTAGTTGGCCCGGGGACATTCTCTACCTTACTCATGATTTTGATCAACAGACTTCTCAGCACCTGCAGTAGCTGTGGGGCACCACAGAGAGAAATGAGCCCCGCTGAGTCACAGTGGGTGAAATTCCCCTGCTGGTCCTAAAGGGGAATTGAGTAGCTGTCCGAGTTCCCTGGCTGCAGAATTCTGAGGCCCTTCAGCAGGCTTCCTGTAGTCTACAAGCTTAGACGTGGACAAGCAGAGGGCACTGAAGCAGTCAGAAATGGGCGGTGACCCAAAAGCATATGTCATCTGGTGCAGCATGTGGCTGGACCCATCCAGAATTGGGCAAGGAAAAGCCCTTGATTTACTGTATTTTTTGAACACTGATTTTATTTCCTACGAGAAAGTTTCACGGGGTGGAGAGAAGGAGAGCTAGATAAGCCAGAGCACTACACCAGTACACACGGTGTCAGACCTTGAAAAAAGACCATTTCATCCCGATCTCAGTGAAAGAGAAGTAACTGCCCTTCACGATTTCATCTATGTAACGACTTTCCTACAGTGCCGCTGCTGCCGCTGCTGACTTACTTTGGTTTCATTCGAGACTTAAGAGCAAACCTTTCTTTTTTTTAAGTTTTTTAATTATTGTCTTTATTTATTTATTGGATAGAGACAGTCAGAAATTGAGAGGGAATGGAGAGATAGAGAGCGTGAGAGACAGACACCTGCAGTCCTGCTTCACCACCCATGAAGCTTTCCCCCTGCAGGTGGGCACCAGGGGCTTGAACGGGGTCCTTGCTCACTGTAACGTGTGCTCAACCAGGTGCACCACCACCTGGTCTCTACCTTTCTTTTTTCTACTCACGCTTCTTTGAGTCCGACCTGCCTGAGCTTGTTTGATCCCTCTCCCCACTGTCTCCTTCTTGTCTCTTTCTCACCTGTTTTCCTGTTCCAGGATGATCCAAGTGCTCCCCACAAAATCCAGGAAGTCCTCAAGTCCTGCCTGAAAGAGGAGGAACCATTTAACATCCAGAACTCCATGTCACCCAAACTTGAGGGTGGCAAAGGTGACCAGGCTGACCTGGAGGTGAACTGTCTTCAGAATAACTTAACCTAAATAGAACAGAGCAAGAAGAGAGGAGGGGTGGGGTGGGTGGGGTGGAGAGGGGTGGGGTGGGGAAGAAGCATTATCTCCTCTTGTACAGAGTCTATTTCTTGTAACCATTTGTTAAACTCTTTCCTTCTCGGTCTCATGGCATGCTTTGATGTTCTCTGTACAGGAAGAAAAAGTACTAAGTAAGTGGAGAACCTGAACAGAATTGCATACACTGGGTTTTGTCTGTGCTATCTGTACATTGCTTCTGCCTCTGTGATTTCTAAACCTATGCTGTTATTCAACTGACTTTTTTTTTGTACTTTGACCCACCTTTTTTTGAAATACCAGTAAAAAAAAAAGTTCTTGAAATAAAACTTTTTAAAAAGCTGTCTTTTTCCTAATATGATTGCTAATATCATCATCCTTGTCAGTTGAATTGGATTATCACCTTTATTGAAAATGTATATTTAAACATTTGAAATCCTAGAGATGGTCTGTTAGCTCAGTCTGCCAAAACAAAAACCACAGACAGGGTGGCATTAATAATAGAAACAACATCAATAACAACAATGATAAAAACAACAAGGGCAACAATAAAGGAAAATAAATAAAATATTTAAAAATAAAATAGAAACTGTTTTAGGGGGGCACAGCGGGTTAAGCACACATAGTACAAAGCGCAAGGACCGGCATAAAGATCCTGGTTCGAGCCCCTGGCTCCCCACCTGCAGGGGAGTTGCTTCACAAACAGTGAAGCAGGTCTGCAGGTGTCTGTCTTCCTCTCCCCCTCTCTGTCTTCCCCTCCTCTCTCCCATTTCTCTCTTTCCTATCCAACAACAATAAAAGCTATAACAACAATAACAAGGGCAACAAAAATGGCCTCCAGAAGCAGTGGATTCGTAATGTAGGCACCAAGCTCCAGCAATAACCCTGGAAGAAAAAACAAACTATTCTTTTTTTTTTAATATTTATTTATTCCTTTTCGTTGCCCTTGTTTTACTGTTATAATCATTATTATTATTGATGTCATCATTGTTGTTGGATAGGACAGAGAAATGTAGAGGGGGAGAGAAAAAAAAGGGGGGGAGAGAAAGACAGACACCTGCAGACTTGCTTCACCGCCTGTGAAGCGACTCCCCTGCAATTGGGGAGCCGGGGGCTCGAACCGGGATCCTTATGCTGGTCTTTGCGCTTTGCGCCATGTGTACTCGACCTGCTGTGCTACCGCCCGACTCCCAAAACAAACTATTCTTGAGGTTTATTTTACCCAGTTGATGAGAGAACCCAACGTGCCATGCAGCACATGCAGTAGGTACCAGGGCGGTGCTGGGAGTTAGACACGGGGCCTCAGGCAGGCGGGTCCTGCTCTCTAGCCACTGCGCCAAGCTCTTGGCCACTGTGACTTGCTTTCTAAAAAGATCTTTCTTAAAAATTTTTTACTACCCCACCTGCAGGGGAGTCGCTTCACAGGCGGTGAAGCAGGTCTGCAGGTGTCTTATCTTTCTCTCCTCCTCTCTGTCTTCCCCTCCTCTCTCCATTTCTCTCTGTCCTACCCAACAACAACAACAACAATAATAACTACAACAATAAAACAAGGGCAGCAAAAGGGAATAAATAAATAAAATAAATATTTAAAAAAATTTTTTACTGGCTTTATTTATTTATTGGATAGCCAGAGCCATAAATTGAGAAGGAAGGGGGAAATGGAGAGGAAGAGAGACAGGTGGGAGTAGATAGTATAATGGTGATGCAAAGAGACTTTTGTGCCTGAGGGTCCAAAGTCCCAAGTTCAATCCCCCACACCACTATAAGCCAGAGCTGAGCAGTGCTCTGGTAAAAATAAAAAGAGAGAGCCAGAAATCTGCAGTCCTGCTCTACCTTCAAGAAGTTTTTCCCCTGCAGGTGGAGACAGGATTTGAACTCGGGTCCTTGAACATGGTAACAGGTGCACCACCACCTGGCCTCCTAATTTTATTTCTACAGTTCTAGAAGCTAGAAATTTAAGATCAAGGTACTGAAAGGGTTGGTTTCTGTTGAAGCCGCCTTTCTTGTTCTGCAAATAGCCATCTTGCTTGTGTCCTCATATGGCCTTTTCTGCGCAAATAGTAGGAGAAAATCTCTGCTCTCTCTTTTGTTAATTTTATTTGATAGGACAGAGAAACTGAAGAGGGGAGAGGAAGAATGAGAAACAGAGACAGCTTCCCCCCTGCAGATAGGGTCCAGGGACTTGAGTTCTTTGGCATGGTGATGTGTGCACACAACCAAGTATCCCCCCCCCCCCCCCGCTGCCTCTCTTATAAGGACACCAAGTTGTTTGGATTAGGCCCCACTCCACTGAGCTCATTTAACCTTGACCAACCCCTGTAGTAGCCTCAGCCAGCATCACACTAGGTGTTGCGCTTCAGCATATGACTTGGGAATTGTGTGAGTGTGGGAGAGGACAGTCAGGCCCAAACAACTTGCTAGTGTCTATTATCAAGAATATTCATTGATTCTTTCATAAAACATTTGTGGGTCCAGTGGTGGTGCACCTGGTTGAGTGCACATGTTATAATGTGCAAAGACCAGAGTTTGTCCCAACCTGAAGGGGGAAAACTTAGTGAGTGGTGGAGCAGGACTGCAGGTCTCTCTCTCTCTCTCTCTCCCCGAAGATTTTATTTATTTGGGAGTCAGGCAGTAGCACAGCGCATTAAGCACAGGTAATGCAAAGCGCAAGAACTGGCGTAGGATCTGGGTTCAAGCCCCTGCTCTCAGCCTGCAAGGGAGTCACTTCACAAAGCGGTGAAGCAGGTCTGCAGGTGTCTCTCTTTTTCTCTCCCCCTCTCTGTCTTCCCCTCCTCTCCATTTTTCTCTGTCCTATCCAACAACGACAACATCAATAACTACAACAATAAAATAACCACGGCAACAAAAGGGAATAAATAAATATAAAAATATTCTATTTATATTATTAATGAGAAAGCTAGGAGAGTGAAAGAACCAGACCTCACTCTGGTACATGTGCTGCTGGGGATTGAACTAGGGACCTGCTTCAGAGTCCAGCGCTTCATCCACTGCATCACCTCCCAGATCACTCTCTCCCTCCCCCTTCCCTTCGATTTCTGTCTGTCTCTATCCAATAAATGAATATAGATGAAGTAAACATTTATTCAACATGTACACAACCAGGCAGCATGGGACCAGTAACTCCAGATGACTAAGACCCTAACTTCCAGAAGTTGCTGGGGGAGCCAGGAGACCCAATAGAGCACAGATTCTGGCGTTCACGAGAATCTAGGTTTAGGCTCCCGAAACACGCGGAGATTTCATGAACAGTACACTGATGCTGTGCTGTCTCTCCCCTCTTTATATCTCTCTCACTTTTTCTTTTTGCCTCCAGGGTTATCGCTGGGGCTCGGTGCTGCTCCCAGCAGCCTTTTTTTTTTTAATTTATTTAAGTATTTATTCCCTTTTGTTGCCCTTGTTTTATTGTTGTAGTTGTTGTTGGATAGGACAGAGAGAACTGGAGAGAGGAGGGGAAGACAGAGAGGGGGAGAGAAAGACAGACACCTACAGACCTGCTTCATCACCTGTGAAGCGACTCCCCTGCAGGTGGGGAGCGGGGGGCTCAAACCAGGATCCTTGTGCCGGTGCCTGCGCTTTGCGCCACGTGTGCTTAACCCGCTGCGCTACCACTCTACCACCTGATTCCCTCTCAGCAGCCTTTTTTTTTTTTTTTTTTTTTTTTTGGCTATGACAGAGAAATTGGGAGAGGAGGGGAGATATAGAGGGAGAGAGACAAGGGAGGTGGGTGGTTGCACACTGGGTTAAGTGCACATAGTACAAAGCGAAAGGACCCGCTGGATTAGCAGTGGATTCCTAGTGCCAGCACCAAGCCCCAGTGATAACCCTGGAGGCAAGAGAAGACCTGCTTTACTGTTTGTGAAGTGTCTCCCTGCAGGTGGGGAGTTGGGGGTTCAAACCTGGATCCTTGCGCAGGTCCTTGCACTTAGTACTATACTTAACCAGGTGCACCACCACCTGGCTCCCCTCTGTCTCTATTCAATGAAGAAAGAAATATGGGGGCCTGGCAGTAGCGCAGCGGGTTAAGCACATATGACAAAGCACAAGGACCAGCTTAAGGATCCTGGTTCCAGCCCCCGGCTCCCCTCCTGCAGGTGGAGTCGCTTCACAAGTGGTAAAGCGGGTCTGCTTTCTCTTTCTTCTCTTTCTCTCCCCTTTTCTGTCTTCCCCTCCTCTCTTAATTTCTCTGTCCTATCTGACAACAACAACAGCAATAACAAAACAACAACAATGGCAACAAAATGGTAAAAATTGTCTCCAGGAGCAGTGGATTTATGGTGCACGGCAATAACCCTGGAGGCAAAGAAAGGAAGAAATAGGTTAAAAACACTGTGAGAGATAAAAGGGTTCAGAAAGGTTTCAAGGAGAGAAGGTTGAACTTGAACTTTGAAAGACAAGGAGGCATTTTTGAGAATGATACAGATAAGGCTTTAGAGACAGAGAGGATACACATGAGGGAGTGGTACTGGGTGATGAAACGGGAAAGGGCGATTTAGCACAAATTAGAAAAGAGCCACTGACCCAGAGCCGAGCTAAGAGGACACCGCCATGGTGAAGGCAGACAAGACGGGTCATAGCAGTCCAGGCGACAAGTGAGGACAGAACAGAGTTCAAGCAGCCAGAATTACAGAGAACTTTTTTTTTTTTGGCCTCTGGGTTTATTGCTGGGGCTCAGTGCCGGCACTACAAATCTACTGCTCCTGCAGACATTTTTATTTTATTTTATTTTTTGGATAGGACAGAGAGTAATCAAGAGAGGAAGGGAAGACAGGGAGGAGCTTGCTTCACCACTTGCAAAGTGACCGCCCTGCAGGTGGGAAGCCCAGGGCTCCAGTCGGGATCCTTGCACTTCAAACTATACTATGTGCGTTTAACCCAGTATGCCATAGCCTGGCTTCCCTGAGAGCATTTTCCACGACTTTTTGCCTGTATTCTATCTGTATTGCTTCCAGTAACTAGAAGGAATCCTTAGATGTCTGTTTCTGTTACCAAATCTTTTCTGTTTCTCCCTGATTTCTTTGTATGTACCTACTAAATTTTTATTTTGTCCCAGGCATTGTATTTTAAATTTAGTTTATTAAAAAATTTTATTTGATTATGTCAGGTACCCAGGGTGGGGGGAGCTAGAATTCTGGGTTCATACTATTCCAGATGCAAGGTCACAGATTTTCTGGGCCACTGACGCCGGTCACAGAGCTGTGCAAGGGCTGCATTGCTTTGGGTTTATCCTTATCCCTGGGGTCACAGCCCCAACAGTTTCTCCCACTGACGCCGGTCACAGAGCTGTGCAAGGGCTGCATTGCTTTGGGTTTATCCTTATCCCTGGGGTCACAGCCCAAACAGTTTCTCCCTTGTCCCACCTTTGCTGGGCCCTGTACTCCAGTCTCCTTCCCCTCTGAGTCCTCCTGCAAGACTTTCAGAAACACAACCTGTTCTCATAGTCAAGTCTTCCCAATAGACAAACGACCTCCAGAGAAGTGACCTTGGAAGCCAGACTCGCCTACCTGGACTCTGCTATCTTGCTAGCTCGTTGCTGTGTCCCAGATGTTTATGCCACCTTTTGGTTGTCCTTAGTGGGAAATTTGGGTCATTCACCTCAGCTCCTTCTGCTAACAACAGAAGTCCTGTGTTTGCAGCTTGCGACTCTGACCCAGATGCCATTAATCCAGCAGGGTCATGAGCGCAGGCCGCCTTTGCCTTTTATTTTCAAATGTATTTCTATTAGTGATTTAATAATGGCTTACAAGTTCATAAGATTACATGGTATAGCTCCACACTAACCATTCCCCACCCAAAGTTTTCACAAAGTCTTTTATTTATTTTTTTAATATTTATTTTATTTATTCCCTTTTGTTGCACTTGTTTTATTGTTGTAGTTATTATTATTGTCATCGTTGTTGGATAGCACAAAGAGAAATGGAAGCTGTTGGTATGCATGAGACCCCTTCTGTTTCATTTGGTTTAAATCCCCCCTGCTTAACACTATTCTATTTACATAACCACTTCATTCTATTTACATAACCACTGTTAACAAGTTCCACCCTCCCTCCAGGGCATTTGTGGTTCAGTGATAGGATTCTCGCCTAATCTGCCCCCTCTTTGTCACACTCTGATTTTCACCAGTCACTTTTCTCTCCACCCTCTCTATGTCACATCCTGTTTCCACCTTACATGGCAAGTATATATAAAGACAGCATTGTGAGTTTTACAGTACTTTACCTTGAGTTTAGCTTAGCTTGGTATAGATTGTGCTGCGTCCTGCATGAATAAAGAGATACTGCCTACAGCTCAACCATGAGTCCCCGGTCGTGTCTGTTACCCGCCTGTGAAGCCAGCCCGGCGAAAACAACATAACCCGTCGAAAACAACAGAAGCGGGGAAGACAGAGAGGGGAAGAGAAAGACACCTGCAGACCTGCTTCACCGCCTGTGAAGCGACTCCCCTGCAGGTGGGGAGCCAGGTCTCGAACCGGGATCCTTACACCGGTCTTTGCGCTTTGCGCCACGTGCGCTTAACCCGCCGCACTACAGCCCGACTCCCTTCACAAAGTCTTAGAGACAATTTGGTGACTTTTTTTTCTAAATATTTTATTTATTTATTTATTTATTTATTTATTATCTTTTGTTGCCCTACTTGTTTTATTGTTATAGTTATTATTGTTATTGTTGGATAGGACAGAGAGAAATGGAGAGTGGAGGGGAAGACAGGGGAGAGAAAGACAGACACCTGCAGACCTGGGAACTCGAACCGGGATCCTTTAGCTGGTCCTTGCACTTTGCGCCACCTGAGTTTAACCCACTGAGCTACCGCACGACTCCCAACTTTTTTTTTAAGTTCATGTGTTTCAGTTCTTTATATTGCACATATGAGCTAAACTATCTGCTAGTTGTCTTTCAGAGAAATGCAAGTCATTTAGTAATAGGTATAAACTATAGCAATAATAAATCCTTGAACAGGGACCAAGGAGTGATGCACCTGATTAAGTGCTCACATTACAATGTGCAAGGACCCAGGTTCAAGCCCCTGGTCTCCACATACAGGGATAAAACTTCACGAGTGGTGAAGGCGGGCTGCAGGTGTCTCTCTGTCTCTTTCTCTATCTGTCTCTCCTTCCCCTCTCAATTTCTCTCTGTATCTATCCAGTAATAAATAAGATTTTTAAAAATCTTTGAACATAAAAAAGGACTACTTAATACTCTTTGACTTTATCTCTTCCCCCCCCCACACACTTTTTTTTTAACACACTTTTTTTTTTAACAGAGCACTTATGTGGTCACACACACACACAAAATTTTTTAATGGAGACTGTGTGGCATGTAGTACAATCGGCCCTTGTTTTATATAAGACTACATATGGGGGTGTTGGGTTGTAGCCTGTGAATATTATAGTTTCCTACCCTGGCCCTTACTGGGACTAACATGGTTCTGATCAGGACTTTCCCAGACTCCAAATTAGGGGAGGAATCTCTAGTGGCACTGCTGGCTTCTTTCACAAGGCCCAATAAGAGAGACTGTAGGGGGGAGTCGGGCGGTAGCACAGTGGGTTAAATGCATGTGGCGCAAAGCGCAAGGACCCGTTAGGATCCAGGTTCGAGCCCCAGGCTCCCCACCTCCAGGGGAGTTGCTTCACAGTCAGTGAAGCAGATCTGCAGGTGTCCCTCTGTCTCTCTTCCTCTCTATCTCCCTCTTCTCTCTCTGTCTCTATCCAAAAACAAATAAATAAAAGAAAACTTCAAAAACAATGAGAGGGGTTGTAGATGAAAGCAGGTTTTAAATTCTCAGTCCCATCTAGGTGTAGAGCTTGTTCGCATTGCAGATCAGACCCCTTGGCTGTGACCCACCTTCCCAGTGCTGACAAGAAAGGCCCATCTGAAGGGAAACGGTTCAAAGGAGGCCTGATGGATAGAGCTACCAGCTAATTCCACAAGTCTGTGACCGAGAACGGCTCAAGTGCTGGAATAGGAGAGAGTGATGTCTATCTGGGCCGGCCGTCCTTCCTGCCAGAGTGCTCCACTGGCAGAGCGGGCCTGTCAGCCTGCACGTGTGCCCAGGTAGTGCCTAGCGCCTCACACACCTCCCTGCGGCCCCAGAGCGCTTTCAGATGAGTGGTTCCGCTGGTGCCTTCGTTATGCTTTCTCCTGTAGCTTTTTCCGTGACCCATCCTGTGTCTTTCTTGTTGAGGAACAGGCAACCATGGGGCCAGCGGGAAGCTTTCCTGCAAGGACCGCTGCTCGAGCCCGGCCTCACCTCACTGGGGACGCTTCAGCACCTTGGTGTGGCCCCCTTTCTTCCTCTGTCTCTGTTTCTCACCTGAAGTATGAAGAAGTGTTGGGACCATGTATAAGCCTGATAGAACCACCCCCATCTTTGGATGGAGGTCTGAGAAGATAACCTCTTGGTAAGTCTCTCTCAACCGAGGTGAGCATAAGGGGGGAAACTCAGACTTGGTTCTTTCCTTCTTGACTCTCAGGCCCACAGATACCCCAGTACTTCCCTCCATTAACTGCAGGCCACATGGCCGCAGATTCACTTATTCAAAGTCACCTTCTGATCACAGAAGAACACACCTTATCACACACTTCATCACACACCTCAGACCCCAGAAAAGAGAAATTCCAAACTATATGGCCTTTTGATATCCATCTTCTCTCTATCTCACCCTACGGGTTTAACCCCTATGCTTCTCTCAAATACCTTTGGATAATTAAGTTGCTTGTGTCATGGAGAATAACTGTCTTGTATCTCATCAATTCCTGTCATACCAGCCCCCTACCTTAGGGGTATGCCAACCATTAAGAAACCTGTAATTTCTGACATATTTCAGTAATCTTCCCTTCGTTTGGTTTTCTATTTAACTCATGTCCACCTTGCTAATAAATGAGCTCTGAGTTCTGAGTCCTGAACACGTGAGGAGCTCCCTGGTGTCTTTTACTTCATGTCACCCCTGTCGTGAGCGAGAAAGAACCAGTCCGTTACCTTTCCCCTGGAGACCACCCCGCCAGAGAGAGACCCTAAAAAAGAAGCCAGCCCAGACCAGCACAGTGCCTCCTACAGCCACGATGCAGGTGGGGTAGGTAGCATGAAGGCTCTGCAAACACACTCTCAGGTCCCAGGTTCAGTCCCCCGCACCACCATAAGCCAGAGCTGAGCAAGGCTTTGGGGGGGGGATAAAAATGAAATAAAAAAGCCAAATGTAATTTGAGCCCCCAGCTCCCCACCTGCAGGGGGGTCGCTTCACAAGCAGTGAAGCAGGTCTACAGATAGCTTTTTTTTTTTAATATTTATGTATTCCTTTTTTGTTACCCTTGTTTTTTGTTGTAGTTATTATTGCTGTTGTTACTGATGTCATTGTTGTTAGATAGGACAGAGAGACATGGAGAGAGGAGGGGAAGACAGAGAGGGGGAGAGAAAGACAGACACCTGCAGACCTGCTTCACTACCTGTGAAGGCTCCCCCCTGCAGGTGGGGGTCCGGGGGCTCAAACTGGGATCCTTACTCCGGTCCTTGTGCTTTGCCATGTGTGCTTAACCCGCTGCGCTACCACCTGACTCCCTGCAGTTGTCTATTATTCTCTCCCCCTCTCTTTTCCCCTCCTCTCTCTATTTCTCTCTGTCCTGTCCAATAACAACAACTATAAGAACAATAACAATAACAACCACAACAAGGGCAACAAAAATGGGAAAAATAGCCTTCAGGAGCAGTGGATTCATAGTGCTGGCACAGGGTCTCAACAATAACCCTGGAGGCAGAAAAAAAAAAGTGGTGCAGGAGGTGGCGCAGTGGATAAAGTACAGGACCTTCAATCAGGTCCCAAGTTCAATCCCTGGCAGCGTATATGATGTGCTGATTCTCTTTCTCTCTGCCTATCTTCTTTTTTTATTTTTTAATTATTTATTTATTTATTTATTTATTTTCCTTTTTGTTGCCCTTGTTGTTTAACATTGTTGTGGTTATTAATGTCGTTGTTGTTGGATAGGACAGAGAGAAATGGAGAGAGGAGGGGAAGACAGAGAGGAAGAGAGAAAGACAGACACCTGCAGACCTGCTTCACCGCTTGTGAAGCGACTCCCCTGCAGGTGGGGAGCCGGGGGCTCGAACTGGGATCCTTACGCAGGTCCTGGCGATTTGCGCCACGTGCGCCTAACCCGCTGCGCCACCGCCCGACTCCCCTGCCTATCTTCTTCACAAATAAATAAAATATTTTAAAAGAGAGGAAGAGTCAGACAGGCAGACATTGGCAGCCCTGCTTAACCACTTGTGAAGCTTTCCACCTGCAAGTGAGGACTGGGGGCTTGAACCTGGGTCCTTGTGCACTGTAGCATATGCATTCAGTCAGGTGCATGACCACTTGGCCCAACTCATATTCTTTTTTAAAAAAATCTTTACTTATTTATTGGATGGAAACAGCGAGAAGATGAGAGGAAGGGAGAGATAGTGAGAGAGACAGAGAGACACCTAAAGCCCTGCTTCACCACTTGTGAAGCTTTCCCCCTGCCAGTGGGGACTGGTGATTTGAATTGGGGTCCTTGTGCATTGTAACATGTGCGCTCAACCAGGTGCACCACCACCTGCCCCTGCAGTTAAATTTATTGGTCTTAGGGAGTCCAGCGGTAGCGCAGTGGGTTAAGCGCAGGTGGCACAAAGCACAAGGACTGGCATAAGGATCCCGGTTTGAGCCTCCGGCTCCCCACCTGCAGGGGAGTCGCTTCACAGGCAGTGAAGCAGGTCTGCAGGTGTCTCTCTCTCTGTCCCTCTCTGTCTTCCCTTCCTCTCTCCATTTCTCTCTGTCCTAGCTAATGACGACAACATCAATGACAACAACAAATAACTACAACAACAATAAAAACAAGGGCAACAAAAGGGAAAATAAATATAAAAAAATGTATTGGTCTTCTTTTATGGTCATAAACTCATGGGCTAGTGTGCTAAGTGTCATATGGGAGCATGGCATCGCATCACATGTGCCCTAACAGCAGTAAAAGAGTCATATGACCTTTGCAGTAACAGCTGCTTAAGCCCAGCAAGAAGCGGAGTTCACAAGGTGGCCAGATTAACTGGATCCCAAAGGGTGACAGACACCATCAGGGGCAGATCGATTAGCTGTGTCCCTGGAAGAACCCAGGAGGAGAGCAGCACAGTGAAAGCACAGAAGGAGGCGTCGAGTGTGAACTAGCCCATGAAGGCAGAGTGCAGGCCCGCCTTGAAGCTCAGTACCTGTGCAGCGACCCCCAGAGAAGGGCTCCCTCTGACCCACAAGCAACAACAGTTCAATGGTAAAAAGCCTGAAGAGACAGACCCTCCTCCTTTGAGGTTCAGCCATACAGGCCTGACAGAAGCAGGAATGCAGAGACATTCATCACCTCAGGCCTCACCTGCAGCCTGCCCCTGGAGAAATTATATAGCAACAAAACCCAAACCCTAAGACTTGGTGGCGTGGCAGGGTGGGGGGGGAGGATATGATTAAGTGATCAAGCTTGTGGCGACCTTGCCTTGAAACCCAAGGCCCCCCCAAAAAAAAAAAATAAAGGAAGAACCCTCAGCATCACATGACAGCAGCAAACAGAGGCTAATGGAACACTGGATGGTGGCGAGCTTTAGCATATCTCATAAAAACAAAAATACTGAAATTAGAGTGGGGAGACAGTACAATGGGGATGCAAAATGACATTTACTCCCTAGGCTCTGAGGCCCCAGGTTCAGTCCTCAGCACCAGCACAAGCCAGAGCTGAGCAGTGCTCTGGTAAAATACGCACACACACATGCACACGCGCGAACACACACACACACACACACACACACACACGAAACTGGACCAGAGATGTGGCTCCACTGTGAAGCACATGGAGAAGAATCCAGCAACACACAAAAATAATGTTTGCTATAGACTTGTTTCAGATATTGTTCATCAAATTAAAGAAGTTTCCTTCCATCTATAGTTTTCTAAGAGCTTGCACATTGGATGGATGTCACATTTTATCAAAAACCTCTCTTCAACAAGATCAGAAGAGAAAACACAAGTAGAACCTGAACTGGAATTGGCATATTGCACCAAAGTAAAAGACTCTGGGGTGGGTGGAGGGGGAGAGTACAGGTCCAAGAAGGATGACAGAGGACCTTGTGGGGGTTGTATTGTTATGTGGAAAACTGGGAAATGTTATGCATGTACAAACTACTGTATTTACTGTCGGACATAAAACATTAATTCCCCAATAAAGAAATTAAAAAAAAAACAACCTTTCTTCATCTATTGAGGGAATCGTAACTTTCCTCTTTTAATCTCTTAATACATAAAATTACATTAATTTTTCTCAAATGTTAAACCAATCTAGCAATTTTAGGATAAATATAACTTAGAGTAATGCATTAACCTTTCAGTTTATTGCTAGGCTAAATTTGCTAACGTGTATTTTTAGATTTTTTTTTTTTTGCATATGCATTCGTGAGTGAGAGTGGTCTGCAGCTTTCCTCCCTGGCACTATCTTAGTTAAAGCATTTGGTAGCACGGTTATGTCAGCATCAGAGAACGGATTCGGTACCGTCTTTTTCTATTCTCTGCAAGAGTGTGTAGTACTGGCCTCATTTCCTCCTTGAAGGTTTGGTAGAACATACTGGTGAGGCCATCTGGGCCTGGAGTTTTCCTAATGGTAGACTTGACTTTCTTAGCAGTCAGCAGATTATAAAGGTTTGATATTTCTGTGTCACTTTTGATAAGCCTTATTTTCCTTAGAGCCATGTGCATCTCATCTAAAGTGACAATTGTGTGCATGGCATTGTTGTCATTGTTGTCCTCTTGCAAACTTAGAGTCTACAGAACTTCCAGTTGTCTCCTTATATCCTGAGTACTGGCTGTGAGCCTCCTTTTTCTTAATTAGTTCCTCTCATTGTCTTAGTCCTTTCAAATTATCAGTTTCTTGACTTTTTTTGTTGTCTATGTCTGTTGTGTGTTTGTTTTACAAATGTTTTTATTATTATTATTATTATTTTGCCTCCAGGGTTATTGCCAGGACTCGGTGCCTGCACCACGAATCCACTGCTCCTGGAGACCATTTTTTCCCCTTTTGTTGCCCTTGTTGATTTTTTATCATTGTTGTGGTTATTATTATTATTATTTTGTTGTTTTCATTGGATAGGACAGAGAGAAATGGAGAGATGAGGGGAAGACAGAGAGAGGGAGAGAAAGACAGACACCTGCAGACCTGCTTCACCACGTGTGAAGCGACTCCCCTGCAGGTGGGGAGCCGGGGACTCGAACCGGGATCCTTATGCCGGTCCTTGCGCTTCACGCCACGAGCACTTAACCCACTGTGCTACTGCCCGACTCCCTACAAATGTTATTTTTAGCAGGCCATGCAGTGGTGCACCGCTTAAGCACCAGGATCAGGGTTTGAGCCACACTCCCCAACTGCAGCAGAGTCACTTGAGAAGCACTGAAATGGGTCTGCAAGGTGTTTCTCTTTCTCTCTATCTCCCCCCCCATTTTCTCTCTGTCCTATTCAATAAAAGAAGAAAAAAAGGAAAAAATAGCCACTGGGAGCAGTTGATTTGTAGTGCTGGCACCGAGCCCCAGCAGTAACCCTGGAGGCAAATAATAATAATAATACTTTAAATATTATTTTTATGAGTGATTTAATAATGATTTGCAAAGCTATAAGATATCAGGGGTATAGTTTCACACTATATCCTACCACCAAGGTTCTGTGACTGCCCCCACCCCATATATATTTTTTTATTCCCTTTTGTTGCCCTTGTTGTTTTATTGTTGTAGTTATTATTGTTGTTATTCATGTCGGCGTTCTTGGATAGGACAGAGAGAAATGGAGAGAGGAGGGGAGGACAGAGAGGAGGAGAGAAAGACAAGACACCTGCAGACCTGCTTCACCGCCTGGGAAGTGACCCCCTACAGGTAGGGAGCCGGGGGCTTGAACCGGGATCCTTAAGCCTGTCCTTGCACTTTTGCGCCATGTGCACTTAACCTGCTGTGCTACTGCCCGACTCCCTATATTTGTTTTCTATCTCATTATTTCCTTTGCTATTAATTATTCCCATTATTTAAATTTTGGGTTAATTTTGCTGTTCTTGTGCTAGTCTATATATGAATCCTTGACTTGTTATTTTTCAGTCTTTCTTCATTGAATATAGACAAATTAGGACTATAAACTTTTCTCTGTTTTGCTTTACTAAGAATTTTTTTTTCTGTTGCCAGAATTTTGTGTATACATGATTCTTCTATTACTTTTTTTTTTTTTTCCTCCAGGGTTATTGCTGGGCTCGGTGCCTGCACCATGAATCCACCGCTTCTGGAGGCCATTTTTCCCCCTTTTTGTTGCCCTAGTTGTTGCAGCCTCGTTGCGGTTATTATTGCCATTGTTGACGTTGCTTTGTTGTTGGATAGGACAGAGAGAAATGGAGAGAGGAGGGGAAGACAGAGAGAGAGGGGAGAGAAAGACAGACACCTGCAGACCTGCTTCACCGCCCGTGAAGCGACTCCCCTGCAGGTGGGGAGCCGGGGGCTCGAACCGGGATCCTTACGCCGGTCCCTGCGCTTTGCGCCATGTGCGCTTAACCCACTGCGCCACCGCCCGACTCCCCTTCTATTACTTTTTTAAAACACTTCATTTATTCACTTATTAGATAGAGAAATCAAGGAGACTGGGTGGTGGTGCACCAGGTAAGGCACACGTAGTACTAAGGACAAGGACCTGTGCAAGGACTTGAGTCAAGCCCTCCCCCACACCCCACATGCAGGCGGGACACTTCACAAGCGGTAAAACAGGTCTGCAGGTGTCTTTCTCTCTCCCTCTCTATTTTCCCCTCCTCTCTCAATTTCTCTTTGTCTCTATCCAATGAAACAAAAAAAGGAAAGAAAAGGAAAGATGGCCATTGGGAGGCAGTGGTTTATAGTGATGGCACCGAGCCCCAGTGGTAACCCTGGGGGCCAAAAAAAACAAAAACCAGAAATCAAGAGCAGAGGGGAAGATAGAGAAAGTAAGAGTAAGAGAGAGAGGCACCTGCAGATCCGCTTCACCACTCATGAAGCTTTCCCCCTGCGGGTGGGGACCAGGGGTTTGAACCCGGGTCCTTGCGTATGGTGACACATGCACTCAACCTGATGCGCCACTTCCTAGTCTCTCCACTGCTCCTGAGCTGGGTTTCTCATTCTTCTTGTTTCAGCTTAAGAGAGACAGAAAAGGAGAAAGAGGTGGCCAGGCGGTGGCACACCTGGTTAAGCGCACACATCACGTACACAAGGACCCGGTTCAAGCCCCTGGGCCCCACCTGCAGAAGGAAAACTTCACAAGTGGTGAAGCAGGGCTGCAGGTGTCTCTCTGTCTCTCTCCCTCTCTGTCTTCCTCTTCCCTCTCAATTTCTTTCTGTCTCTAAGAGTAAACAAGTAACTAACATTAAAAGGAAAAGAAAATAAAAGGAGAAAGAGACGGAGAGGGGGAGAGCATGACACTTGCACCATCCATGAGCTTCACAGTTTGTTGTTACTCAAACCTCAGAGTGTGCAGGATACTGGGCGTGCCCTACCGAGCGCACCTCCCAGCCCCAACCCCGCACAGCTGTCCTTTGTCTATTTTTAAGGATTTGTCATTTCTTCTCATGAGAGGAAGAGATGGTAGCATCATTGAGCTCAGGCACATGTGGTGTCTTTTGTGGAATAAGACCTGCCAGTCTGGTGCTCGAGCAGACCGACCGACCTGTCTCTCGAGCAGACGGACCGACCTGTCTCTCGAGCAGACTGACCGACCTGTCTCTCTGATTCTCAGTTCTGTTAGTTTTTTTTCTTTTGTATTTAAGAAAGGATTAATTAACCAAACCATAGGGTTGGAGGGGTACAACTCCACACAGTTCCCACCACCCAATCTCCATATCCCACCCCCTCTCCTGATAGCTTTCCCACTCTCTATCCCTCTGGGAGCATGGACCCAGGGTCGTTGTGGTTTGCAGAAGGTAGAAGGTCTGGCTTTTGTAATTGCTTCCCCGCTGAACATGGACGTTGACTGGTCGGTCCATACTCCCAGTCTGCCTCTCTCTTTTCCTAGGAGGGTGGGTCTCTGGGGAAGCTGAGCTCCAGGACACATTGGTGGGGTCTTCAGTCCAGGGAAGCCTGGCCGGCGTCCTGATGACATCTGGAACCTGGTGACTGAAAAGATGAAAAGAGAGTTAACATACGAAGCCAAACAAATTGTTAAGCAATCATGGACCCAAAGCTTGGAGTAGTGGAGAGGAAGTGTTAGGGAGGTACTCACTGCAAACTCTAGTGTACTTCTGCTTTCAGGTATATATTTTGCAGTAGTTTACGGATACATGTGAACATATGCTCTCTCTCACAGAAACTGGTGTATATCTAGGTTTTGGGACTTTGTTAGAAAGTGAACCACCTGGGATGGAATTAGAGTGTACTATGAAAGGAAAGGTCTCACCCAAGTAATGAAGCTGAAGGGTTGTCATTCCACATGTGAAGTCTCTGGACACAGTCTGAGCTGAAGCATGTTGAGGTGGCAATCGTTGCGTTGGTTAGGTTGTGATCGGCGGATGCAATATTATTTGATATGGATTGGGAGAGGCATACGGGAAAGTGGGCCCTATCCAAGGGTTCCAGGACTGGGGGAAGTAGAGGCTCTATAGTGGAGATGTGAGGTTCCTGCTGTCTTAGGGTTCAAAAAGACAATCGATAGTTAATGTTATCATCACATTAATTAGTAATTGGGTTAACTTTGAAAAGTCCTTTTGTTAGGGTTTGCTGTACAGTACCCAGTATCTTGTATATAGCTGTGCTAAGTTTTGTTATTTTTTATTTAAAGGTTGTCTTTTTTGTTTTGTTTACTTTAAAAAAATATTTTATTTATTTATTAATGAGAGAAATAGGAGGAGAGAGAGAAAGAACCAGACACCACTCTGGTACATGTGCTGCCGGGAATTGAACTCAGGACTTCAGGTTTGAGAGTTCACTACTTTATCCATTGCCCTTGTTTTATGTTGTAGTATTATTGTTGTCGTTGTTGTTAGATAGGACAGAGAGAAATGGAGAGAGGAGGGAAAGACAGAGAGGAGGAGAAAAGATACCTGCAGACATGCTTCACTGCCTATGAAGTGACTCCCCTGCAGGTGGGGAGCTGGGGGCTTGAACCCGGATCCTTACTCCGGTCCTTGGCTTTGCACCACGTGTGCTTAACCCGCTGCACTACCGCCCGACTCCCCCAGTTCATTTTTTAAAAGACGAAATACTTGGAGGAGAGAGAGAGAGAGGAGAGACAGCAGAGCACTTGGCCAGCATTAATGATGTTCCTGATGCGCTCAGGTAATGCCATGGAACAGACCAGGTAGCACAGGCATGAAAGTGTTTTGTTACTCTACTGGTGATACCATATGTCCCCAACCCTGGGCTAGTTTTTATTCTTGTTTGTTTTTGCAGAGCCCAGGTCTCATCCATGCAAGGCCTGCTTTACCATGATAGCACTGCCTTTACATTCAGAGAGAGATGGGCAAGGGCAAGGGTAGATAGCATAATGGTTATGCAAAGAGGCTTTGATGCCTGAAGTCCCAGGTTCAATCCCCCACACCATCATAGGCCAGAGCTGATCAGTGCTCTGGTTAAAATGAGAGGGGGAGGGAGTCGGGTGGTGGCGTAGTGGGTTAAGCACAGGTGGCACAAAGCGCAAGGACCAGAGTAAGGATCCCAGTTCGAGCCCCCGGCTCCCCACCTGCAGGGGAGTCACTTCACAGGCAGTGAAGCAGGTCTGCAGGTGTCTGTCTTTCTCTCCCCCTCTCTGCCTCCCCTCCTCTCTCCATTTCTCTCTGCCCTATCTAATAACAACATATAAATAACAACAACAATATTAGCTACAACAACAACAAAAAACAAGGACAACAAAAGGGAAAATAAATAAATATTAAAAAAAAAATTTTAAAGGGGGAGAGGGGCAGGGGTAGAGAGTCTACTGCCTGAGGCTCCAAAGTCCCAGGTTCAATCTCCTGTACCACCCTAAGCCAGAGCTAAGCAGTGCTCTGGTAAAAAAAAAAGAAAGAAAGAAAGAGAGAAAAAAAGAAAGAAAGAAAGGAAGGAAGAAAGGAAAGAAGAGAGAGAGAAGAAGAGAGAGAGAGAGAGAGAGAAAGACAGGCAAGCAGACAGATGCCACAGCACCAGAGCTTTCCTCGGTCCTCTTATACCTCCCATGAGGTCTCGGGTTTGAAATGCACAGGAAAGAATTTACTGTCGGGTACATTTAGACCTTTGACAATACACTGGTTTGCTTTTCACTGGTGGGGCTTCACCACTCTGGGCAGACTTTCAGATTGAAAGAGACACAGAGGGGGAGAGAAAAAGGCTCTATAGCTCCCAGGCTTCCCTCGGGGTGACAGAGTCCAGGTCCAAAACTGGATGGTGCACGTGGCAAAGCAGGCACTTCCCAGGGGAGCCCCTTGCCATGCTGACACAGTGATTTTTAATGTAGTGGCAGAGTCGCACAGACAACTCCGATCAATTTAAAAAAACTACAATCAATTTCAAAATCATTTTAATTATTCCCAGAAGAAGCCCCATGCAAGCCCCTTTTTCTTGCCCACCAGTCCCAAGCAACCATTCACTGACTTCCTGTCTATGATTGACTTGTCCTGGTCCTTTCATATGAATGATTCATATGATATGAGGGGTGGGGGGGTATGACAAACTCCTTTGTTTTATTTCTTGTTTGTTTGTTGTTTGTAATTGCTTGGGCCAGATAAACTTTTCCATTCATTTTCAAAAGATCTTTATTTATTTAAAAGAAAGAGGGATAGACAGAGAGGGGACCCAAAGAGGACTCTTACACATGCAGTTTGGAGCACCAGAACTTGGGAGCTCACGCCTGAGAGCCCTTTACTTTGTCCACGGTGTAGTTTCTGGGGCCACAATTCTGTTTTTTGTTTTGGACTCCAGGGTTATTGCTGGGGTTCAGTGCCTGCACCATGAATCCACTGCTCCTGGAGGCCATTTTCCCCCCTTTTTTGTTGCCCTTGTTGTCATTATTATTGTCATTGTTGATGTCCTTTATTGTTGGATAGGACAGAGAGAAATGGAGAGAGGAGGAGAAGATAGAGGGGGAGAGAAAGACAGACACCTGTGTTGGTATGCATGAGACCCCTTCTGTTTCATTTGGTTTAAATCCCCCCTGCTTAACACTATTCTATTTACATAACCACTGTTAACAAGCACCACCCTCCCTCCAGGGCATTGGTGGTTCAGTGATAGGATTCTCGCCTGCTCCGCCCCCTCCTTGTCACACTCTGATTTTCACCAGTCACTTTTCTCTCCACCCTCTCTATGTCACATCCTGTTTCCACCCTACTTTGCAAATATATATAAAGACAGCATTGTGAGTTTGACGGTACCTTGAGTTTAGCTTAGCTCGGCTTAGATTGGGCTGTGTCCTGCATGAATAAAGATATACTGCCTACAGCTTAACCATGAGTCCCTGGTCGTCTGTTACCCACCCGTGAAGCCAGCCTGGCGAAAACAACATAGCCCGGCGAAAACAACATATGGCGCCCAGCGTGGGGCTGGACCTGCGCAACTCCCAGATAACTGAAGACTTTGCCTACCTATGCACTATGGTCTTCTACTTATGAAGAGGTTTGCCAAAGCCTCTACTGTTTCATTATGAGACAGTTTCTCTGTCTCTGGAACATTTTACTCTGGGCCACACTTCGGTTCCCTGACCAGGAACTTTGGTTTCTTATGACCGGGATCATAGAGCTTGGGAGATGCATGGAGATTTCTCCTTGGACTTTCTGGATTCCCTCTCCCATGTTTCCTGAGGAAAAGGACTACATTTTGCTCTGGGCCACAATTTGGTTCTTTATGACTGTCGTAGACCTTGGGATATGCATGGGGATTTCCACTGGTAGTTTCTGGACTTCTTCTCACATGTTTCCCACTGAGAAGGACTACTCTAATTTGAGGAGTGTTCTCCAGTACCCTGGCAGTCCCCAAGAATGGAGACACGTGGTTAGTTCTACTCTCCTGATTGGATTCTTTCATCGATGGGAAGACGCTTTTAAAAATGGGTGCCTGAAGCAATCTAGCAGGAACAGTCAGAAGCACCCTAAATGGAATTTCGAGGAGCTTTTTGGACTAGGACGCCCTCCAGGGACTCTTAATACTACATGGTGAGATCTTGATAATCTGGTTCAAGTTGTGTTTCATAAGAGAAGGATTTGAATGACTGAATTTTTGTATGACTTTGACTTAAAAAAAAATGCTGGACGCAGCCATGATTTCTAGAGACATCCAGAAACAATAAAAAAATTGTTTTTTCCTCCCTTGATTTCTGTTTTTACGTCTTGGCATAAATCTGAAACGTTTAATCCTGAAACGGTATGAGTTATGGGTGGGGCAGATAGTGTAATGATTATGTTAATTATTCTCATGCCTGAGGCTTCTACCGTGGTTCTTCTGTTTACCTTTCCACATTTTATTGAGTTTAAACTGTTTAAACAACCTTAAAATCATACTAGAAAGGACTTCCAATTATAATGGAGTTATCAATTATAGTAAACTTCTAATCTGCTACAAGTTTTGTTTGACAAGTAAGTGAATTTCAGCTGTCAGTCTTCACATGAAAAAGCATCTACTCAAATGGAATTCCCAGAAATCCATTTGGACCCCTGTTCTCTGACATCGCCCACAAGATGGAATGACTACAACACACCCCCGGAAACCAATGATGTGACCTGGCATGACCTGAAGAAACAGATTCAGACTCCAAAGCTCACTCTCTACAGAAAAGCAGAATTCTGTTGGCTGACATTCCCCATCGAGACAGACGTGCAGCGTTTCATCCTCTGGCATTTTCTTCTGTGGTCAGCTACTTTGGACTGACACCTCCATTGGACTTACTGGTACACGCTGCTGTGTTTCTCAAAGACTAACTTCAGCCAATTGCCTTGAGACTTTATAGACCATGTCCCCTTGCCTGCAGGCTCTGCCACAGAGGCAGAAAACTCCCCCTCCTTATTAGGTTATGCCCACAGAGGCATGAAGCGCCCCAAAAGGCAAGAGATGCCCACAGAGGCAGGAAATGCCCTTTGAGGCAAGAGATGCCCCCAGAGGCATGAAGCGCTCCCAGAGGCAAGAAATGTCCTTTCGCCTGCTAGGCCTTGCCCTTTGAGGCAAGAAACGTTCCCCTTGGCATCACACTGGTTACTGCTGCTCGCCTATTTTGTTTTCCATGTCTTATGCCAGTTCTTTTGAAAACGCCTGTATGATATAGGTTTCTGTTCACCCCACAATCCTGATACTATGACCATTAGTTAAAAAGAAAGGGGGAATTGTTGGTATGCATGAGACCCCTTCTGTTTCATTTGGTTTAAATCCCCCCTGCTTAACACTATTCTATTTACATAACCACTGTTAACAAGCACCACCCTCCCTCCAGGGCATTGGTGGTTCAGTGATAGGATTCTCGCCTGCTCCGCCCCCTCCTTGTCACACTCTGATTTTCACCAGTCACTTTTCTCTCCACCCTCTCTATGTCACATCCTGTTTCCACCCTACTTTGCAAATATATATAAAGACAGCATTGTGAGTTTGACGGTACCTTGAGTTTAGCTTAGCTCGGCTTAGATTGGGCTGTGTCCTGCATGAATAAAGAGATACTGCCTACAGCTCAACCATGAGTCCCTGGTCGTCTGTTACCCGCCCGTGAAGCCAGCCTGGCGAAAACAACATAGCCCGGTGATAACAACACACCTGCAGACCTGCTTCACCACCTGTGAAGCGACTCCCCTGCAGGTGGGGAGCCGGGGGCTCGAACTGGGATCCTTACTCTGGTCCTTGTGCTTTTCGCCACCTCTGCTTAACCCGCTGCGCTACCGCCCGACCCCACATTCTTTTTTTTATTATTATTTCAGATAGAGCTAGAGACCCCACAGCAGTACCTGTGGTGCTGTGGCTTTGACCCAGGCTGTGCGCACGGCTAGACAAAGGTCAGCTCTCTTCACACTCGTCACTCCTTTGACTTAGCATGCTTTCAAGGTCCATATCCATGCTGTACCTTTTGTCAGTACTGCATTCTTTTATTGTTTTGACCACATGTTATTCTATTGTATGGCTCTATCATATTTTGTTTATCCATCCATTGGTTGACAAGTATTTGTTTGTTTTTTAATTTTTTGCACTTTTTATGCAATCTCCCAAACCCTGTATGTGTCTCTTTCTCTTTCTCCTCTTCCCTCTCAGTGTCTCTGTGTCTATTCAAAAATGTTATTGGTAAATTTGGATTTAAACCTTCCACTTCTACTATGTGCTTTTTTTTTTTCTTGTTATCCTTTCTGTGTGTGTTGCTGGTAATGTATTCATAGCCTTACACAAGTGTGACACCACTGAGCTGCTTCCTCAGCCTGGTTTTCAGTCTATATTTTTATTAACTTTATGAATTTTTACCAGACCACTGCTCAACTCTGCTTTATAGTAGTGCCAGAGGTTGAACCTGGAACCTCAGAGCCACAGGCATATAAGTCTGTGGCAATGTCACTGTGGTATCTCTCTGAATATGTGGAGGTCAGGCATCTGTAGTGTTGCCAGGCTAGCGTGGGGTTGCCTCTTCCCAGGTGTGTACTCTCTGGGTTGGAGAGAACTCAACCAGAGCCAGCCTGGGCTGCTACTCACTCAAGCGACGTGAGGGAGATGACTCAGGAACGAAGCATGTGGCGGCGAGGCAATGCAATATATTTATTGATCAGAAAGCCAAGGATTTTAAAGGGAAGACCCGGAAGTGGCAAGTTGGGAACGGAAATGGTTAGGAAAGGGGCGGAGAAAGGCAAGAGGGGCTGGAAAGGTAGGGACTTCCTTAGCAACTGTTGCGAGGGTTTTAACTGGTGGGATTAATAATACCCTGGAGGCAGGGAGGGTCTTGAGGGTAGAAAGAAGATAGATGGAAGGAATGGAATGGGTGGGGATCTTTCAGGCAAAACAATGATTATGTAGATAGGCCGTAGTATCAGGAATGCAGGGTGGAGCAGGGGGAGCTGGCTTAATGTTTTAAGGAATGCCAGGCTCCTGGAGGCAGAAAAATGCAGGGTGCTTTGTGAGGCTCCTCACAATTTCCCGACATATCTCCATTTCTTTTTATCTAATGGCCATAGTATCAGGAATGCAGGGTGCTTTGTGAGGCAGGGAGTCTGATAAGATGGGGCACACCTTTGGCGTTACTCCTGCCCCTTCTTGCTCAACCTCTCTGTAGAGAGAGAGACTGACAGGAAAGACACACTGCTCAGGCTCTACCACATCCTCACAATTTCCCGACATGGCATGAAAGCCTTTTGTATAAAAGGTATTCTGTCTCCCCATCCTCATTCTATATTTTTAGAAGACAAAGAGGGAGACAGAAAGGGAAAGACATTAAGACACTGCTCCACCATCCATGGACTTCCCTGGGGAGCACATATCACTATATCGTATATTGCTCTTTCCAATGTCTAGTTTTAATGTTTTGCATCAAAACACTCTAGACTTCTATCAAATACCTAATTAAATCTTTTTTAAAAATTTCCTTTGAATGCTCTCTTAAATTTGATCTTAAAATTTTTACTCATTACAATTACCCAGCTTACAGAACAAGAAATTATTTATCATTCTGTTTTGCCACTATTCATTTGAAAGCTGTTCACTCTTTTCCTATTCATTTACTGTTTTCTCTAGAACTATTCTGACCAATTTTCCATTCTGTAATGAATTAAAATGTTCTGTATTTCTGCTTTCCCAATGTAGTAACTACCAGCTACAAGCATCTACTAAATATTCAAGATATAACTAATACTACTGAGAAACTGAATTTTAAATTGTGTTTAATTTTACCTAATTTAAATTTATACACCCACTTGGGGGTTTGTTGGTGTCCATGTTGTACAGCTCAGCTCTTTCCTTTTTTTAAAGATTTGTTTATTTATGAGAGAGAAGGGAGAAGAGAGAATCTGTTGGTTGTCTGTTGGTTTCTTTGCTTTTTGCCACCAGGCTTGTTGCTGGGGATTAGTGACTGCACCGTGAATCCACTGATCCCAGTGGCCATATTTTCTCTATCTCTCTCTCTCTTTCTGTATTGTTTGATGGCAGAGAGAGAGAGAAGGAAAATAAGAGAGGGAGAGACCTGCAGCACTAGTTCAACTTTTATGAAGCTTCCCCCCCGCAGGTGGGGACCTGGGGCTTGAACCAAGGTCCTTGCACCTGGAAAAATATGCACTCTACAGAGCGCACCACTGCCTAGGCTCCCTCCACCATTCAGTCCCCTCAGAACATCATTCTGGCAATATCAGGGATTAAACTTGAGACCTCATGCTTGAGGCTGAACTTGAGGCCCTCTTTTTATCACCATGCCTTTTCTAAGAGATTGTGTGCTTCATAGCTGGCTTACCAAACAAGGTGACTCTGTCCATTTGCTAGTACTTGCCTTTAAGACTGGGCATGTAGGGCTGGCAAGATTGATCACCTGGGCAGGCACTTGCTTTGCTAAGAGGTGAGCCAGATTCCAGTCAGGACTCCACCACACTAAGGGACACTGCTGCTATAGTCTCCATCTCTCTCTAGCTTTTTTTTCCCATTCTTCTTCTCCTCCTCCTCCTCCTTCTTTGTCTTCCTCTTATTTTTTTTCTTCTTTCTATCTAAAAAAATCAAACTAGGGGCCGGGTGGTGGCGCACCTCGTTGAGCGCACATGTTGCAGTGCACAAGGACCCGGGTTTGAGCCCCCGGTCCCCACCTGCAGATGGAAAGCTTTGCAAGTGGTGAAGCAGGGCTGCAGGTGTCTCTCTGTCTCTCTCCCTCTCTATCTGCCCTACCCTCTTGATTTCTGACTGTCTCTATCCAATAAATAAAGATAATAATAATAAAAAAAAATTAAAAAAAAAATCAAACTTGAGCAGTGAAGACCTGGTGATTAAAAAAAAAAAAGATTGGGAGTCGGGCAGTAGCACAGCGGGTTAAGTGCACGTGGCGCAAAGTGTAGGGACTGGCATCAGGATCCCAGTTTGAGCCCCTGGCTCCCCACCTGCAGGGGAGTCATTTCACAGGTGGTGAAGCAGGTCTGCAGGTGTCTATCTTTCTCTCCCCCTCTCTGTCTTCCCCTCTTCTCTCCATTTCTCTCTGTCCTATCCAACAACGATGACATCAATAACAACAACAATAATAAAAACAACAAGGGCAAAAAATAGGGAATAAATATTAAAAAAAAAAAAAAAGATTGAGCATGTGATGTGATGCTACTACTCTGGTAAATGAAGTGTGGCGGGAAATTTACTGGAAGAATTTCTGAGGAAAATTTCCTATCTCCAGGAGGAGACAATCTGTTTAGTGAACAAGTCCGTAGCGTAAAATGTGTGCAACGCCTGACACTGCAGTGTCTACCTTGAGATAATGAGGATGACTGGCCTGAGAGAAATGGGAAGGTCACAGAACCCAGGGAGCACCTGAACGAGCAGTTCTGAAGCTGCCCAGTCTCTAGGTTTCTTGGTACCTGAAGCCAAAAGCATTTCAGCTTTTGCCTTCTCCAAGGCCCCTGTACACACACCTCCTGGCCTACTCACTAGAGTCCTAAGAACATCTATCACTTCTGGACACTGAGCTTTCATTTAACATTGATATAGTATGCCTTATAAGCCAGATACAGTTTGAGCTGTTTGACAAGTATGAGTCCATGTATTTCTTCTGACAATAGCTACTGTTATTTCTTGCACTTTTCAGAGGAGGAAGTGTGTTGGGCAGTACGCCAGCTCCCCCCTGCTTAACACTGTGGTCTATTTACATAATCACTGTTTTACCTGAGAACCACCCTGCCTGCAGGGCACTGGTTTAATCCCACTGGTTCGCACTCTTTTTGCTCCGCCCCCTCTCCTAGTCACACCCTGTTTTCCACCACTAGTTTGCTCTCTTTTAGCTCCACCCTCTCTACGTCACACCCTGTTTTCCACCCTACTATTTCCTTCTTGGCGAGTATAAATACAGCTGCTCTTCTGATTAAACACACATGGGGTTGCCTTCCGGCTCCATGAGTCTCAGAGTCTCTCTCCTGTGACACTAGCCCGGCACGAGTTCCTGATCCCTCTCCCATGCAGCAGCCTAGGTTGGCTCCAGTCATGTTCTCTACAACCCAGAGAGCACTTGCTCAGGAAGAAGCACCCTCAGGCTATCCCAGCAGAAGTGAAGCTGCATGGGTTGAGTCACTGAGTTGCATTTCTAAGTTTCCACAGTTGGCTAGTTACTTTTTTCCCTGTCTGACTTCCATAGAATATAGATTTTTGAGAGCCAGGATCCTAACTGTTTGCTATGTGGTACCAGGCAAGAGGTAGATAGGTAGATGACAGTCTTTGTTGAATGGAGGAATATGAATGAATGAATGAATGAATGAACGAATGAACGAATGAATGATTAGTTTCCTGAGAACAGGGCAGTTTTTTATTCACATCCCTGGCCTGAGCCCAGGATTGGACTAAAGCTTTCTCCGGGAATGTTGATGGGAACCTGTGGAGTGAGCCCATTTCTGTATCCTGGTGACACACCATTGTGGGGCCCCCAGCAGCAATATTTGCAGAGGGCCCAGTGGCCCTTTGATTGTCTCTGCCCTCTTGTTGCTGGGTGCTTGAACACTGGCTCCTTCTCATGCCTTCCCTGTAGAAGAAAGGGAGCTGGCCCGCTTCCCCCTTGGCCCTGCATGTGTTCACTTGAGGTTCCTGAGGCCAGGCCCAGTGGGCGGCCGAGCTGCCATCGTTAATCACACGGCCCGCTGCTGCGGGCCCACGCGGCCGCTTTGAGGCTGGGCCAGGCCCTCTCTGGGAACTGCTCGCTGCCCTAATTGGGTCTCCCTGGGGAGGTGGCAGATCCTGCTTCTCTCTTGTCTTGACGCTGGCTGCTGCCTTGCCCACTCGAGGAGGACAGCATGCTCGCCGGTCCCACTGGCTCTGCAGCCAGCCAGGGCAGAAGCTTGTCCTTGTTCCCCAGACAGAGTACCAGAAACCCGCGGATAGACGGTCCCTGCTATGGACCACAACCAGGCCAAACAATGTTGCCCGGAGTAACTGCCACTAAGCCCAAGTGACGTGGCTCTGTTGGCAACTGGAATGAGTTCCCACAAGAAGGGAAAAAACATCTCTCTCCAGCTCCTATGGCTGTCCAGACCCTGCCAAGCACCTGACTCAGGACTGTGGCTCCTGGCACCCATGAAGCTGTTTGCAGTGAGAACCGTCACCCCCACCCACCCGGTACCTGCTGAAGCCCATTGGGAGCTGGGCTGCAGAGCTGTGCTGTTGCCTCCCTACTCTGGGCCTCCATTTGCCCTTCCTGGAAAGTGAAGACTAGTTGCTTTGTTGTTGTTGTTTTTTCTTTTCTCTTTTGTATTTCTTTCCTTCTTTATTATTTTAAGATTTTATTTACTTATTAATGAGAAAGATAGGAGGAGAGAGAGACTCTGGTACATGTGCTGCCAGGGACTGAACTCGGGACCTCATACTTGAGAGTCCAATGCTTTAAGCACTGCACCACCTTCTGGTCTTTCTTTCAACTTAAAATTTTTTAATAAGAGAGAGACCAGAGCACTGCTCAGCTCTGGTTTATGGTGGTGCTGGGGACTGAACTGGAGACCTTTGGTGCCTCAGCATGAAAATCTTTTCACCTAACCATTATGCTGTCTCCTCAACCCCCTTCCTTTCTTTCTTTCTTCCTTCCTTCCTTTCTTTCTTTCTTTCTTTTTTTTTAAATTTCTTTTTGTTGCCCTTTTTTTTTCATTGTTGTAGTTATTATTGATGTTGTTGTTGTTGGATAGGACAGAGAAATGGAGAGCAGAGGGGAAGACAGAGAGGGGGAGAGAAAGACAGACACCTGCAGACCTGTTTCACTGCCTGTGAAGTGACTCCCCTGCAGGTGGGGAGCCGGGGGCTTGAACTGGGATCCTCACGCCGGTCCTTGCGCTTTGCGCCATGTGCACTTAACCCACTGCACTACCGCCTAACTCCCTCTTTCTTTCTTTTTTTTTTTTTAAGATTTTATTTATCGATTCATGAGAAATGATCATTGAGAGAGAAAGAACCAGACGTCACTCTGGTACGTGTGCTGCTGGGGATTGATGAACTCAGGACCTCATCCCCTATCCAAGCCCCGTCCAACGCCGGATCCACATCCACGGTGCCACCTCCCTGACCACCTCAGCCCTCTTTCTTTACTATAGCAGTGCTTAACTCAGGCTTATGCTTATGGTGCTTTGGACTGAACCTTTGGTGCCTCAGGCCTGAAAGTCTTTTTGTTTAACCATTATGCTGTCTCCCCCACCCAGTGTTTTCAGAGGTGTGATAGCAGGACCTTGGGAGGTCTGGCCATTGAGGAGGTGATAACATGCCTTTTGCCATTCTGGCTCAGAGAGACTCTCACATCAGAGAAATGTTTAATCATTAGCTGTCATGTCTCATCGCTCAGGTTCCAGTCACCTCTAGAAACTCCTAGAGATCTCAGGCCCAGGTCAGATGACTTTCACTTGGCAAGAGGCTCTCTCTCCATCTCGCATGGCCCTGGATCTCTCTTTCTGGCCCTCCCATTTCCCCACCTTCTTGTTAAGTGGCTCCTGTTTCTATTGAGACTTACTCCCTCACTCAGTCCCTGTTCTACTCTCTGGGATGTTAGAATGAATTAATAAGTTTCTCTTTCTCTTCAATGGCCTTTTCGGACTCAAAAAAACAATCAAAATACTGAGCCTTCTTTTCTCCTTTATGTTTTATTATTTCATTTTTATTGCCACCAGGGTTATTGGTGGGGCTTGGTGCCTCCGTGTTTTGCTCCTGGTGGCCATTTTTTTTCCTTTTTATTTTATTTGATAGAACTGAGAGATGGGGCCTGGGGACACAGCATAATGGTTAGGCAAAAGACTCTCATGCCTGAGGCTCTGAGGCCCCAGGTTTGACCCCCAGCCCCACCATAAGCCAGAGTTGAGCAGTGCTCTGGTCTCTGTCTCTGTCTCTCTGTGTGTCTCTCAATAAAATTAACAAAATATTTTAAACAGAGAACTGAGAGAAATTAAGTAGGGAGTGGGGTATAGAGCAAGGGAGACAGAGACACCTGTGGCACTGCTTTGCTGCTCCTGAAGCTTCCCCCCTGCAGGGAGAGACCCAGAGCTTGAACTGTGGTCCTTGCACATGGTAATGTGTGCTCTCAACCGGGTGCATCGCCACCTTCTCGTCTCCTGACTAAACATTCCATGTCTGAAAATTTACAAGTCGTGATTCAAGTGAGAGCTTCAGTAGGCAAAACTCTGCACTAACCTTCCCAACAGCCTGGGAGGGAGGCTAAGTTGAGTGTGGAATTTTGGGCTCAAAAATTCTGTTCCAGAATTGTGCTACCCTGCCTCGTCCCCTCCCCTTGCACCCCTGGCTTCACCTTCAAATTGACTTAGTTCAGAAACACACATGGAGCGGTCCAGGAGGTGGCACAGCGGATAAAGCATCAGACTCACAAGCATGAGGTCCCGAGTTCAATCCCTGGCAGCACATGTACCAGTAATAAATAGAACCTTAAAAAGAAAGGAGGGAAGGAAGGAGAAGGTAAAAGAAAAGGAAAGGAAAGGAAAGGAAACATCCTGAGAACACATGTCCCAGTTTTGTTCATGCCAGCTGGCCTCCCAGCTCCCCAAGGAAGAGGGCAGGGAAGCAGGTTTAAGGCCACATGGGCAAGACAGTCTGGGGTGCCAGGCACCAAGTGTGACTTGAAAGGGGGAAATACAATCTCTGAATAAGGCACTTTTTTTGTTCTTGTTGCCTCCAGGGTGATGGCTGGGGCTCAGTGCCTGCACTATGAATCCACTGCTCCTGGAGGCCATTTCCCCCCATTCTTTTTGTTATTGTTGTTGTTGTTTTGCCTCCAGGGTTATCACTGGGGCTCGGTGCCAATCCACTGCTCCTGGAGGCCATTTTTTCCCTTTTGTTGTCCTTGTTGTCTATCGTTGTTGTTGTTAATATTGTTGTTGTCACTGTTGGACAGAACAGAGAGAAATTGATAAAGAAGACAGAAGAGGGGAGAGAAAGACAGACACCTGCAGACCTGCTTCACCGCCTGTGAAGTGACTCCCCTGCAGCATGGGGAGCCAGGGCCCAAACTGGGATCTTTAGCTCAGCGCCCAACCTGCTGCGCTACCGCCCGGCCCCACATTTCCCCCATTCTGTTGCCCTTGTTGCTAAGAACATTTTTGGCCCCAAGGACATGATAACCTATGAGAGGAGTCAGGGCTCTTCTTGGCCAGGGCTGATGGCCTCGTTCTTCTGGCAGCATCAGACATCCTGGCTGTACCATCCTGAGGTGCTGTCAGGCAGCCCCTAGAGTCTTTGAGGAAGATAAATGTTCAGGTTGGTTTCTTCAGGTGGTCCATGTGCTGCCGAGGGATGAAAACTCAGTTTCGCAGCTCTACCTCTAGAAACATGCAGGAGCTGACGCTCTGCCCTCCACCATCTGCACGTTCGCTGAGTGTGCCAGCGTCAGGTCGCCCCTCTGGGTTTTCTGGTCTCAGGGTGCAGGCTTTGTGGTGCTGACAGCCAGCTAATGGTAGAGGGGGAAGCTGGGGAGCAGGAACCTGGAACTATGCTTTGAAATTGTGGTGCCTTGGCTCACGCACTGTTTCCGGGGTTGCTAATTGACATTCTGAGCTCATTAGCAAGGATTTAGGGGCGGGCTGCCAGGACAGCACTAGGGGATGTGACTGGGCTCACATGGCCTACCCCCCTCCGCCCAGCTTCAACTGGCTCAGGGTCCAACCGCAGGCTGGGCGCCCAGCGGTTTTGTTTCTGTCATCTCAGCATCTCCCTTCCCTCTGACCTAGATCTGACGGTCCTCCCAGCCCACCTCCAGCCTTATGCCCACCTCTGTGGTATGTCTAAGATGCCAGGCTCAGACTGCCAGAGGAAGCAGCGCAGTGAGCTGTCTACGCAGCCAGCTTTCCCTTCCTAGGTGACCTACAACTGAGGAGTGAGCCTGGAGGGTGAAAGGTTGACCTCCTCTGCCCAGGGCTGCCCACCTGATGGCACAGTAGCTCGACTGCCCTGACCTGAGGAGGCACACTGAGCAGACATCCCAGGCATGGTTGTAGACTGGAAGGTGACAGAGCCTGAGTGAGGACACTTGGAAGGCTTCTGCTTAACCCTTGAATGACCAGGGCATTTCTTCAAAGTAACCTTGATGCCTCCGGTTTATTGAACTGTGGTTAATAAGTGCAGTGAGAGCTGTCAGCAGGCCACATGGCAGGCCGGGTCGTGACGGCATCATTTCATTCAGTCCTCATGGCAGCCCCCAGATGGACACAAGCATGACCTTTTTTTTCTTCCAGTGGCTGGGGCTTGGTGCCGCACTACAGATCCACGGATCCACCACTTCTGGTGGCCTTTTTTTTTTTTTTTTTTTTTTCGAAAGGGGAGATAGAGAAAGGGAGAGAAAGAGAGACACCTACAGACCTGCCTCACCACTTCTGAAGCAGACACCCTGCAGATGGTGATCGGGAGCTCAAACCTGGGTCTTGCACATATGTTATTTTTTAATATTTATTTATTTATTCTCTTTTGTTGCCCTTGTGGTCTTCTTGTTGTTCTAGTTATTATTGTTGTTGTTACTGATGTCGTCGTTCTTGGACAGGACAGAGAGTAATGGAGAGAGGAGGGGAAGATTGAGAGGGGGAGAGACAGACACCATGGGCAGTGGTAGATAGCATAATGGTTATGCAAAGAGACTCTCAAGCCAGAGGCTCCAAAGTCCCAGGTTCAAACCGCTGTACCACCATATACCAGAGCTGAGCAGTGCTCTGGTAAAAAAAAAAAAAAAAAAAAAAAGCTAAAAAAGAAAGACAGACACCTGCAGACCTGCTTCACTGCCTGTGAATTGACTCCCCTGCAGGTGGGGAGCCGGGGGCTTGAACCGGGATCCTTGCGCTGGTCCTTGCGCTTTGTGCCACCTGTGCTTAAACCACTGCGCTACCGCCCGACGCCCGACTCCATTATAATATATATATATATATATATATATATATATATTTTTTTTTTTTTTTTTTTACCTCAAGGGTTATTGCTGGGGCTCAGTGCTTATACTATGAATCCACTGCTCTTGGCGGCCATTCTCCCCCCACACACACACCCTTTATTTGACAGGACAGAGAGAGGGGAAGAGAGATAGAGAGGGAGAGGGAGAGAGCCACCTGCAGACCTTCTTCACTTTGTGAATAACACCCCTCCCCCCCGCAGGTGAGGAACAGGAGACTTGAACCAGGTCCTTGTGCGAGCCCTTGTGCTTAGTATTATGTACACTTAACTGACTGTACCATTGCCCAGCACCTAAACATCGCCTTTTATTTATTTTATTATTATTATTATATTATTTTAATTTTGATAAAGACAGAGAAATCGAGGGATGGGGAGGCAGGGAGACACTTGCAGCACTGCTTCATCACTGTGAAGCTCTCCACCTGCAAGTGGCATTTTATTATTAATTATTATTCTTGTTGTTTTGCCACCAGGGTTTTCTGTGGGGCTTTGTGCCTGTGTGATTCCACTGCCCCCCCCCATTATATAAAGGACAGGAGACGGTGGATGACAAACACAGAGAGAGACAGCACAGCACTGCTCCACAGCTTGTGAGCAAGATACTCCCATATGGTGGTCCGGGGCTTGAGCCCAGGCCGTGGTGCGTGGCGAAGTGTATGCTCTACCAGGTGAGCTAGCTCCTGGCCATCCACTGTCTTGAATTCTATATATTTTAAGACTTTTTAAAAGAAGTTTATATATTTTCCCTTTTGTTGCCCTTTTTTATTGTTGTTGTAGTTGTTATTGTTGTTATTGATGTTGTTGGATAGGATAGAGAGAAATGGAGAGAGGAGGAGAAGACAGAGAGGAGGAGAGAAAGACAGACACCTGCAGACCTGCTTCACCGCATGTGAAGCGACTCCCCTGCAGGTGGGGAGCCGGGGGCTCGAACCAGGATCCTTAAGTCGGTCCTTGCGAGTATGCAATATTTAATAGATATTTCTACAGTTCTCGAGAGCTTGTTTGGGGAGGTTCTAGCAGGGGAGCGCAGCTACTCGTATACCCTTGACCAAAGACCGGTCCGTCTCTATTTTGGGAAGGCCGTCCTCTTCGACCGAGCGCGCAGCTTTGGGAGGGATGCACGTAGAGCAGTGAGGGAGGAAGGGGACCCCCGCCTAGCCAGCCAGATCAGCCGAATCAACCCTGGTGATCAATGGGGTGACAGATGTCGCAGCCAGATCGCCCTCACATCCATCTACAGTTCTTAAAACTGATATTTCTGGTGGCTCACCTAGTTAAGTGCACACATTACAGTGCACAAGGTCCTGAGTTCAAGCCCTTGGTCCCCACTTGCAGGTGGAAAGTTTCATGAGTGATGAAGCAGGGCTGCAGGTGTCTCTCTGTCTCTCTCGCTCTCTATCTTGAATTCCATCTTGATTTTCGGGTGTCTCTGTCTAATAAATAAATACAATTTTAAAAAGCTGATGTTTCTATCTCTAAGTATGTGTGCATATATATATATATATATTTTGTTTGTTTGTTTTTTTGCCTCCAGGGTTATCACGGGGGCTCAGTGCTGGCACTGTGAATCCATTGCTCCTGGTGGCCATTTTTTCCATTTTATTGGAAGGACAGAGAGAAATTGAGAGAGGAGTGGTCCAAGAAGTGACACAATGAATAAAGAATTGAACTCTCAAGCAAGAGGTCTCAAGTTCAATCCCTGGCTGCACATGTACCAGAGTGATGTCTGGCTCTTTCTCTCTCCTCCTCTTTCTCATTAATAAATAGGTAAAATCTTAAAAAAAAGAAAGTCAGAAAAGGAAAGGAAAGAAATTGAGAGAGGATGAGAAGAAGGGGGAGAGAAAGACAGATACCTGCAGACCTGCTTCACTGCTTGTGAAACGTCCCCCTGCAGGTGGGGAGCGGCTTCTTGCCCAGCTCACTGTGCTCCCTACTATGTGCGCTTAAGCAGGTGCGCCGCTCCCCGGCCCCTCAATACTCTTTTTGTCATTCAAATATTTTTACCTAGATAGAATCTTTATGTTTTCATTAACATTTTAGGGAGGGACATTTTAACATTTCTATTTCTTTCTTTTTTTCTTTTCTTTTTTTAAAATTTATTTTATTTATTTTTTCCCTTTTGTTGCCCTTGTTGTTTTATTGTTGTAGTTATTATTGTTGTTGTTGTTGGATAGGACAGAGAGAAATGGAGAGAGGAGGGGAAGACAGAGAGGGGGAGAGAAAGACAGACACCTGCAGACCTGCTTCACCGCCTGTGAAGCGACTCTGCTGCAGGTGGGGAGCCGGGGTTCGAACCGGGATCCTTATGCCGGTCCTTGTGCTTTGCGCCACCTGCGCTTAGCCCGCTGCGCTACAGCCCGACTCCCTCTTTCTTTTTTTTTTTTTTTACATTTCTATTTCAGAACTCCATTCTTTGGGAGTAGTGCTCACTTTCTGTTTTCTCAGGAAAGTAGTCTCTTTAAATCTAATGTGCTTTATTTTATTTGTTCATTTTAATGACAGATACAGAGAGAAAGAAAGAAAGATGATAGATGATAGATAGATAGATAGATAGATAGATAGATAGATAGACAGACAGATAGACAGACTTACCAGAGCACTGCTCAGCTCTGGCTTTTGGTGGTGTTATCTTCCTCACAGTGTTTCCCTCGAAGCCCAGGAAAAATGAATCCTTGTGGGATTAATGAGTGTTGTGGGACAATGAACTCAATGTGAATGAACCAGCAGGTCTGTGATGTGCTGTGATATCACATATCAGGTATGTGACAGTGTGTGACAAATGTTACCTACAGTGAGAAATCTTGAGAGAACTATTTTAAACTTTGTCTCTAGAAATAAAATGGCCTTTAAAAAATAAAAACGGGGAGGGGGGCAATAGCGCAGCGGGTTTAAGCGCACATGGCACGAAGCGCAAGGACTGGCATAAGGAACCCGGTTCGAGCCCCCGGCTCCCTACCTGCAGGGGGTCACTTCACAGGCGGTGAAGCAGGTCTGCAGGTGTCTGTCTTTCTCTCCCCCTCTCTGTCTTCCCCTCCTCTCTCTATTTCTCTCTGTCCTACCCAACAACGACGCCGGCAATAACAACAATAATAATAACTACAACAAAGATAAACAACAAGGGCAACAAAGTGGGAAAAATGGCTTCCAGAGCAGTGGATTCATTGTGCAGGCACCGAGCCCCAGTGATAACCCTGGAGGCCAGATAGATAGATAAATAAATAAATAAATAAATAAATAATAAGAATAAAAATGTGGGGGCAGGCGGTAGCACAGTGGGTTAAGGGCACATGACACGAAGCACAAGGACTGGCATAAGGATCCCGGTTCAAGCCTCTGGCTTCCTACCTGCAGGGCGGTCGCTTCACAAGCGGTGGGCCGACACTTCGAGGCAGAAAGAGGAGACTGTTTTACTGATAGCTAGCAGAGAGCTGCTAACATTGGCAAGAAGCATTATAACTTCTTTTTTTTTTTTTTTTTGGTCATCACCAGGGCATCACCACTTTGAGTTAATTTTTTCAGGTAGAAGAAGAAAGACAGAGAGCCGGCCAGTGGTGCACCTAGTTAAGCACACACAGTACTATGCACAGGGGCTTGTGCAAGGACCCGGCGCGAGTCTCCATTTCTCACCTGCAGTGGGGACGCTTCACAAGACAGGCAGTGCAGCAGGTCTGCAGGTGTGTTTGTATTTCCCTCCCATCTCAATATCTCTCTGTCCTATCCAATAAGAGAGAAGAAGAGAAAAAGGGGGGTCAGGAGGTAGCACAGTGATGCACACGTGGCGCAAAGCGCAAGGACCAGCATAAGGATCCTGGTTCTAGCCCCCAGCTCCCCACCTGCAGGGGAGTCACTTCACAGGTGGTGAAGCAGGTCTGCAGGTGTCTGTCTTTCTCTCTCCCTCTCTGTCTTCCCTTCCTCTGTCTATTTCTCTGTCCTGTCCCACAATGAACTACATCAACAACAACAATAATAACCACAACAAGGCTACAACAAGGGCAACAAAAGGGGGGGGGGATAAATGGCTCTCCAGGAGCAGTGTATTCATGGTGCAGGCACTGAGCCCCAGCGATAACCCTGGAGGAAGAAAAAGAGAGAGAGAAAGGGAGTCGGGTGGTAGCACAGTGTGTTAAGTGCAGGTGGCACAAAGCCCAAGGACCGGTGTAAGGATCCCGGTTCGAGCCCCCAGCTCCCCACCTGCAGGAGAGTTGCTTCCCAGGCGGTGAAGCAGGTCTGCAGGTGTCTATCTTTCTCTCACCCTCTCTGTCTTCCCCTCCTCTCTCCATTTCTCTCTGTCCTATCCAACAATGACATCAATAACAACATCTACAACAATAAAACAAAGACAACAAAAGGGAATAAATAATTTTTTTTTAAAAAAAAGAATAAGAAGAAGGGAAAATGAAGGGAAAAAAACCAAAAAGGTTGCTGCCAGGAGCGACAGATTAGCAGAGCTGGTGCTGAGCCCCAGTGATGAGCCTGTAAGCAAGAAGAAAAGAAAGAGAAAGACAGAGAGACAGGAGGGAAGACAGCACAACACTGAGGCTTTCTCCACAGTGGAGGGAGCCAGACTTGAGCCTGGGTTGTGCACATGACAGAGCAGGCCCACTGAGCTGTCCCGGTGAGCTGTCTTGCTGACCCTGGTGATGATTGTTTTCAAAGGATTCTATGCCCCAGTGGGCCCCAGGCCTAAGTCCTGAACTTTACCAGGTGAGTAATTTGAGTAGAGAGGAAGAGTGTATGAAGGAGACAGAGGAGAAGCAGTCGGCCATGTGGGGGGCCAGCCAGGTGAGGACTTGTGATGAGAAGCAACTCGCTGTGTGAGTGCTGTTGGTTCTCAGGTCAAAAGATGATCCTGAGCTTTGGCCGAAGGCTCACCAGATAGGACTCTCCGGTGACCTTGACGTGACCACCACCTGGCAAGCAGTGGGTACAGAAACGTGATTAGAGTGGGCCCAGGAGAGACCTGGAGAGATAGCATAATGGTTCTGCAGAAGACTTTCATGCTTGAGGCTCTGAAGTCCCAGGTTCAGTCCCCAGCACCACCATAAACCAGAGTTGAGCAGTGCTCTGGTCTCTCTTTCTCTGTATTTTTCTCTCTCTACCTCTCTAATTAAAATTAATAATGTGGTCCGGGAAGTGGCACAGTGGATTAGGCACTGGACTCTCAAGCTTAAGGTCCTGAGTTCGATCCCTGGTGACACAAGTACCAGATGATGTCTGGTTCTCTCTCTCTCTCCTATGCCTTTCTTTCTTTTTTTTTTTTTATTTAAGAAAGGATTAATTAACAAAACCATAGGGTAGGAGGGGTACAATTCCACACAATTCCCACCCCCCAATCTCCATATCCCACCCCCTCCCCTGATAGCTTTCCCATTCTCTATCCCTCTGGAAGCATGGACCCAGGGTCATTGAGGATTGCAGAAGGTGGAAGGTCTGGCTTCTGTAATTGCTTCCCCGCTGAACATGGGCTTTGACTGGTCGGTCCATACTCCCAGTCTGCCTCTCTCTTTCCCTAGTAGGGTGGGTCTCTGGGGAAGCGGAGCTCCAGGACACATTGGTGGGGTCTTCAGTCCAGGGAAGCCTGGCCAGCATCCTGATGACATCTGGAACCTGGTGACTGAAAAGAGAGTTAACATACGAAGCCAAACAAATTGTAGAGCAATCATAGACCCAAAGCTTGGAATAGTGGAGATGAAGTGTTAGGGGGGTACTCACTGCAAACTCTAGTGTACTTCTGTTTTCAGGTATATATTTTGCAGTAGTTTATGGATACGTGTGAACATATGCTCTCTCTCTCACAGAAACTGGTGTATATATAGCCTTTCTAATAAATAAAAAAAAAATCTTGAAAAAAAAGTTACTTAAAAATAAATAACTCTTTAAAAGTAAATATTTTTAAATTCCTTTTTTAAAAAAGATTTATTTATTTATTTCCTTTTTTGCCCTTGTTGTTTCCATTATTGTTGTAGTTATTATTGTTGTTGATGTCATTGCTGTTGGATAGGACAGAGAGAAATGGAGAGAGGAGGGGAAGACAGAGAGGGGGAGAGAAAGACAGACACCTGCAGACCTGCTTCACCGCCTGTGAAGCGACTCCCCTGCAGGTGGGGAGCCGGGGGCTGGAACCGGGATCCTTACGCCGGTCTTTGCGCTTTGTACCACGTGCGCTTAGCTCGCTGCTCTACCACCCGACCCCCCTAACTTTGTGTCTTCAAATTGCTAGCCAGTTGTCTCAAAACATTTAAATCAAATCATAGTTTTTCTGCTGATTCAGGATCTGACCGTTAAGTACATTCCTCGTGTAAAGGCGGTGCTTGTGCCTTCCTGCCTGGCTAGGTCCCCTTGTTGCTTCCTGTAGCTAGCCCTGCTCTGGGACGATCTCCGTATAAACAGCTAACTGGCTCCTGACTCCATGCTGCACCGGGCTGGGTGCGAGGCCAGCCTGATGGCTGCGCTTGGCAAGCACTGTGCAGAGCAGCGGCCCGGATCACCAGTGAGTTAGAGCGTCTGCGCAAACACAACCTTCTTTGAAGTCTTTTCCATTCATTTCTTTCTTTTTGCCTCCAGGGTTATCGCTGGGGCTTGGTGCCGGCACTATGAATCCACCGCTCCTGCCATTTTGTTGCCCTTGTTGTTTGTTATTGTGATCACTGCCATTGCTGCTGTTGTTGTTGGATAGGACAGAGAGAAATGGAGAGAGAGAGGCGGGGAAGACAGAGAGGAGGAGAGAAAGACAGACACCTGCAGACCTGCTTCACTGGGGCTCCAACCGGGATCTTTATGCTTGTCAGTGTGCTTTGTGCCATGTGTGCTTAACCCACTGTGCTACGCCCAGCCCCCTTTTCCGGTCACTTCTAAGGTTCATGCGAGTCCTGCATTTTACTTCTTGTCTGTGTTCATTTAAATTTTTATTCGTTTATTTTACTGCCACTGTTGTTTTCGCCGGGCTAGGTTGTTTTCGCCGGGCTGGCTTCACGGGCGGGTAACAGACGACCAGGGACTCATGGTTGAGCTGTAGGCAGTATCTCTTTATTCATGCAGGACGCAGCACAATCTAAGAGGAGCTAAGCTAAACTCAAGGTACTGTAAAACTCACAATGCTGTCTTTATATATACTTGCCAAGTAGGATGGAAACAGGATGTGATGCAGAGAGGATGGAGAGAAAAGTGACTGGTGACAATCAGAGTGTGACAAGGAGGGGGCAGAGCAGGTGAGAATCTTATCACTGAACCACCAATGCCCTGGAGTGCTTTATGTAAATGTAAAAGTGATTTATGTAAATAGACCAAAGCTTTGAATGGGATTAAATCTATCCCTATATAGGCATATGGTTAAGCAGAAGCCAGGGGGAGCTGGCATACTATCCAACATGCCACCATGATTATTCTGGTGTTCTGTGCATATATGGCCATTTGTGTCCTCCCCTTCGTTTTTATTTTATTTTACTTTTATTTGGTAAGATAGAAAGAAATTGAAAAGAAAGAGAGAGTGTTCTGAGAGGTGGTGCAGTGGATAAGGCACTGGACTCTCAAGCATGAGGTCGCTAGTTCGTTCCCCGGCAGCACATGTACCAGAGTGATACCTGGTTCTTTCTCTCTCTCCTCTCATTTCTCATGAATAAACATAATAAATAAAATTAAAGAAAGAGAGAGAGAGATGGAAAGAGAAAAAGAGACACCTACAGCACTGCTTCACTGCTAGGGAAGCTGTCCCCCAGCAGGTGAGGCTGAGGACTTGAACCCAGGTTATTGAGCATTCTACAAGGTGCACCACTGCTTGGCCCCTTTATTTATTTATTTATTTATTAGAAAGATTATATTTATTTGGGTGGGAGAGATAGCTTAATGGTTCTGCAAAAAGTCTGTCTGAAGCTGTGAGGTCCTGTGAGGCCCTGTACCACCATAAGCCCGAGCTGAACAGTGTCCTGGTAAAAAACAAACAAAATAACTAAAGTATTCTTTTTTTATTTACATGTCTTTTTAATATTTATTTATTGGATAGTGACAAATTAAGAGGGAAGGGGAGACAACGAGGAAGAGAGAGGCTGACAGCACTTTCTGACTGCTTGTAACGCTCCCCCATAGGTGGGGACCGGGGCTTGAACCTGAGCCTTGTGCATTGCGACATGTGCACTCAGTCAGGTGCACCTCCACCCAGCCCTGTTTTTCAAAAATTTTATTAATGATTTAATACTGCTTTACAAAATTACATGTAAGCAGAGGTATAAACCCACCCCAGGTATAAACCACCAGGGCTCTGGGTCTGCAGACTCCCCGCCACAAGCCTCCACGTGGGCCGCAACCCTGGTTTGACTTCTTTTCTTTTCCTCCTCCCATTGCCATTGAGACTTACCTTTGCATTCTTTTTTTTTTTTTTTTTCCCTTTTGTTGCCCTTGTTGTTGTAGCCTTGTTGTAGCTATTATTGTTGTGGTCGATGTCGTTTGTTGTTGGATAGGCCAGAGAGAAATTGAGAGAAGAGGGGAAGACAGAGAGGGGGAGAGAAAGGTAGACACCTGCAGACCTGCTTCAGCGACTCCCCTGCAGGTGGGGAGCTGGGATCCTTCTGCCGGTCCTTGTGCTTTGCGCCATGTACACTTAACCCGCTGCGCTACCACCTGACCCCCACATTTTTTTAATGTACATTTTTCCTATTAAAACATTATCACCTTTACTTATTGGATAGAGATAGCCAGAAATAGAGATGGAAGAGGGAGATAGAGAGGAAAAGAGACAGAGAGACACCCGCAGCCCTGCTTCACCACTCACAAAGCTTTCCCCCTGCAGGTGGGGGTTGGGGGCTTGAACCTGAGTCCTTGTGAACTGTAACATGTATACTCAACCAGGTGCACCACTGCCCAGTCCCTGGTCTTACTTCTTTATTAACACAAGATTCGGTGGTGCGAGAGGGAGAGAGAGAGAGCATTGTATACGGGATGCTGAGGAGCAAACTCAGGACTTCAGGCTTCCAAGTTCAGAACCCTACTCACCGTGCCACCTCTGGGCCCTGTTTTAATTTTTAAAAGAATTTATTTATTTATTCATTCATGAGAAAGAACCAGACATCACTCTGATACATGCGCCGCTGGGGATTGAACTCAGGACCTCATGCTTGAGAGTCCAATGCTTTATCCACTGCACCACCTCCCAGACCACCCGTTTTAATTTTTAAAGCATTTATTTTATCACACTTACATCTTGTTTTCTCTCCTCACTAAATATTTAAGTCAGACTTACTCCAGTCTGCCCCCTGGCTTCCTAAAGGCCCGCCTCACCACACATGAACTCCCACCCCACGTACAGGTAGGGACTGAGGTCTTGAACCAGGGCACTTGCCTACGGTATTGTGTGCACTCTGCCTGGTGTGTCACTTGCTGGCCCCGTCTATGCTTTTGGAAGCACCAGTGAGGTCAGAGACACCCCATGACTACTTGAGGCTCCCTTGTCATGCCAGTGAAAGTCTAGATTCCCAGCGTGGGGCAGCCCAGTGAGCCAGCGCACAGCTCTGACGCGCCCAGGTTTTCCAGCTCTGCCCAGCTCCATAGTCTAATCACTCCGTCATCAGAGTCCCGAGTGGCCATTTCATTCAGCTGTGTGCTTAGCTGGCTGGGGTACTAACTCTTTGTGAGGCTCCAGGCTGGCAGGAGAGTCAGAGTATCCCTTCTGCCACCGACTCCAAGTTTCCGCTGGTGACACGTAAGAGGATTAGGGCTCAGAATTCTGGACAAGGGGCTTTTATTCTCCCGATGGCATTTTCATTGGCTTGCAAAGCCCCAGAGAGAGATACAAAAAGGTGAGGAGAGACTGTCAGAGCCTTTGTGTGCTGCACTCTGATTTGGGGGTGCACAGGGAGCTTGGTGGGTGCCTGGCACAAAGTCCTACTCAGCTCTGCCTGAGAAGCCCCCCCCCGAACTTGGGGACATCCTGGCCTGTAGGCTGGCACGGGGTGGGAAGTGGAGGTGGAGGTTCCTGAGGGAACCACGGGCTCCTGGCATGTCAGAATAGGAGTCTGGCTCCACAGACATCTGCAGGGGGGGACAACTGAGGGCCAGGGGTCATGGCTTGTCCAGGCCCACTCACGATGGGAGCCTCGTGCTGGATTTAGGATGTGAACCAGGGAGAGGGGCTCTGTCCTACAGGAGGCTTGAGGCTGACAGCCCTCCACCGGTGGCTCCCCTCGCCTGCTCTGGCTTCCTGTAAATGCAGCCATGCAGACGTCCTGTCTTGCTGCTGGGGAAGTGACTTAGTCAGTGGAGTATATACCTGGGACCTTGGTTTTGATACTTAGCACTACATAAGCCAAAGCAGACTGGTGCTCTAAACTAACTCTCTGTCTCAAAATATATGTCTTGGGATGAAGACATAGCTCACCAGGTAGGGTGCATGTCTTGTCAGGTGCAGCCTGCGTTTGAGCCCCAGCATCGCATGGGACTTGTTGTGGCAATGGGGAGTGGGGAGCAGCTCTGGTTCTGTGGTATGTCTCCATCCTTCTTTCTCTCTCTGCCTCTATCTGAATGAAAAAGTGACCCAGAAGCAGTGAAATCATGGACGTGTGAGGTCCTGGCTCCATTAAATAAATAAATAAATAAATAAATAAATGGAAGACAGTGTTGCTGTGGAGAACATGGAGAGCCAGAAACTTCAGATAGTCCTGGTGAGAACATAGCCAGTCAGGTCAGGCCCCAGCACCATCATAAGTTAGACCTGAGCAGTACTCTGGTATAATAAACACACAAACACAAAATGACATAGGCACACCCCACCTGCAGGGGGTCCGCTTCACAAATGGTAAAACAGGTCTGCAGGTGTCTGGCTTTTTCTCTCCCGCTGTATCTCCCCTTCCCTCTAAATGTCTCTGTCCTGTCAAATAGAAATAAAATACAAAGAAGAAGAAAAAAAGGAGGGGAATGCCACCGGGGCAGTGGGTTCATAGCGTGGGCACTGAGCCACAGCAATAGCAGCGGCAGCCCTAGTGGCAATAGATGAATGAAAGGTAGAGGCACGGTGAGCACAGCTTGGCAGTTTCTCAGAAAGGTAGACATCGATCACCATGACTTAGCTGCGCCACTCCTAAGTCTATGCCCAACACATTTCACAATGTTCTCTGTCTCTCCCTCTATTGACGTCCAACCAGCCGTGCAGCCCTACTTCGTGTTAGCTGGCTGCTAGTTTTGATCCCCCCAAGGGTGGAAATTACTTCACGGATCATCTGGTTAAATCCGGACTCCTTTGCAGGGACAGCTCTTAAATCAGGTCGAGACCTGCCCTGACCCCAGGTTAACTCTCCTTAGTTGTAGCGTTTCCTGCTTCTCTCGCTCTTCTGCTAAAGTAGCCAACACCACCACAACCACTGTTTGGAGAACTTCCTATGATGTGAACTTCAAACTCTGTTGCAGATGAGATCAATTCTTTTGGGAAGAAATTTGGAGCTCTCTGCCTTCTCCTTGCCCCAGCAAAATCTGAGCAGTGGCCTCTCAGGATGCATCTGAGTGGCCTCTGTGTGCTCTAGGAGTTGCATGTCATGGCATGGAGGGGGCTGTGGCTTCAGCGCTGCCGGCCTTCTCTCCGCCTCCAGAGCCAGGGTCCTGGTTTTCTCAGTGACAGCCCAAGCTGAGTGCATCCTGGGCAGCCTGCAAGAGCCACCCCCACAGTCACACACTCAGAATGTGGCTTCAGCAGGGGACACACTGGGGACAGTGAGAAATGTTGGTTTCCTCGCCCCTCTCAAGAAGATAGTCCTCCGGGAGTCGGATGGTAGCACAGCGGTGAAGTGCACATGGCACAAAGCGCAAGGACCGGAGTAAAGGTCCCGGTTCGAGCCCCTGGCTCCCCACCTGCAGGAGGGTCGCTTCACAGGCAGTGAAGCAGGTCTGCAGGTGTCAAAAAAAAAAAAAAAAAAGGTAGTCCTCTAACTGGTAACTGCAATAGAAGGAACCCTGAGTTCTTGGCCACACCAATCTGGAGCTAAGAATGGAGGTAGTTCAAACAGTGCTGGAGATGTGATCTCCCTGGACTGGGGGAGGAAGTGTCCAGCAGACAGACCGAAAGCACAAAGATGCTGAGAGTGGTTACCACTGAGGCCTCCAGAAGCAGCAAGAGGTGGGAACAAGCGGTCATCAGAACTCAGAGCAGCAGGGGCCAGATGGGAGAGTCTGGCTTCACCTCTGCGCTCCAGGAGAGCCATGCAGGGGGCATGGTGTGATTTCCAGGGAGGGAGAAGCATAGCAGGACTGCAGTGTGGAGTCCACACGGGGCTTCCTCAGGGGAGAGGCAGGGATGACAGGAACTAAGTGTGGGCTGGGACAGGGGCAGTGGGGAGGAGAGGCTGCTGAGGAAGATTTTTTAATTTTAATTAATTAATTAATTTTCCTTTTTGTTGCCCTTGTTGGTTTTTATGGTTGTTGTAGTTACTGTTGTTATTGATGTCATTGTTGTTAGATAGGACAGAGAGAAATGGAGAGGGGGAGAGAAAGACAGACACCTACTGTTGGGCCTTAAGCCAGCCCCCCGCCCCTCCATCCTCCATTGCTGATACTGTGGTCTATTTACATAATCATTGTTTTTCCTGAGACCTGCCCTGCCTGCAGGGTATTAATTAATCCCACCCGTTAAAACCTTCACAACAGCTGCTATGGAAGCTATCTTCCTGCTTTCCTTTTCTCCACCCCCTTTCCTAGCCATGTCCTTTTCCTATAAAAGCGTTGCCTCTGATCAGTAAAGACACATTGCGATCCTAATCCGCCACGAGTTCCTGGTCTCTCTCCCGGTCGCTGAGTAAGCAGCAGCCCAGGTTGGCTCCGTTCGAGTTCTCTCCAACCCAGAGAGCTCGCCCAGAAAGAAACACCCTCACGCCAGCCTGGCAACCTGCAGACCTGCTTCACCACCTGTGAAGCGACGCCCCTGCAGGTGGGGAGCTGGGGGCTCAAACCAGGATCCTTTGCGCTACGTGCGTTTAACCCGCTGCACTACCGCCCAACTCCCACAAGCTACAGATTTTTAAAAGATTAATTTATTACATAAAGACAGCAATTGAGAGGGGAGTGGGAGATGCAGCCCTACTGCACTAGTGCAATTCCCCCCACACACACAGGTGGGGGCCAGGGGCTTGAACCCGGGTCCTTGTGCACTGTAGTGTGTGAGCTTAACCAGGCGCACCACCACCTGACCCCACGCTGCAGATTTTAACCCCTCGGCATGTCAGGATGAGACCAGGTCTAACTGAATGCCTGCCAATGCAGGTTAAGAACCCGAGGGGCTTGGTGACCGGCAGCTTTAGATGGCGTTTGCTGCCCTCTGCTGGATGCCTACGGGACTACCCAAACCTGGTTTCAGTGTTGGGGGCTCACTCTTAACTCTGGGCTATTTCTCTTGAAGCAGCCAAGCAAACCTGGAGGAAATCATTTAAATATAAGAGAGCAAACGCCGAGGGGTCGGATCAGGGCACCGTGATGAGCGAATACACTGCAGGGTCTGGGCTTAAGCCTCTAGTCCCCACCTGCAGGGGGAGCTTTGCCAGTGGCAGCAGGACGCAGATGTCTGCTCTCCCCCTTATCCGTTTCTCTCTGTCCCTTAAAAACAGGGATCACTGCAAGCAAACACCAGGCCTCATCAGTAACACTGGTGGCCATATATATTGTTATACAACCGCTTTATTACTTGGGGGAATTAATGCTTTACAGTCAACGGTAAATAGCTTGTACATTCATGACATCTCCCAGTTTTCCACAGAACAATACAACCCCCACTAGGTCCTCCTCTGCCATCCTGTTCCAGGACCTGAACCCTCCCCTCCCCACACCAGAGTCCTTGACTTTGGTGCAGCGCGCGCACACACGCACACGCATGCACACGCACGCACACACACACACACACACACATGCACACTTTTTTTTTTCTTCCCCTCCAGGGTTATTGCTGGGCTCAGTGCCTGCACCATGAATCCACTGCTCCTGGAGGCCATTTTCACCCTTCTGCTGCCCTTGTTGTTGTTGTAGCCTTGTTGTGGTTATTATTGTTATTGTTGATGTCGTTCGTTGTTGGATAGGACAGAGAGAAATGGAGAGAGGAGGGGAAGACAGAGAGAGAGAGAGAGAGAAAGACACCTGCAGACCTGCTTCACTGCCTGTGAAGCGACGCCCTTTTTTTAAAAAAAAAATTATTTATTCCCTTTTATTGCCCTTGTTGTAGTTATTATTATTGTCGTTGTTGGATAGGACAGAGAGACATGGAGAGAGGAGGGGAAGACAGAGAGGGGGAGAGAAAGACAGACACCTGCAGACCTGCTTCACCGCCTGTGAAGCGACGCCCCTGCAGGTGGGGAGCCGGGGTTCGAACCGGGATCCTCACGCCGGTCCTTGTGCTTTGCGCCACCTGCTCAAACAAATATTTTTTAAAAAAATTTAGGGGTCGGGTGGGGGTATCGCATAATGCTTATGGAAAGAGACTTTCATGCCTGAAGCTCTCAAGTCCCAGGTTCAATCCCCCACACTGCCATAAGCCAGAGTTTGAACAGTGCTCTGGTGAAAAAAAAAAAAATTAAGGGGCCAGGCGGGGCGCACCTGGTCAAGCGCTCACATGACAGCGCACAAGGCCCCGGGTTCAAGCCCCTGGTCCCCACCTGCAGGGGGAAAGCTTCACAAGTGAAGCAGGGCCGCAGGTGTCTCTGTCTCTCTCCTCCTGCCCTCTCAATGTCTCTGTCTCTATACCACAATAAATAAATAAGAAATATTTAAACACCTTATCCACTACCCCTGGCAAAGAGAGACACCTGCAGCCCTGCTCCACCACTGCCCCATGTAGGTGGGGGTCGGAAGTTCGAACCCGAATCTTCTCGGTGGAAACTCGAGCACTACACCGGCTGTTGCTGCTCCGGACGGAGACCCGCAGCCCGGCGGCTCCGCGCACACGTGTACTGCCAGGGCGCCCGGCGGAGCACAGTGAGGGGGAGGGGAGGGAGAGATCTCGCGAGGGGTTGAAATCTCGGGCTCTGGTTGGACGGAAGGCTACAATCGTGGCCGCCCATTTCCAATCTCCGCGGGTGTTCTGCGCATGCGTTCCGGCGCCGGCGCGGCCTGATTGGCTACAGTTCGGTTGGTCTGCGCATGCTTGCGGCGCCGGCGCGGCCTGATTGGCTGCCGTCGGCTGACTTTGCGCGTGCTTCCTTTTCGCGCGCACTGGAGTTGTGTTGCTCCTCAGCTTCCGTTGTCTCTAGCACGTCTCCATCCGGGCCCGGGCCCTTGTTCCCTGATCTCAGAATGTTCCCGGAACTCAACAACCTTCTCAACACCGCTCCTGACAAGGCGGAGCAGGTAAGATGTCGCCTGGCCGGGCAGCGGGCGGGTTCCGGGAGCTCGGCGGAAGGCCACAGCCGTGGTGAAACGCGCGCAACGCGCGTGTGACGTCACGGGCCCGCGGGCTCCTGGGAATTGTAGTTCTCGGGGCGGCCCAGTCGCATTTTTTAAAACATGTATTTTTCCCCTTCTAGATGTATTTATCTCATATTTATTATTGGATAGAGACAAATAGAGAGGGGGAGATAGGGAGAGAGACAGAGACACCTGCAGCCCTGCTTCACTTGTGAAGCTTTCCCCCCTGCAGGTGGGGACCAGGGGCTTGAACCCGGGGCCTTGTGCGCTGTCATGTGAGCGCTTGACCAGGTACGCCCTCTCCTGACCCCATATTCATTCCGCGGAGGCCACATGTGCCCTTTAAGGACCCAGGAGCCAGAGTGGGCACGTGGGTGTCCCCGGGTGCCAGCTCACTGGGTCACGTGCGGTCCTGAGGCCGGAGAGTTGAGCCCACTAGCTTTGTCTCCTTTCTTTTTAAAAACTATTCATGTATTCGGCTGGAGAAACACTATAATGCTTATGCTGAAAGTCTTTCCTGACTGAGGCACCAAAGGTTCCAGGTTCAATCCCCAGTATCACCCTAAGCCAGAGCTGAGCAGTGCTCGTGTGTGTGTGTGTGTGTGTGTGTGTGTGTGTATGTGTGTGTGTGTGTGTGTGTGTATGTGTGTGTGTGTATGTGTGTGTGTGTGTGTGTGTGTGTATGTGTGTGTGTGTATGTGTGTGTGTGTGTGTGTATGTGTGTGTGTGTATGTGTGTGTGTGTGTGTATGTGTGTGTGTGTGTGTGTGTGTGTGTGTGTGTATGTAGACAGAGAGAAAAAATGAGCATGAGTGAGAACCAGACCTCACTCTGCTACATGTGATGCCAGGGACTGATCTCAAGGACCTCATGCTTGAGAGTCCAAAACTTGATCCACGGTCACCTCCCTGGACTAACCGTTGGTTCATCTCCCTTTGGCCCTGAAGCATCCAGGCAGGTGCAGTGACCGTGACACCAGTCCTGCCATTCTGTCTCCTCCGTCCTCTTTCTCACATCCTGGGCTACCTTAAAATTTCACCAAGGAGGGGAGTCGGGCGGTAGGTAGCGCAGCGGGTTAAGCGCACGTGGCACAAGGATCCCAGTTCGAGCCCCCAGCTCCCCGCCTGCAGGGGAGTCACTTCCCAGGCGGTGAAGCAGGTCTGCAGGTGTCTGTCTTTCTCTCCCCATCTCTGTCTTCCCCTCCTCTCTCCATTTCTCCCTGTCCTATCCAACAACAGCCATGACAACAATAACAATAAATACAACAAGGGCAACAACAAAAAGCAGTGGGGAAAATGGCCTCCAGTGCAGGCACTGAGCCCCAGTGATAACCCTGGAGGGAAAAGAAAAAAAAAAAATTCACCCAGGAAAGTATTTGGCTTATTTTGTAACGTCCGTTTTCCTAATGGAGTGGTGAAGGAGCCTTGCCGCTGCTGTGCTGGTGAAACCTTCGCAGGGGCTGTCAGCAGATAGAGTGCTGGAGGGAGGGTGTCTCGGTTGCCCAGCCGCTCTGGCCCATCCTCTGCATGGCGCCGGCTGCCGGATCCGCTCCTTGAGGTCTCTCCACAGTTGTCTGCCAGGGCCGAGGGAGGGAAGAGCATCGACACTAGGGCAGCGGCCCGGAGTGACAGCAGCAGCCCCAGCGCCACAGAGAACTGGGCGGCATCAGAGAGAGAGCTCGCAGTGCAGGCTTCTTTCTTGTCACTCCTGTTCCCAGGTTTGAACTCCCGGGAGGTGGTGTGGCGTGGCGCTTCCTCTCTCTGCCTGGCCGGGGGGCGGGCGGGGGGGAGCAGCCTGGGGTGGTGAAATCACACATGTGCTGGCCTGGCTCAAAGAAAGGGAAGGAAAGGAAGAATGGAAAGAAGGAAGGGAGAGAAGAGAAGGAGAGAGAGAAAAGGAAACGGCAGCACTGGAGGGAAAATCCCAAGTCTGATAGCGCGGGGAAGGCCACAGCGGCGCGCAGCCTGACACCGCTCGCTCCTGACCTTCTGTTGCGGACAAAGACCCCGAGATGGTGGGAGCAGGGAAGTCAGGCACCTCCGACACCATCTTTGAAGGTCTTTGCGGGGCTCTGCCTGAAGAAAGTAGTCAGGGCTACTGCAAACGTGTTTTCCTTTCGCGCAAGGGCGGGAGTAAGGGTCCCGGTTCGAGCCCCCGGCTCCCCACCTGCAGGGGAGTCGCTTCCCAGGCGGTGAAGCAGGTCTGCAGGTGTCTGTCTTTCTCTCCCCCTCTCCGTCTTCCCCTCCTCTCTCCATTTCTCTCTGTTCTGTCTAACAATGATGACATCAATAACAACAATAATAACCACAACAACGATGAAAAACAAGGGCAACAAAAGGGAAAACAAATAAATAAGTAAATCCTTTAAAAATTTTTAAGTAGAAATAGGTATAGGTGTGATTTAGAAAGAAAGAGAAGGCAGGACCATATTAAAAAAGGGCAAATACACACACACACACACACACACACACACACACACACACATATATATATATATATATTTATAGAAACAGTACCCCATATCTGTGACTTAGGGAGAACCACTGCAGTTTCCAGTGGAGGGAATGGGAGTGCAGAGCTCTGCTGGTGGGAACAGTGTGGAATTAGATCCCTATTATGTTATGATTTTGTAGATCACTAATAAAAAATGTTAAAGCCAAAGGGGGGGGAAAGAATGTATTTTAAAACTGAAAAAAAATTAAAAATTTTTTTTTCAGTACTTCTCAGCTCTGACTTGTGATGTTGGAATCTTTGGTGCCTCAGGCTTTAAAGTCTTTTTTTTTAATTTTTTTTTATAACTGTTACCCTATCTCCTCTGTTCAAGACATAAATAATTCTTTAAAAAATGTACTCTGTTGTCCTAAGTCATATGGGGGAGAAAATAAATAAAAAATATACTCTTGAAGTGTTTGGGTTTGGGTGTGTAAATACATTCAGCTGACCTCTCTAGGGAGTGTAACTCAACTTTTCCTGTTCCTTTTAATTTTCAGGGGAGATTGACTCTACTCTGTGATGCCAGGACTGATGGCAGTTTCCTTGTACATCACTTTCTCTCCTTCTACCTCAGAGGTATGGGGCCTGCTGATGGTCTGGAGAGGAAACTTAAGGTGTGGGGAGGGGAAGAAGGAAAGGGGGGCACGTGGTGGGGCACCTGGTTGAGTGCACGTGTTACAGTGTAAGGACATGGGTTCAAGCCCCCGGTTCCCACCAGTGGTGGTGAGATAGTGCTGCAGGTATCTCTCTCTATCTCCCCCTTCCCATCTCAATTTCATTTTCCTTTCTTTTTCAAAATATTTAATTTATTTATTCATGAAAAATGATAGAGAGAGAAAGGAAGAGAGAGAGAATCATCACTGTGGCACATGTGCTGCTGGGGATTGAACTCAGGACCTCACACTGGAAAGCTCAATGCTTTATCCACTGCACCACCCCCTAAACCACAAACCACTCTTTGTCTTTTCTTTTCTTTTCTTTTCTTTTCTTTTCTTTTCTTTTCTTTTCTTTTCTTTTCTTTTCTTTCTTTTTTACCAGGGCACTGCTCAGCTCTGGCTTATGGTGGTGTGGGAGATTGAACCTGAGATTTTGGAGCCTCTGGCATGAGTCTCTTTGCAGAACCATTATGCTATCTGCCCCTGCACCCCCTCTTGATTTCTGGCTGTCTCAATCCAATAAATAAATAAAGATAATAAATAATTTTTAAAAAAGAGAGAAAGAACCCATTTGAGAAAGTAGTGGGGATAATATTAATCAACTGGTTAATTGGTATTTGGGTGGCCAGTGACTATTCATTTAGGTCAGAGGTTACTGGACTGTCTTGTTGTTCCTGCTCTGCCGAGGAGTGCCATGCGCTCACTGTATGTGTGTCTTAGCCGAGGAGTGCCATGCGCTCACTGTATGTGTGTCTTAGCCGAGGAGTGCCATGCACTCACTGTATGTATGTGTGTCTTAGCCGAGGAGTGCCATGCGCTCACTGTATGTGTGTCTTAGTCGTCCCTTGCCCCCCCCCCCCCCAATAATGTGTAGCCTCCTGATCTAGTTACTCCTCAATTCTTGCATGCATGTCTTGAGGTCTCTGGGCACATGACCCATTGAGATGTTGCCCTCCCAATAGACTCCTTCTTTCTCTCTTTCTTTCTGTGTCTCTCTCTTTCTTTCCTTTCTTCTTCTTTTTTTTTTAAGAAGTAATTTCTTTTTTTTTTAGTTTTTTTACACTTAATTAATTTATTTTTTTTGTTGCCCTTGTTGTTTTTCATTGTTGTTGTAGTTGTTATTGTTGATGTTGTTGTTGTTAGATAGGACAGAGAGAAATGGAGAGAGGAGGGGAAGACAGAGAGGGGGAGAGAAAGACAGACACCTGCAGACCTGCTTCACCGCCTGTGAAGCGACTCCCCAGCAGGTGGGGAGCCGGGGCCTCGAACCAGGATCCTTAAACCAGTCCTGCGCATTGCGCCACGTGTGCTTAACCCACTGTGCCACCGCCCGACTCCCTCCCTTTTTTTAATGTTTATTTCCTTTTGTTGCTATTGTTGTTTTATTGTTGTAGTTATTATTGTTGTTGTTATTGGTGCCGTTGTTGTTGGATAGAACAGAGAGAAATGGAGGGAGGAATGAAGAGGGGGGAAGGCAGAGAGGGGGAGAGAAAGATAGATACCTGCAGACCTGCTTCACCGCCTGTGAATCGACTCCCCTGCAGGTGGGGAGCTGGGGGCTCGAACTGGGACCCTTACACCAGTCCTTGCGCTTTGCGCCACGTGCGCTTAACCTGCTGTGCTACCACCCGACTCCCTCTTTCCTTCTTTCTTTCTGTGAATCTTTTTTTAAATCTTTATTTATTGGATAGAGATAGCCAGAAATCTAGAGGGAAGGGGGAGAGAGACAGAAACCTACAGTGCTGCTTCACCGCTTACAAAACTTTCCCCCTGCAGGCGGGGCCTCGGGTCTTGAACCTGAGTCCTTGCACATTGTGACATGTGCACTCTACCAGGTATACTACCATCTGCCAAGTCCCCCACCCCCACCCCCCAAAGATGCTTTCTAAAGAACACAGGGAAGTTGTGGGAGTAGATAGCATAATGGTTATGCAAAGATATTCTCATGCCTGAGGCTCTAGAGTCTCAAGTTCAGTGCCCTGCACCACAATAAGTCAGAGCTGAGCAGTGCTCTGGTTAAAGAAAGGAAGAAAAACAGCATGTCCTCTACAGTATCCCTGTGGACGAAAATAGCCAACTGAAAAACTACTCAGATTGTTTTTGACACTTGCTGAGCCAGACCAGGGTGCTGAGGAGG